>NW_028145593.1:617500-650000 GCF_977016875.1 Pavona decussata
AATCTACTTTCTCACTATAGCTTTAATTAAGTTCGACATCAGTTAGGTTCGACGTCTGAATCAACTGCCGAACTTAATTATTTGGGTCGACCTTCTAGGTATTAGGTTCGGCTCATGTTAAGTTCGACGTATGAACCGGGCCTAAGACCCAAAGCAAGGTTACTGCCATGTTTCGCGAGTGCCTTCAGGGAAATCTAGCGCACGCACGCTGCTTTCGATACGGGAAACTATATATCACTGTAAAGCTGATAAATGGAAGTTTGCGAAAATATCATTTTTTTTTTTATTTTGTTGGATACATAAGCGCTCAGAGGCCTGCAAACTCAATACTAGCGACGTGTACTTGCTGCACAATATCAATCAGGAGATAATAGGCTAACAAAGAGTGTCAGGCTTTTTCTTTATTCCTATTGGTTTGTGAGTAAACCCATCCTAAAGATGGACAATGGAAAATTTTTGTAGTCCCGTCAGATGCTAACTCGTCACGGGACAAATATTTTGAATTTCGTAAAAGCTTGACACACCTTGATACATTAATATCTGATGACCATTTTGGCCAAATTTCGTTGAGATCTGGCAAATCTGCATACCCTATTAATTCACTTGAAGATGGGGAATTCGCGCTAAAACAAAAGCCGTATTTTCGGCCTTTTTCCGAGTTTTCGCGCCTCATTAAACTGCTTGTGAACGCGCTCACGCCGCCGGTCAATCAAACACAAAGAAGCATTCCCTGGGGAGTTCTCTAAGGATTTAGTGTTACTGTAATATTGTAAAGCGCTGAGGTTCGCTGCTTATTAGGGAGCTTAAGCAGCGATGACGACGACGACGGCAACGAGAACGTTGGAAAACAATAGTTTAAATTAGCAAAACACTGGCTCTGCACGTGCGTCATGAACTTTGGTACAGTTCTTTGTCGTCCTCTGCAAAACAACGACGTGAAATTACCACATTCAAGGTTTTATGGAGAACGTGAACGCATGATGATTAATTTTTCTTTCTCTTTCTGAACTTTAAAACCGCCCCTATGACGTTAGCTCCTAGATAGTTCGGCCATATTACACAAACTAAATGAGTAGAAATCATCGCGAATTTATTCAGAAAACGCAAATGAAATTTTAAGTTCCGTTTTCGTTGACGTCGTCGTCTCTGCTTAAGGTCCCTATTTTCAGCCGGTCAACAACGGCGAAAGTGGCTGGATTGTCGCCGGCATCTATCTTCGATTTCGGACTTCAAACTGATGTTCGACTCCACTATCCAATTTCTCGTCCTCGAATTTCTCTGCTGCCGAGGCAGTTATAGAAAATCTGACTAGTTGTGCCAAGAACCCTTGTCGCTCTCCGGCAGCTGAAGTTTTTTTGGTTTCGTCAAATGATTTTTCGACCTTTTTTTCCTTAACTGTCACCCAAAGAAAAGAAAGAAACTTTTTCAGTTTCGCTTTCTTCATAACAACCTTTTACACAATGCTTGAATCCAAAATGGAACGCTGTTTCGCAGTAAAATTTTACATCCAACGCCGTGACATGCGATGAACACGATGTAGACAAAAATATGCAAATTTGCCGGTAATTCGAGATCGCGGGGAAATTTTGCCGCGTAATATCTCAACACAGTCCCGCATAAATTGGATTATGACACCTTCACTCGCTCACCGCTTTTCCTACAAAAATTTGTTTTTTCAGATAGCTCCCGTTCTTTTTAAGATTTCTAACTGCTTTTTTCACGAAATTTTGCATCCCTTTCTTGTTTCAGCAATTATCTAAAAAAAAAAAACTTTTTTGAGAAAAATTCGACCTTTCTTCCCTATAAGTAACCTTAAACACCCAGAGCGACTCCATTAGAACCATTTATTCATCTCTTTACCATATATACTCGATTTCATTATTTTATTTTCACTTGATAATGACCTTCTGGAAAGGTCGAAACATTTTGCTATGTTTTATAATATTTTATAGCAGATTTTTATTGTCAAATGTTTTACCAAGTCCTTTCTTATTCGTTACAAAATTACAGGACTAAACCCGAAGCCTCAATGGCTCCGAGTCGCTATAAGAGTGATACTGAAAGATGCTACTGTCAGTGTAGCGTGTGATGGAGTTAACCAACAAAGAAGCTAGATTACAAATTGGAAGAGCCGACTTTCATGGACGTGTTTCCCTCGTTCAAACCCAAAGAAAACTGATACACAGCTTAATTAACAGAACAATGCCCCGGAAACCTTCAATTCTCTTCAAGTATTTCAGTTTCCTGCTCAGACTAAAGAGTGTAGGGTGCACGGCAGACACCAGACCTTAAACGCCCTTTCTAAAGGTTTGAAAAGAAGAGCCACCTTTTTGCCTAAAGTCTCGCAAAAAATGGTCAATTGGACCCTTTAACTCGTGTAGGGACGGTTCAACGTTTTTTTGATCAACAAATATTTCGACTGCTATTTGGCAAATGTATCTTGCCATGTTAAATGCTAACGGTGAAATAGGCTATTCAAAATGTTGAACAGAAATTGTGTAGGGTTCTACTCTGTTCAACAACGGCAACATTCAACGTGTTGAACGGCAAAAGACCAACGTTTCTGGGGACAATAAGCAAAAAAACACTGAGGAGCGGAAGAGGTGACAGTCATTGCTGTTCAATTGTATTGCACAGCGCCTTTTAACCATGATAAAAGTATATGGAAGGCCGTTTGCTTCTTTGACTTTGTCATGGAAGCGTTTGTAAGGTTTAGTCCAAATGTTTCCCACATTTGACCTCAACTTTTACAGGTGTTAAAAGTGTGGTACAGTCACCACAACTTTGACGACGCTTTTTGCCGCAATTCCAGCTGAAGGTGAGTAGGTCAAGGATAGAATCGTATTTGACCTCACTCTTGTCAAGTATCAGTGGAATAGCAACCTATGGTATGTCTCTTCTGAAAAGGCGTGTATAATACCCCGTTAATGAGACCTTTTCCCTCTCTACCCATAATTATTAACTTTTGTGCCATAAAAGACTTAGCCAAGCTAAAGCGCACCTAAAAGTTTCGGTGAATATGCCTGTCTCTGAATATGACTCTAAATTGGATGCTCACAGCATAGAATTAGCTTCTAATTACGCTAAAGGGCGACATGGTACAGAAGCCTAGAACCCTCAATACTGGGTCACTGATTGAAACAAAGCAGGCTAAAAACACAGACTGTTGTGGTAAAACTTGGGGAGTAGGGAAGGCAGACCTTATCCCCTAGGGAAGCGGTGTCTGTAAGGGAACCTAAGTAAGCATGCGTAAAAAATCACTGGGAACTTTGACATGTCACTTTACAATACAAGCAGAATTACTTCACACTAGACGAACTATTGAACTATAGACTATATATCGCATCGCGATCCTGGGAATCTTCTTATTGCGCTGAGGCGACGTTATTTTGCGATAATGTCGTCTCAAAATGACGGTTTCTGATTGCCTCAAAAACTGTCAAATAAGAACAGCAGCGCGGCACTTATGAGTTTGGCTAAATAAGCGTTTATAACGGTTTAGCAGTGCTGATATTTGACTTTACCTTCGACGCGCATCAAGGGCAAAGACAAACTTGTGTTCGTATTTCACGCTTGTCAAAAGTGTAACAAAAGAGGATTGACGTGGATATCAAGAAACAAAGATTACTGCATACATGTTGTTCACCGATTGTGCAGGAATTACAAAATATTTTCCTGCTCAATCAGGAGGCAGTGCTGGCTGGACCGTTTGGAACTGGTCCGTAAGCAGTCTGTCCCCTTACTTTTCTACGCTTAATTTTTCCCGCCCTTTTTCACTTTCCCAAGCCCGCGCTATCTGCCTCTTTGCTTCGAAGAATGTTGGATTCAAAGAATGGGTAACATTATAGACTATCAGCTGACATGATTCTAAGACTCTCTTCAGGGGAACAAACGAAGCTGTTTCTAATGTCAAAATCCTGGACAGATACAAGAACGGCAGTTTTTATTTTCAAAGCAAGATCAGTTTCAGCCAATCGTCACAAAAGTGAGAATTAACATTCACCTTTGCCAACCAACGGAGGCATCCAAAATGTCTCCGATTCATGTCAAAGGTGTGTCAAGGAAATCAACGATCTCCCCTTTTCTTAATCTTTCTTCTTTGACAAATTTCACCTGGAAATAGCAGAGTTGCTAAATTTTAAGGCACGCCGTAGAAGTTGCGTAAGGCTGTACACCGACCCTTAAGCAGATCGAAGATTCACTCGTAGGATATACTTTGCGTGAAACGATAAGGGTTTCTCGTCAAGTCGAACAATTAGCTATGTAGACGAAGAGTGTTTTATACGTCGTGAAAGCACATCAGTTAATTCAAGTAGAAGAAACATTTTTCTGGAGAACGTAATAATTTACAGTTGTGCCGTGAAATTACTTTGCAATCATCCAAAACAAAAGACAAGTGACAATGTACAGAGAAAGCTACTGGGCGGTTTCCAGGTATGGTTAATTTTAATTAACAGGAATTAAAATTCCTGTTTAAAATTGACGGGATATTGAGAATAGAGTTTCTGGAATGTGGAGCATCATGGAATACAGTATGTCGTTTATACCCGGTAAAATTCCTTATACCGAAAAGGCTGCGGAGGGCTTATTACTTAATTAATTCTAAAGATTTTTACGTGATGTAATAATAGGTGACTTATTTTTAAAGCGTTTGTTACTCCGTTTTAAGCCTACCCTGAGATTGAACGGTTGATTTGATTTGATTGTAAATCTGAAACTTTATTTAATAAATAGTAAAATTACAAAAATTAGGCCAAATGAAAGCCAATTTTAACACGTCACTTTTAGAGATACTAGGGGGCCGTAGAAACTCACAGGAAAAAGAAATAACGATAACAGAAAAATAAATAAAAAAAAAAAAATAAAAACAAAATAAATTCAATAAATAAATAAATAAGGGGAAGGGGAAGGGGTGTAGTAAAATGTAAAATCAAACAAAATAAATTAAATTATAATAACATTAAAACTTGGGCCATGGATCGAAATCAGAGAGACTACTGAACCGTCCAATTAATTGCATAAATGAAAGAGCAGCCACGACTGTGACTGAACAACAGACAAACAATAGAGTCATGCGAATCTGTGCGTTAGCATGGCACTGACGGGAACAGCTGCTAAGAGATTTTCGGCGTAATAGGCCTACTCTTAGACAAAACCAACAGACAACTGAAACTGCATCCTAACCACCCAACAGACCACAAAGCAAACAAACAGAAATGACAACCTCTGATGAACTGAATGAATGAATGAATGCATCCTGACGTGTTGTGAACAGATCTTTGTGACATGAAAATCCACTTACGTAATTGTGGATTTTAAACGCTAATGCAACGTTTAGTTGATTTGTTTAAACATTTCTTGAATTTTTTTTTGAAGGAAGGCTTAAACTATAGGAAAATATAGGATTTTTGCTCAATTTATAGGACTTTACAGGACAAGGCTAAAAAAATAGGATTTTATAGGAATATAGGACTCGCTTGATACCCTGTGTGCATCAGCATTCTACTCTTTTTAGCGACATCATAGGGACCGCGCAGGGGAAGGGACTGGGGGACTTTAGCCCCCCCCCCCCCCCCCCACTCCACTTTTTGGATGGTTTGTCGTTAGTTTTACTGCTGAACGGACGACTAGATTTCAACCGTGAAATAATGGAATTTCAGCTGTTTTGTCTATTTTCATTCGTTCTTGGATCGGTGTTTCACGAACATAAGGTTTCATTACTAAATAAGTTCGAGGGGTTTCTGCACGAAGGCATTCATTTATGAAAGCTACTTATCGCCTGGATCATCTAATCCCGCTGTCATTACGATCATGATCATGAATTACAGGAACATGAACGACGAAACAAGGTTTTCACAAGCTGTGACTTTCAGAAGAAAGAAAGTCGATAACTTCTGCCTCATCAGCCCGTTATGTTTGTCAAATGTACGGGCCAGACTGAAGCATTGACTGCTTACTTCAATTACCATACGGATAGACCAACTTTGGTGCCCTCAGTTCAATAGCTCTATTTTGCCATGAAATCTGCACTTCCCAAAAGTCCTTACCAACATACTTGTGTTTAATAGCGAAGTGAAGCCTACGCAATACACGTTTTCAAAGCTCACAATGTTTCCTGGTCAGGACTTCTTTATATATAGTGTTTGTTGACAAATTTGTTGACATCTTTCGCACGTGCGTTGACCAACTTGACAAAGGGGTATCTAAGCTTTTTGGCTTTTAGCACTTAATATGGTTTAATACGCACAGCTCTTTAGAAGACCACTTTTTAGTTATAAGGATTTCGTGGATAAATAAAGTTGTTATTATTGTTATTATTGTTATAATTATTATTATTATTATTATTATTATTATTATTATTATTATTATTATTATTATTATTATTTGTTGTGAATGGGCCTAAATTTCCTCCTACTGTTTCTAATTATTGGCAATTGTGCCCAATTACAAAAACATCATCCTCTCTCTTTTCTGTTGTTGTTTGATGATGAAGTGATTTCTCATTGCATCATTTCTAGCTTACAGGTGTATTTAAAGGGCGATTTAGACGGTACGATTTTATCTTACGACTGTTGCATGCGATTTCTGGAGCGCGCGCTGCTTGCGTCATGTAAAAGTCGTACACAACTCTCGCTACTCAACATTGCCTTTACCTACGATTGTCGTAGGATTTTAAAACAAGTTTTAAAATCCTATGACATTTTTCGTGTTGTGTGCGTCTGTCGTAAGGATGTTGTAGGTTGATTAACACGACGTGATTCGTGTTGTAGGGATGGCGTAAGCGTGTCGCATGCGACAAATTGTAGGCAAAATCGTACCGTCTAAATCACCCTGGCATTTCAGTCGTAAGAGCGGTTGTTATCATTACGGGCATTCTCATCCAATGCAAAAGTCAGGGACCGCAGCGACGGAGGGGCTAGGGGGGCTTCAGCCCCCCCCCCCCCCCTTTCCCCTCCACTTTTCGGATGGTTTACAAAATACAGTCGAACCTGTATTAAGCGGTCACCCTCGGGGAATGGCTAAGTGACCGCTTAATACAGGTAGACCGCTTAATACAAATTGTACAGAATACATTACTTACTTGGTTAAGAAAGTTTGGCGATAAAATGGTATTACAAAGGAGAGCATGGTATTGAAACGGACTAGTAAAGCATTAACGCCACGATTGTGCAGCTCATTAGAAACTCAATTGCCTGGCACGCTATTTGTTACCATATTTAAGTGGTTTCCTTTTGGAAAGTGACCGTTTAAAACAGGTCACTGAGACAATAGAAATCAGCTCGTTGGGAATTAGTTTTGGGTGACCGCGACCGCTTAATAGAGGTGACTGTTTAATACAGGTCAGGATTACAGTAAATAAGGGAAGTAATTTTCGGGACTTTGACAACTGACCGCTTAATAGAGGGTGACCGCTTAATACGGTGCCGCTTAATACAGGTATATCCATTACTTACAGAAACAACTTACCTTACATATTATTTAGTACAAGGTTTTCTCCGAAAAACCCGACAATTTCAGACAATTTGTCGTTAGGTTTGTTGCTGAACGGACGAGTAGATTTCAACCGTCAAAAAATGGAATTTCAGCTTATGTTCCTAAAGTCGACTCACGATAACTCGAACCTTCAACCGAGATTGAAAAAGGTTCGAGTTATCGGGATTTGAGAAAAAATGGCCGGAAATAAGGAAAAAAACCGGTGTTTACTGTGTATTTCTATTTCTGCAGTGTACAATTTACTAAACCAGCAAAACGTGAACTGTACTGACACAGACGGCGGTTTAAAAAAAATGCAATGTTTTGGACTGCCGGGGCCGTTTGTTTTGACCTGTCACGTCTTGCAACTGACAAACATGGTTCGAGCTATCGAGGGTAAAATTACAGTAAATGTATGACAGAAATCCAGGGGAAATCGATTACAGTTCTCCCTGGCTCGAATCGAGTTAGTGAGGTTTCGAGTTATCGGGAGTCGACTGCCTTTTCATTCGTTCTTGAATCGGGGTTCACGAAGATTTTAAAAGTTTCATCACTGAAAATTAAAAGCTCGAGTAAGGTCTTGCGCTAAGGCATTCATTTATGAAAGGTGCTTATATCGCCGTAAATATTTGAAACGGAGAATTCTCGGTTTTCATTGTCACGCCATTGAAAAAAAAAATCGAAACCATTCCATGAATGAAGTAAAGAAATTGACATGGTATAGCGGATAAATAAATAAGGCATCTGTCCAAGTGTCAAATCTGTGCGGCATTCCGTACTCGAGTTATTTGACCAAATGTTCCACATAAATTTATAGAGCTTAGTATGGAGACGCCATGTTTGTGTCCCTCTGAGGGGCACAAACATGGCGGCCGGAAATAGGAAAAAACATCTGGGGTTCACTTTTGCCAGAAAAGATGTTTGTTTGCCCTTGTGAATTTTCGAATGTTTAGATCAATATTTCTCCTAAAACTTAAATTGTTTAGAATGCTGAAAATCACACGAAGAGTCATTTTTAAGATACGGAAAAGCTCTGTCACGGCCGTGCTCCTGATGTCACGCACGATGGAAACTCAGAAATTGAAACTGTTCTATTTTCAAAAGGAAGCACGACATCGAGCTAAGAAATTGTGAACAGACATATTTTTAGGTAATCTTTCCTTGAATGAAGGTAAAAATTTTGTAGGCCTCCCAGTTTTGAATTCTAGAATTTGGTGACGTCACGTGAAAACCAAGAATAATGTACAGTTAACACAGCGATTTTGCTGTATTTTGGATAAAACGTCTCAAATATATAAGAGAAAGAACCGGTTTTGTAACATGAAATTGCTCTTACAAAAATCGCAAAGATAGTTTAAGGTTTTTCTCGTAGGGAGAACAAACTATAATCAATTTTTAGCGGCTTCACTAAAATACACAGGAAGAACTTGAAAACATTGGCCAATTTTGTTAAGTTGCAATCCACTTCCATCTTACCCATCCGCACCCAAACATAATTTTAAATAGTTTCTGTGCACTAGTAGGAGTATTGTATTGTTAACAAAACTCAGCCATTATTTTAACGATTCAGTTGAAACAAATACGTTTTTTGGCTGTTCATATTGACACTAAAAATAGGTGACACTGCCCCTTTAAGGTCATCCTGGATCATTCAATCCTGCTGTCATAACGAACAAAGAAGCACATATGTTACAACAAATTTAGCCTAGCTCCCATTAGCCTGTTTTGTTGGTCAAGTATTAGGGCCAGACTAAAGCATTGACCGAGATTACTTCAAAAGAAAAGAAAATACAGTTTAGTTCATACAATTAAAAACTCTATTGCTAGCGACAGTTTTAGATGCATTTCTAGCCATTTCAGAAGACTTGAGTTTAAACTTTTTTCGGGGGAGCATGCCCCCGGTCCCCCTAGTTCTCTGAACCTAACGCGGTCGCTTCTCCTAAACCCGCTCCGCGGGCCCTGAGAAGAGAGTTCAAGTCATTACTATTTATCCGTAACCACCTTATCCACAGCCATTACCGCCGAAATTTGCCAAGTTTCCTACAACTGTGTTGCCAAGTCTGTTCCAACAAAAAGCAATTTTGAGCCAAATTGTCAGTAACAATATGCGTCCAAGGAAAACTGTGTGGTGGATGGAAGCCTACCTTGAAGCTCTCGTGAGATTCTACCCCACAATTTATCTTCGAGAACTAAAGTAACAAGAGATACTCGCAAACGATTTCCAGCTTAGTCCACGCGAGGTTCCCTCGATAGCGGCAATAGCTACGTTATTAACAAAGCTGAAAATAACGCGAAAAAAGTGTGTTCACGTCGCTCAAGAACGAATGTCGCCACATAATCGCTACTGTCGTCAGTTATATTTTCAGTGGAAGACAACCATTGATCCAAGCCGCATTTATTTTTTCGACGAAACTCATTTTAAGGATGGTGCCTACTAATACCGAATTACTTTTGCGCGGTTTATGACTATTCTGGGAAAGCAGATTTTAGCTAGGGCTGTTGGAATCCAAAAAGAAAATTGGGGGTAACCACGCATTTTTCAGAGATAATTAAGCAACAATAATTCAAAAAGGGGTAAAATTAAAAGCAATGTATGGCATTTTTTTTTCGAAATTGAAGCTCTATTATCTCTGAAAAATGCATTGTTACCCCCAATTTTCGTTTTGGATACCAAAAGCACTTGCTAAGTTTTGCTTTCTCGAGATGCGCAGTAACAGAGGTAGGCACCGTCCTTTCCAGCTTTGAAACTGATGAGCGCGATTACGGGCCATCAAATTCAGGGTTGGCATGTCCATCGTTCCGGGAGAAAGCCGCAGAGCTCGGGCTGGTAAATTCGACGTTGGCTTTTTGTGGGTTTACTGAAGGAGTAATTCAAGCAATTCCGGTTGCAGGAGCCTTGACAGCTGAATTAGTGACTGAAATGATTGAAAATCAGGTTCTCCCACTTTTACCGTGCAATAGCTTTTTGGTTACAGATAATGCAAGAGTACACGATACCGCATATTAGCCAAAAAAACATAACTTTGGTCAAACTACCAGCTTATGGCTATAATTTAAATCCCATCGAAATGGTCTTTGGACTTGTAAAGGCAAATGTTCGTTTTACTCCTGGCATTTTAAGAACAAATCCTATGTTGGCAATTATAAACACGTTCGAACAAGTCCGCCCTATCAACGTCAGAAATTCTTAGAAAAGATCTTGCGGTGTTTTCGTGTAAATAGTCTGAGTAATAGAAAAGCAATGAAGACTTACAATTAAATTTAATTAAAATTAAAAAACTAAGCTTACTTGCATCACTAAATTTGTGTCACTGTAACACAATATTTTTTACGTTAGTTTCAAAACTTCGTTGGAACATAATATTAATTTTGTCACAAAATGTGAAGTAAACAGTGCATCTGAAACCTGCTGCCGAACATAATTTCACAAAACAAAACATAAAATAAAAATAAAAAATCCACAACTGAAACAAAAAATTTTGTCTTGCAAAATTCTGCTTTCGTCTAATTGCCGCGCTCTTAACAGGTATGTGCCTTTTTTTCCAAAATCACAGAAAACGAGGTAAATAACATAAGTCGAAGAGCTGCATATTCGACCAATAAGTATAGCGTACTGAAGTAGCTAGAAACATAAGGATAACATTAAGGATCCGTGGATTTTGTTACTCGTGATTTCATACTAATGATATTGATCTGCAGTGAGATTGCAGGATGTTTCTACTCAGTTTATCCCGGATATGAGAGTCCTGAGCCACGTCTTTACACTGAAATCTGATCATTGTTGTCTCTCGCTTTCCCTCTACTAACTATGGCTTTCGGGAGCTTTCTCAGCTCTCTTATTTCGTAGCTAAAAAACAGGTATTGTGCTTTTAAGCCTGGTTTACACGTACGACGCAAGCATAAGCATAAGCACAAGCATAAGCACAAGAAACCTACGTGTAAACCGGTGCGACCCAAGAATATGCTTACGTCGTCCCGGTTTACACGTACGACGCAACGCGTACGCCGCAAGCATAAGCAGCAAGCACAAGAGGATGGAACGATTTCCATTCTCTTGTGCTTGTGCTTATGCTTGCGTCGTTGCGTCGTACGTGTAAACCGGGACGCCGCAAGCATAAGCATAAGCGCAAGGAAAGGAAACTGAAAAACAGTGACAAGTTGTCAGCGTACAATCTAGTTACTCATGCGTTGCCATTTTCCGCCATGTTGGAATCAAATCTCGCACCAAAAGGCAGCCCGGCTGCGCGATTGCGCCAAATTTGTTTGCCTCTGCGCTTGCGTATGTCACGTTATGCTTATGCTTATCGCACGTGTAAACATCCTTGTGCTTGTGCTTATTCTTATGCTTGCGTCGTACGTGTAAACCAGGCTTTAGAGCTGACATGTATCTGTATTGTTTTGGCTTAGTAGCGCGCATCAGGCGTTAAGTCACAGAAATGGCTTTGCGGTTCGGGTTAGCATACGCTATTTTTCGGCGGAGAGAAGTGACAGCCGAAAATACGTCTGCATTCGCAGACTAACTCGTTACTGCGATTCATCTTTTCTTTTTCTGTGTGATCCAGTTTAGGACCGGTTCGTGTAAACCGAATACTTATAGAAGCAAGTCCCTAACTGACACAAATTTGGGACCAGTCCCCTGTGAACATAGCTGCTCCTTTAAACAAAATTTTTTTTGTCAGTGTAGCTTTCACGAACAGCAAAATGCTTTGCAAAGTCCTTTTGTATAAAAGGTAAGTGCTCTTTGAACTTAATCTATCCTATGACGCTCGTCAAAGTTTGACTTCACCTCTGACGTGTGACAAACGTTAAGTCAAATCTTTTTGTCACATTTGATTTCACCTTTGAGAGGTGTTAAAAGTGTGTGAAGCCATCACAACTCTAACAAAGGTGAGCGGGTAAAAAAAATTCCATATTAGACCTCACCTTTAAAAGTATCAAAGGAATAGCAAGGCCGTTACATAGTATTTGACTTCACCTTTAATGTAGGACAAAGGTGATATCAAATTCATTTCACCTTTTATCGGTACCTAAGGTGAAGCATATCCAACTTTTCGCAAGAACACACAAAGCAGACTTGACAGACTATGCTTCTTGCGATTGAGCAAAAAATACAAAAATATCTTCCTGTCCAATCAGGAGCCAATATTATCCTAGCCTGTAAGGAGACTCTACCAGAGATCCTTCTTTCTGTTGGCCAAAGATTTTTCCTGCCCATTCGCTCATCTCCAATTTGTCCTCGCCTGCACTGCTTGGCTCCCAGGCCGCGAGTTGGGGGGAGGGGGAGGGAGGAATTCTTGCCGCGACGACTTTGTTGAAGCTCAATAACAACTCTTTTTTGTAATATTTGATCATCTGAACAATTTATCTGGGAAATTTCATTTGGTCCTTTATTGTTCATTGCCTTTGATGTTACCATGGCAACCAATTTATGACAGGTACTTCTTTGTTTTTTTTTTTTTTTGTTTTTTTTCAGAAAATGTAAGATTTCACTATAATTTAAAATTAGGACAAATTACTTTTCTTATCGTAACTTTTGTGTTTTAGTTCATATGGCTGTTTCTTTATTGGTTTTGATTACTTTCCTGCCTGCAAACTCCCCTCCACGACTGGCCTCAGAAGACGAAACAAAACACCTTGGTCTAGGACTTTTTTTCCCTCCCTGACGAAGAATACCTTGTTTTGTGTGGTTACTGTTTGATCGGTTAACGTGGAATTGTTACAAAGGGTCATGCGCGATTAACTGGGTGACGGCAGTGTTGGTGCTGGAATTCCTCCAGCAAACTGGTCTGAGTAGAAGCTAGTAGAATCATTAACTGTGAGCTCAAATGTGGATTTTTTTTTTTCGGGAGCCGTAGCATGTGAATGCTTGCTGGTGTTAGTGCTTTGTAGTAAGTGAGCTGAAATATTTGAAAACTCAATTGACAGTTGCTTTCTACGTGATTAGGAGAACAGTGCACTTTTTTATAGGAACCTTTTTACTGAGATTAACTAAAATTTAATAACATGTACATACTAAGAAAGCCAAATTTACCGAGAGTTGGCTGCCGCAACATCTTCTACCCAGCACTAGAGTGCATGTAAGTCGCACAACAGAGTGTGTCATAAGAACTTGACTCAGCCTTGAGGCACATATTGCCTTCTGATAGCTGTCTTGTTCACGTCCACATAGCTTTATTGAAATACTATAACAGGTAACTAAGAACATCTTATCGGAGTGGGGGGGGGGGGGGGGGGGGGGCTTTGTAGTAAGTGGGCTGGTGGGCTGTAGTGAGTGCGCCGAGCCGCTGGCTCAGCGGCTATAACAGCAATGCGAAGCCAAGTTTTTTTTTTTTTTTTTATTAAAACACACAACTGTACATTATTAGCACTACATACATCACTTACAGTAGTTACAATACTAACAATGCTTACAATGGTACCCCTATTACAATTTATTCTCTTAACTTACAATATATATTTTACAGAGGTAGACAACCGACAACACATTACAGACACAGTGCAGATACTTCAATTAGAAATAGACAGTACAGAATTTGAATGAGCCATCCACATGTTTTCTCCACGTAATATCACAACAAAAGTTATTATAATAATGGTTCCCATCTTTTCTTTTTTCCTAAAATGGTTAAGCTTCTTATTTCTTAAGGCAATGAACCTTTTACTCTCCTTCTTGGCTTCTCTTTTGTGTAGAAACAAATCCAATTTTGGGATTGTTTTGTTTCTTCAACACTCCCATATACATAGTTTACCTAAAATTATCAGATAATTTAGTAGGTCATTTCTATTTAAAATGCCAACTATAACATCTTTTAAAGATAGGCTCAAATATTCACTCCGAAAATTAGACCACCAATTGCAAAATCTGTTCCAAAAGGCGCGCGCATAGGAGCAGTCATAAAAGAGATGGTACTTTGTAAGTTGCGCAGAAAGAACACTTCTCTATCTCAATTAACCCAATTTTAAATAATTTGGTATTTGTAAACAAGATGTTATTTAATAATTTATACTGAAAAGACCAAACATAAGTTTCGCCTGCTGCGTTATAGGGGATCGAAAACACCTCCTGCAACGGGTCTGAAATTTCCAAATCGGCTGACAGAGTTTTGAATCGATTCGGGTATTTAGCTTTATTAGCAATAAGCAGTGAGTAAAACTGTTTAGATTTCGCTGAGTGCGCATCAAATTCTGTATTATTATATTTGAAAGCCATAGGATCAAATTCCACCGGTGGGTAAGAGGATACCGTGTAGCACGAAAATTTTGCGGGAGTTTTATTTTGCGGATTGGCGATTTTTTGTGGTTTCCGGGAACAAATTTTTGCGTTTCGAGATGACTGAAATTTCTGCTGGGAACTAATTTTTGCGATGCTCTGGTTTAAGGGGCAGAATATTTAAGTGGAAGAAACCTGAATATTTTTCAGTTCAACTTTTATTGTCTACCCCTACCATGCACAGCCAAACACTGTTTCGTTAATATGGTTTGCCACGACGCTATTACCGTATATTATTTTATAAGAAAGCAGTATGCATGAATGTTTGAATTACCGTAGCTGAAACCTTTCTAGGCATACAGAGGGGCTTTCGAGTGAAAGATGTACTTTGAGACCTAACTGGGAGCCGCTTACTAAAATGCAAAACTATGCCCTACTGTAACACAATGAGACAGACTCAGTCGATAATAATAACACTCTTGTTCAGTTGAACTTCTGCACTTCTGTGCAGGCCGCTGCAGAAGCGCCAATAGAACATGGTTGGTCTGCTGAACGATTCAAGTCTGTGCGCTCCTTCAGATGACCCATTCGTGCCAATCTAATGTACTGAATTGCTTTACTCTTGACAGCTCTAGTTGCTTTATCCAATGGAAAATCATGTTAATGTTCTTGTTTAAGTCCAATGTATATCGCTCCAGTGGCATAAGTCTACTAAAGAGGAGTTTTAAATTTGACTGAGGGGAGTTAATTTTTGCGGCTTTATATTTTGCGGGTATTTTTTTCTGCGGGAACTAATTTTTGCGGATCGAGTTCAATCCGCAAAATCCGCAAAAATTGGAACCCGCAAGATTTTCATGCTATACGATAGCCTATCCTTAGGTACAGACAACCGTAAGGCAGACCACGTCAAAAATTAGAATCAAGCCCCACATTCTTTAGGTATTCAAAAGAGCGTACATTATCCAAACTAAATAATAGATCATTTAAATAAAGAATTCCACAGTCTGCATATTTTTATAAAAAATAGATTTTTTATCAATTCTTATCTCTTTATTTTCCATTTTACATAATGAGCATAATTAATATCAGAGAAAGCATTTCTAAAATCTGCCCACCAGTCAAGTAGCTGCTGATAAAAACCGTTTAAACTTAAATTGAGATCTCTTACATCAAAATTGAATTTTAAGAGCAGAGTTCCTCCATATTTTTTAAAATTAAATGTAAAATACGACTTCCATGGACTTACCCGCTCATCAAGAACCCGTGAAATCCAGGACTCACAGCCTTATTGCTTTAATATGGGTTTCAAGCGAGTCTGTAAGATTCAGGCCACCGTTCTTCAGCGAGTTAATGACTGAGAGTCTCGTCACTTTATCTGGACCTTTCCACAAAAATTTATATACCATCCTCTCCACCTGTTTAATAATTTCTTCTGGGGTTTCCAATATTGCAGAAACATATAAAAGCTTTGGTATAAGGAACGATTTTATAATGGCACTTTGCCAAACAAGGATAAACCCCTCAAACTCCATAGGTTTATCGTTTTTTGAATGTCACTTAGGCCCGGTTCATACGTCGAACTTTACATGAGCCGAACCTAAAAACCTATTAAGGTCGACCCAAATAATTAAGTTTGGCAGTTGATTCAGACGTCGAACTTAACTGAAGTCGAACCTAATTAAAGCTAATGTGAGAAAGTAGATTTTCGTAGTCAGCGGCTGTTGTTTTTACTCAACAAGATTCAAAATGGGGGGAAAGATGAATTCGCTTGTTTGGTAAAATAATGAAGACAGGCCAAACATGGCCCCTATTGGTCGAGATAGGAAGAATATGATCTTCAAAGCTAATTTGCTCTTACGAGTACGTGTTTCAAAGATCTCCCTTTCCTGTACGAAAGTAAGGAAGGGTCTTTGTAGATCTCTTTTAGCAGAGGCTGATTTTCTGTCAAGTGTCATTTACCAGGAGCCATAATCAGGGATGGGAACCGTAACGAGATGCCATTTTGACTTGTGGGCTTGTCCCCATGTGTTGTACCAAAAAATCTATTTTAGAAAAAAATTGCGCCATACGCGCGTGCGCGCACACGTGTAAACGGCCAGGATCGCGCGTGGAGAAATTGAGATTTTTTTTCTACCTGTTCAAAATGGCGTCCAAATTTTAAAATTCTGCAAGGGGATATCTCCTCAGTGCCCACATTTAAGGAATTAGACTCTCACAAAGGAAAAGGTAACAGTTGAAAGAAGACGGGAAAAGTTGGAATAAGCGGCCTATTGATCACATGACTCTCACAGTAAAGTCAAAAAGGCGCCAAAACGGTGGCGCTGCGTACGTTGCTACCGTTGAATGAATGAAAAAAGCTTACACTCTGCGGACATGTACTCAGACAGGTGAGGAATTTTTTATCTTTGGTGAATTTTTTCTCAGCTGCTTTCCGTGTCACATATAAGATAGAAGCCCCACGCAAATTTGCGTGTATTCACGCGGGTTTATGACGTGAGGGAGGGGGGGGGGGGGCATTTTTTTCTAAAAATAGATTTTTTTGGTACAACTCATGGGGACGCATGGACCCCACGCTTACGGTCTCCATCCCTGATTATGGCTCCTGTATTTACTCATCTGAATTGTTTTAGGTTAGGTACAGAAGGGCGATATTCCATAATAAAGCTCAAAATGTTTTTGCAGTTTTTTAGTTTGTTTTGTAGCGCCGACATTCTTTCACGGAGGCTGACTTCTGAAAGAGTTTTATTTATAAGGTTATCGAGGTAACCTCTGTTGCGTAATCTCTGTTTGAATAGAGTAATGTTTTCTTCAAATGTCGTTTTTGAAAATTTTGTTCTGAGAAGTCTTGACGCTTCGCCTTTGATTGAGCCTGTATTGGAAAGTTTCTGTCGGTTTGAAGTGAGTGTGCACTTCAAGAATAGATTCTTTTTTTTTTTTAATCTTTCGCATCTCAGAGAAGTATATTCAGTTGTTTCGAAACAAGAAAAACAAGCACATTCCTCTTTTCCCGCCATCTTGTTCAGAATGAAGTCCTTTGTGCACATGCCAAATCGAGGGAATGCACAGACCTCTGAGATAGATATAATTTATATAATTTATACGTAACGTATGCATTTGGTTCGGCACATGAAAAGTTCGACGTCTGAATCGAAGTCAAACTTTTGCCGTTCTATTCGACTGGCGCAGTCGAATAGAACGGCGGGTCGACCCAAATACAAATCTGTCGATCCTAACTGATTCATACGTCGATCTCTACATGCGCCGAACCAAATGATTAGGTTCGGCTCCTGTAAAGTTCGACGTATGAACCGGGCGTTAGTTTACAATTAAAGCCATTCCGTAATAATATCGCAACACCTCTTGCATTACTGCTCCCATGGGCGAGTTCTAAAGGTGCGCCCTATTCAGCTTTTCATTGTTTCTCTTTGTCACGCGTAGAATGTGTTTCTTGAAGAAAAGATTATATTTGCATTTTGTTTTCTACACCATGCAAATATTGAACTCAAACCTCTCACATTCAGAGATAGCATTTTGAAATCACAAGAACCCATCATGAATCGTCCTCAGTAATGATCTGAGGGGAGAAAAAAAAATGTGGCGCAGGCTATTGACAATTAATATAACATAAGTAATGGATAAGAAGAGTCTGCAACGTACAAAAAACAAAAACAGACAATTATAAAAACACAAACATAGCAATATTTGGATGAAAAAAGTTTCCGAAGAACATATTGACGGAATCTTTACTGATGGAGTCTCGCATCCTTTGCTCCAACAGCCGTGTCCGGTCCTAAACGTTACATGGCTTTTCTTTATTCCAAATAAATAAATATAAGTATTTCCTAGCTTATTTTAGTTTTGATTTTTAATAACTAATAAACTCATTAGTATTTGTAAAAATAGAGTCCCTAAATGTATAACTAAGTATACTACGACATAAAATAAATACATGTTCACTTATCTGGAAAGAAGAAAGATTTCAACTTCGATGAATCTTTAACTTTGTAGAGAATACGCGCAGGGACAGACCAAGGAATATAAGCGAAGACCATCTCTTCTCGAGCGCGAATTTCGTCACTATGATTCTCTTTCAACCTCTTTCGTTCGTTTCCCACTTTCTTCGACCCGTCGTCAGAGATTTCCCCTCGAGAATGGATTATCTTTTAGGGCCGACGCGGCGTTGCGGAGAATATACTGTTTATCTCGGCGGTGCAGCGTAGTAAATACACGTGATACACGGGTCTTACTAGAGGTGGAGCAGTATTTTCCTTGATATTTTGCCTTCTTATGTTTCTTTGATAAGCACGCATTATTTCCAGGTCGCCTTCCAACTTCATATGCTGACTTAAAATGTTACAGACGATATCCTGACATGAGGAATCTTTCTCGGCACCTTCAGGAATGTCCCATATAACAATATTGTTTCTTTTTGACCAGTTCTCAAGGTCTTCGACCTTTCTTTCTAAAGTGGCAACGCAAGTGGAGTCCGGTTTATCAGTCAAAGTAACCTTTACCATCTCGACTTCTTTAATAGTAAATTCAAGACCTTTAAGTCATTAACCTCACCCCGACAAGTTAGCTGTTATGGACTCGAGTTGCTAAGGTTTAACGAACAGCACATCATGGCGGCTTTGCCTATCTGAATCAAGCTTGTCGATTTGCCCTGCCAGGCTCTTGACCAATTAAGTTAGTTCTTCTAAATTACTATCAGTCGGCATTTCTTCTTGTAAATTGGCTGCCCCTTTCCGTGGCCGTAAATTTCTGCTCATGCTCGCCAGGATAAAGAAAAAAAAATAGTTTAGGAGCGGAGCACGAAGTGACTCGTCCTCACGCTTTGGAAGTCATACGAAGCCCTTGCTGTTGACTTGGCTGGAATTTCTGTGGTTATTAGCTCTGATTTAAGGTTTACCACGTCAGTAACAGTTCTGCTTGACGTAGCCTACTTTGCTGTAAATCTCATGGGCGACCCTTACGGTTTCTGACTCCTGGCTGATCTTGGCTGTTGTACTCAGTGTAAGTGCAACTCTGCATACAGCATCTGTGACTGACTGCATTCTACGTATCTCATCTAGCACTCGCGATTTGAACTCGTGCTGTTTTTTTTTTTTTTTTAATTGTTAGAGTAGTTTTACTGCTGTTATTGTTTGTGGCCATCTCTGAACAGGATGCGAAGTTCTCAAGATTTGCTATTGAAGTGGGAATTTTCTCTGGGGGACTGGCTGGAAGGCTGCAATATTATAATTTTCATTCGTTGACAGTCTTTCACCAAGGTTGTGGGCCTCATCTCGTCATCTATTCATGGTTTCTGTGCTCGTTAGTAAGCTGCGATTTTCTTGTCTGTCTATCTGTGTGAAAGGCGATCCCTGTTGGTAATTATTTCGGGCTGCAATTCTCTGCAATTCTTTCTATGTAAGTTCTAATCTCTTGTGGTCTTCGCCTCGCGGTGTTTTCGAGGAAGACCTGGATTCTGACGTCTTGGACACGCCTTTGAAATTAGCCTATTGATTAGAGTGCTGAATCAGAATAAACCTTGTAAAACCTTGCAGCGTCTTCACCATCCGCGTTTGTATTTGTCTCTTTTCTCAAAACTTCCGCTTGACTATCAAGACGCAACTTTTGAATTAGTTAGCAAAGTTTATTCTCATCTCGGTCTCATCAGTTAAGTTCTTATTAGTGTCAACAAGGAAACTTTCTATCTATTATTTAGATCCTTGGCGGCCTTTAGCTAATTCTTAAGCTTGTCGATTTTTTAAGTGGCGATGAGTCGGGAAGAAAGCGTAAAATACGTTCCTACACTGAAAGTGCTTCAGATTTGAGTTCCTTTTTTGAAACATTACAGAGAAATAGTCCTTATGAGAGTAAACGGAGGCCTTATTCGCGCCGATTTGGGACCAGTCCCCTGAGAAACTAATTTAAGAGTCATTGTCTGAGAAAACCAGGCAGAGGTGAAAGATGGGGGTCGGCCGATTTCCTTCAAACTTTCACCATTTAATGTCTGTCCGAAATGATAATGAATGATGCTATTTAGCAATTCTCTTGCTGTTGCGTTTCGTAGTTTGACCACCCCCCCTGGTTTTGACCCTTACTGACCCTGATGTCACGCAAAATATATGCAGAATTTGAAGCTCAATAAAATATATTTCGCGTCATTTCTGGGGACTCATATCGATTGCTTGTATTGTTTATCGTCTAAAAAACGTTGTTAAAGGAAAATATCCCGACTTAACATAAAACTTAATTTTTTATAGAATTTTGCAATTTCCTTGCGATCGCGAAAATGTCTTGGGCCAAATGTGAGGCAATTTCGAAACTGTTTTTCTCAGAGGTGCGGCGTTCCTTTCCAAAAATTTCTTGATATTTTTTAAGCCAAACATCTGTTCTCCCAAAATCAGCAAACTCTAACTTGAGCCATTAAAATGCGTTTGCATGGGCCACGCTCGAAGTCAAAGATGACTCGGTATTTTTGCTAATAAAGTTCCACAGCGGGTTTTTCTCGGTTTTTTTTTTATTTCATCTTCTACTTTTTTGGTTTTTTCTTTTTTGTTTTTGGATAAGCTCGATGAAACTATCCTAAGTCTTCGAGGTAGAACTTCCCAGGAAGATTTAGTTGAGTGACGCTTTGGGCAGGAATAACATCAAATTGGTGTTAGCTCACACTTGATTTGATTATGCGTGACATGTCACGGTATTTGACAATTGTCAAACATGATCACAAACAGAACACATTTCCCACTTTTTTTTTACATTTGCATTTTAAACTTGGTAACAACAAGCATTTCCCTGAAACTATATTAAGTCTTGGAGTCAGTCTGTCGTTGATAATTGTTAATTAAAAGAAAAACAGCATCAAATACCTGTGAAACTTGCCACGGCAAAAGAACCTCCAGTATGTTCGTTACATAACAGACAATTGAAAGAACAACAAATCTTTCTTCTGTGCTCTTTCTGGTCTGTGGATCCGCCTTGTGGCGCTGAAGGTGTTGGTTTGAAGATTTGTCCCTTGCTATCCTGTACACGAGATATTGAATCGCACTGGCTCGTCAGTCTTGGTTTGGGAAGAAAGCGTGGCGCGACGGGTTCAAAGATCTCCGAAGCCGATTTGATTCTCAACAGAGCAGGTAAATTTGATGTCCCTGAAGATGAGAAGAGACAGACATCACAAGAACCTTACAACAGACTGGACCGGCCGAAAACAGACTATGTGTTTCCACCCAAGTTATAAGGGACAACGAAAGTGCATTAAATACACAAACCTGACGAGTAAATGGCTTGATGTCACAAGGCATTTTTGAGCTGCATAACGCTGTTGTTCCCATCGGTTCAAGTTCGTTTTATGTTAACTGACTGTCTGCATACTAGACTCATTTAAAAAATATAAACAACATACCATTTACGGCCGTGGGAACCGAACGCGAAGTTTCGGACATTTGTTTTGTTTACATTTGTTCCGCGGAGTCGCAGTATGCCGCCTCAAATTAGTCGTATCACAGGACAACCAATCTTGACCTCTATGCTACACTATTGTATTTTAACAGCTTTTAGTTGGAATTTTGGAATAAAGACGGGAAACATTCTGCCCCATTAAAGTGTTTCTCAATTATATATTAAATATTTCATATTCATCAGAAGAAACTAGTTTTGTTTTATACCAAAAATCATGATTCCTTGAAAAAAAAAATACAATGTATTTTTGGTATAAAATAAAACTAGTTTCTTCTGATGGATATGAAATATTTAACATATATTTGAGAGACACTTTAATGAGGTAGAATGTTGCCCGCTTTTATTCCAAATTCCAAGCAAAAGCTGCTTTTGAACTATATCAAAATACGATAGCTGTAGCATGGAGGTTAAGATTGGTTTGCCTGTTTAGGGCGGCATTGCGACTCCGCGAAACAAATGTAAACAAAACAAATGTGCTAAACTTCGCGTCCGGTTCCCACGGCCGTAAATGGTATGTTGTTTATATTTTTTAAATGAGTCTAGTATGCAGTCAGTCAGTTAACATAACACGAACCTGAACCGATGGGAACAACAGCGTTATGCAGCTCAAAAATGCCTTGTGACATCTTGCCATTTACTCGTCAGGTTTGTGTATTTAATGCACTTTCGTTGTCCCTTATAACTTGGGTGGCAACACATAGTCCGTTATCGGCTGGTCTAGTCTGTTGTAAGGTTCTCGTGATGTCTGGGGCAAACATTCATTCCTCCTTCTCATCTTCATCTTCAGGGACATCAAATTTACCTGCTCTGTTGAGAATCAAATCGACTTCGGCGGAGATCTTTGAACCCATCGCGCCACACTTCCCAAACCAAGACTGACGAGCCAGTGCGATTCAATATCTCGTGTACAGGATAGCAAGGGACAAATCTTCAAACCAACACCTTCAGCGCCACAAGGCGGATCCACAGACCAGAAAGAGCACAGAAGAAAGATTTGTTGTTCTTTCAATTGTCTGTTATGTAACGAACATACCGGAGGTTCTTTTGCCGTGGCAAGTTTCACAGGTATTTGATGCTGTTTTTCTTTTAATTAACAATTATCAACGACAGACTGACTCCAAGACTTAATATAGTTTCAGGGAAATGCTTGTTGTTACCAAGTTTAAAATGCAAATGTAAAAAAAAAAGTGGGAAATGTGTTCTGTTTGTGATCATGTTTGACAATTGTCAAATACCGTGACATGTCACGCATAATCAAATCAAGTGTGAAATAACACCAATTTGATGTTATTCCTGCCCAAAGCGTCACTCAACTAAATCTTCCTGGGAAGTTCTACCTCGAAGAGTTAGGATAGTTTCATCGAGCTTATCCAAAAACAAAAAAGAAAAAACCAAAAAAGTAGAAGATGAAATAAAAAAAAACCGAGAAAAACCCGCTGTGGAACTTTATTAGCAAAAATACCGAGTCATCTTTGACTTCGAGCGTGGCTCATGCAAACGCATTTTAATGGCTCAAGTTAGAGTTTGCTGATTTTGGGAGAACAGATGTTTGGCTTAAAAAATATCAAGAAATTTTTGGAAAGGAACGCCGCACCTCTGAGAAAAACAGTTTCGAAATTGCCTCACATTTGGCCCAAGACATTTTCGCGATCGCAAGGAAATTGCAAAATTCTATAAAAAATTAAGTTTTATGTTAAGTCGGGATATTTTCCTTTAACAACGTTTTTTAGACGATAAACAATACAAGCAATCGATATGAGTCCCCAGAAATGACGCGAAATATATTTTATTGAGCTTCAAATTCTGCATATATTTTGCGTGACATCAGGGTCAGTAAGGGTCAAAACCAGGGGGGGTGGTCAAACTACGAAACGCAACAGCAAGAGAATTGCTAAATAGCATCATTCATTATCATTTCGGACAGACATTAAATGGTGAAAGTTTGAAGGAAATCGGCCGACCCCCATCTTTCACCTCTGCCTGGTTTTCTCAGACAATGGCTCTTAATTCCTTTAGATCTTTAAACAATAATGTTTTCCTACCTTTCACGAACAACAAAATGGATTACAAAGTCCTTTTTAAAGGGAAGCAGTGCGTTTTGCCCTTGATTTGTCCTTTGATGCTCAGTTCTTAGTGAACTTATAGTGAAGGCTCTCAAACTGTGTAGCACCTTTGCCGGCCAAGCCACAAAGATGATGTCAATTTGACTTTACCTTTGATAATTATCTAACGTAAAGAACATCGATTTTTTCGTAACAGCACAGGAAACAGACTGGAGACATGCTTCTAGCCGATTGGGCAGAAAAATACAAAAAGATTTTCCTCTCCAATCAGGAGGAAGCCTTGGCTAAACCTTTTAGGGCGTATGGAACTCGAGTCAGTCCTCAGGGAACCTTACTTCTCTTCGCCGAATTTTTTTCCCGTCCATTTTTCCGTCGCCAATTTTTCCACGCCCGAATTATCTGATCCCTGGTCTCCGAGGATGTTAGTTTGAAGGAATGGATAATATTATAGTCCAACAGCTAAAACGATCCTTCTATACCCTTTGAGGAAGCGAAAGAAGCTGTAAGTTTAATTTAAAAGGCAAAAATCCTTGAAAATTTAAAATTACGAAAATATACGCACTAACGGATTAGAACGATAACTTCGAAACAGCATTTCGAATTTTCTCACTCTTCTCACTCAATGACTTACAAAGGATGAGCTTCTATTGTCTTGAGAGGATTGAGAAAAAATTACGTTTAGGTGTAACCGTTTTCATCACAAGTAGGGCACAAGACACAAATAGCCAAGCAAAGAAATTCACATGGTAAATTTCTATTGATAAAAACAATTAAAATTTAACCTTGAAATGGAAAACAATTTTTTTCTTCGATACAAAACCTTATAATTTGGCAAACACGCAACAGTTACCGTGACGCTCAAGTTTCCGTACATGATTGCAGCATTTCAAAGGTCAATAGAGCTTGGGTTACCAGTGGTCTTATCCTACAAAAGCCACTGTCTTAGGCACTAAAACAAAGAGTTTCAGATCGTGTAATATATTCCAGTTATGTTGTTGGAAATGTTGCCTGAGTTACAAGCCGCCATTCTTTGCTTATCATCGGATTAATGAGACAAGTTACCTCACCGCGAAACAACCGCGAGCGATATGTTGTATAAAGGTTTAAACATATCGTTTCGTGTTGTGGTTGTTGTTGCTTTTTGTTAAATAATTATTTTGCTTATATCTGTTTGTTCTTGTTATATCTGTTTGTTCATTTGGTTTGTTTTGGCTGTTTTGTTTGTTTGTTTGTTTCGTTCTTTCTTGCGGGCTCTTCTTTCTTCTTGTTTTGTTCTTCTAACTTGTGCCAATAACTGTAGAGGTAGGGAGGGGTGGGTTGGGATGGGGTGTTTGTCACAAAAGGGCTCACAAAGATAAGAACTGCTATTGGTCACTGTACATTTACCAGAAAAGTAACTAAGCTTGGTTCTATACTTAACAACTTCGTACACTGAGAGACCACAGGCACACACTCAGCAAAAGCTGCCCACACATTGGTAGAAGAATCGACCAATGTAAGTGGTCAGTCCAAGGATTAGAAACCGTCGACGTTACACCTCATCACGGATAGCATAGTTAATATTTGGGCTCAGAGAACCCACATGGAACACGCAACTCGTTAAAACAAACCCACCCAATTAACTGTGCCAGCCCGGCTCATATAATCAGCCTCTAAACGGATTACATATAACACATTTCCATTAATTTTTAAATTGTATTGAATTATATTGTTTTACGTTGGAATTGCTGTAATTATGTTGATTTGCAATTTAATTCCGTATGGAGCCGATATCGCTTACCAACAAGACAGTCTTATATATAACAAGAAGAATCGAATTAAATTGAAACGGAATCCATTAATGTGGGTTACCAGTCTCGGACTTCGCGTCATGTAAGGGCTGAGTTTGTTGTCATACTTTGCCTGCGCGGTTTTCCTCCGGGTGTTCTTCGTTATTTCTTTCTGATCTCCTCAAAAACAATCATTTCCAAATTCTAACTCGATTCGGAATCTAAGAGCCTTGTTAAACAAATTCCATCAGTATTTATTTCAAGATCATTAGCTGCGGAAAGACAAACTTTATCGCATAGAGTTGTTACACACTATTGTTATATTTTTTTAATTCCCCATCCTCGATCATTTCCTCCATGTACTCTCCACAACATGCTCATATTAAAGATAAGTTGTACTTACATATCACGCAGCTGTTTATTGTGATCAAAGATACCTTGGGGCAGGCTCTTGAGTTGGTTGTCACTCAAGTACCTACAACACAACAGAACTGTCAACTAACTTCTTAACTATTTCTCAAAATATTTAGTACGTCGCAATTCCGAACTCTCGTTGGCTGAAAAGATCTCCTACAAGCTATTTGTATTGTGAACACTGTAAGTATTATTAGTATTATAAGTATAGCATGATTGTATACGGTAAGTATGGTAAGTATTGTAACTTTGTAAGTATTGTAAGCAATTCGTAGTACTGTAAATATTATATTGTGTGTCTAGGGCTAATAAGAATCTATAAACTAAAATCTCCTACAAGCCAGGTCATATTTAACAGATCGCAGTGCACTGCACTGCTGGAACCTTCTGACACTGTTTTATACAAATGATATAACCCACAATTATGGCTAATATTTTCTGAGGTAGATAAGAAAATAGTGTTGACAGTGTGCAGTTATGGTTATTTGTGTCGTAAACTTATGTCTAGAATCGGTTGCCATAAACTAGTGCTGTCATTGCGAATTTTTGGAAGCCCCCCCCCCCCCCCCCTCCTTCCTCCTTAAAGCCACTGGAATCATTCGGATCGGTCTACAAACACAGCAACATGACAACATTGCATGGAGTCGGGGAGGCGGGGACGTATTTCGTGTTTAGTTTTGGAAATTGTCTCAACATTTCTGGCCAGGATTGTAGCTCAGGAAACGCGTGTATGACTTAGCTTAAAGAGCATCTGACCGGTGTGCGTCAAAAATAATTTTCCTTTGTCCTATGCTTGTGCAGGCAGAGTAAAGTTTGCTTTTTTAACTAGGCCCCACACGTTTACTTTTTTTCACAAAAACAACTCAAGAGACCTCATTTAAATTGAATACATAAGTTTAAGACGAACATTTTCAAGAAAATCCTTGATGTGATCGACGTCAACCTAAAAGATGCTAAGAAATCCATGAGTTTTTAAAAGACCCCTACCAGAGTTGTGAATGAAAACAGTAATTTTATGACGTTATAGGACGAAAACAAGCTTCGCACCAAAACGAGGCTGCACCTCGTGCACATCTAAGAAAATGTGTCTCACATGAAAGGAAAAGACGCTATCGCGTCTTATATATATGTTTTTAGCATCATCAGGTTTTTAAGAACTCCCTCGTGCGGGTGGCAAGTGAGGGTGGGACTCTGCAGAGACTCTGCGCCCAGTAACTCTACCCCAATGGGGGGTAGAGGGGAGCAGAGACGGGGTAGCATTTTGCTCAAATTATTTTTCATTTCTTTTTTTATTGTTATATTAACATGTTAAAAGGCGCGTTTTCACTCGTATCTACTTCAAATGAACGTATCTGGCACTGTAAATTCGATGTAAATGTTAAGAAATGTATGCTCTTGTCCCCCTATAAGGAGGCAATACAGCTAAATTTGAATGAAATTTGAAGAGGTTTTAAGAAGGGATAGAGGAAAGAAAATGATTTTAGAACACTAACAGACAGTTGATACTCACGCAAGAGCACCCCAGGTTGCTAGTGGACTAATTGGTATCCGTCAATTAATTATTAACTACAAATTCCAATTTCAAAACTTCACTAAATCCTCAAAGTTTCTTATTTCCCTTTATTTTACCAATCTTTCTAAAAAAAACTACTCCTCCCAAATAAACCCAAAAATCACGCAAAATACTCCACAACACAGATTCACGATATGATGATCCGCGAGAGTTTTTGGATTGCTTGAAACGCGAACGAGATATTTCCATTAAAGCCATGTCAAGTGGTGTAAAAGTGGTGTTCAGGTGTAACTCCCACTTAAAAGAAATGTTTTATAAGAATGGAATTGAAGTAACATCGCACAGTACCTGAATGATACAGTGGTATGGGTGTGGATGAGTTAATACTGTTCTTGTAATGCTCACTGCTGGTATCTTTCAACTTTACTTCATCAATTAACTTGTAATTCATGTTGAGGTCATATAAAATCCACTTTCCTCAACACTTCACATTTTTTAGCTTTTATTTGTTGACAAAATAAAAAAGCCATTTTATGTGGAACTTGTTTTCGAATGCATGGTTTTCTTTTGACGCCTGCTATATTTGTGTCATGTGAAACCATTAGCAGAAAAAATGAAATTAACATGATGTTATCTTTCTTTGCAAACTTAACGGGAACATTAACGCAAATTACTTAAAACGCTGTTTGCTGTGTTCACAGATCATACTTTCAACTGATACAGATTGATCTGTATTGGATGCCTAAGCTGTAAATTTAAGTTGTTGAAAATTTTAGGCAACGCCTCATTCCCCCAATTTACGAGCTAGTCTTGGCCCTTACAAAAATGCTCGCTTTTTTCGCATGTTTAATAACATATTTGCCCCTTCGAAAACGAAAGGAATTAATTTTCTAATGTTCTGAAATTGTGAGTTAATATTTTACCGAACGGAAAACTTTAGGTGTTTTTTACAACTATTCTGAATTTCTGAGACGATTAAGGCTTTCATCAGATCTAGATATCCACCGAAGTGAACTGTTGGGTCAGGCCCCTAACAAGATCCTAAATAGGATGTAATGACAGGCAGAGCTCGAGGAGATTAGTTTGTAGTTACTATTAAATTTCACGAAATAAGCTTTACAGTAGTTATAGCCAGAAGAATCATTTGTCTTGTTGTTGTTGTTGTTGTTGTTGTTGTTGTTGTTGACGGAAGCGAATTGCCAAACGCTCGCGGGAGTTTTTATTCGAGGGTCGTGTATCAATGAAATCGGTGGTAATAAGGACTTCTAGAAAGATCTAGACTAACTGAGGTTTGTCGGTCAACAAATTTTCGCAGACTAGCACGACTTTAATGACTTTTTGTTTTTAATCTGTAGTATTCTTCATCGAAAGTCTTCTTTTTCTTTAACCAATGGAAGATCCATACATGTTCAATTGTTTTCTTCAAAACAACTCAAGAAATTCAATTTACATATAAAATTAAATTCTCTTACTTTTAAATTGACGTAACAGTAATCTCAGATGATGGTCAACGTGTTGCAGTACTTCCTTAATGGTGTCTTTTTGTTAAAAAAGGGTATGTTGGTCTGTCAAATTACTTTCTGAAATTAAAATCTTTTTTACGGAAAAGACACTTTATGTTGTTTTGCTTTTATTTCTTGAAAACATAAAAAGTATTTTACGTCAACGTGTTTTTGAACGTTTTCTTTTTTCTTTTTAACACCTGCTGCATTCGTGTCCTGTTGAAACCAACAGCAGAAAGGATGCAGTATAGCGGAACAGGCTAAAGCTACTAAAAGTGACTTAATTTCAGACACCGGCTACTTTATTTAATTGCGTTTAATATCATAGCGTTTCATAGTGATCATCACGTATCCGGAAATTTTTTTTCCGCAAATATTTTTTTTGCGGATGCGAAAAATTTCACGTCCACACGCAGCGTATTCGAATCGTTTTCAGCCGTCCACACGTATCCGATTGTATCCGGAAATTTTATAATTTGCTCTAGTGCCCAGTTCTTTTGCCGGAGAGAATCCTTAAACGAGCATGCGCATTATTGCGATTTTGGCGCCATTTCTTTCGCACCATAGCTACTGCGAGGTGTAAACAGTCGAAGCTTGTAGTTTATCACTCGAAAAAATGTCTAAATCTACTGAAAGAGTCAAGAAAAGTATGCTGATACATATAAATGGACCGATGATAAAGTTGAACTACTGCTGACAGTCACGAAAATGTACGGTCTCAACTCTTCTGCTAGCTTCAGCAATGACGTTTTAGACATTCTAAAATTCTCTCTCCATTCTTCTTCGATCATTGTGCCATTGATAAAATTGTCCCACCATGTGCTTGTCCTTCCTGGTCGCGTCCAGAATCGCCTTCGGTGATGGTTCGCTCTTTTTTGACTTTATGATGCCCACTGTTCATTGAAAACAATCTCAAAACATCCTGTCGATCCGATCGACAGCATGTTTTGAGGCTCTAATGTATTGGTTGTGTCAATTTATCACAGCTGCATTTATCTGAACGCATGATATCAAACTAGAAATCAGAGCAACTAACAAAGAAGCTACAACCTTGCTGTACGCCATGTTTGTTTATAATGCTCGCCGTGAAGACTGGATCCAAGAGAATGACGACAGCGTTTACGTATACCGTCCACACGTATACGTATTCCTATCGGATAAAAAAATTTCCACTCTGGAGAGCGTTTTCAAAAATTTCCGGATACGGCCAGAAAATACGCTGGATACGTGTGGACGCAAGCCGTATTCGTAAGAAAACATTGCGTTTTCACAAATTTCCGGATACGTGTGGACGACGCTAAATGCGACTTCCGGTTGGATTTGCATGAAATTGAAGAGAGTGTGACATGGCCTGACAGATTTTGTTTTTTGGGTTGCTAGCTATTCTGCGGACGACTCAAAATTTATGAGCATAATTTAGCTTCTGTCTGGAAAAGTGTCATTATTTTTATGTATTGCAAGCCTTTTAGAATTATTATTTCTTTTCTCTAAAAATAAAAGCCCTTGCTAGAGTAGCCTGATTCCCAGACAGTCCAGGTTGCTCGCGGTCACACACTCTCTCCCTTCCCTATCGCTAGAGCTGCTTTCCTGCATACTTGTTTATTGGGAAAAAGAAACTGTGTTTAAGGACGGTGCCTACTATCGTTACTGCGCATACGTTCTGCGCTTCGCGAGATACTCGGGTTTGCTATGGGTGGTGCATATTAATACAGGGATATTTTTGCGCCGTTTAAACCTATGCGAAGAAAGCAGAACTTAGCAAATGCTTTTGGTATCTCAAAAGAAAATTGGGGGTAACGATGCATTTTTCTGAGATAATTAAGCTTCAATTTAGGAAAAAATCCCATACATTGCTTTATATTTTGGCGTTTTTTAGAGATATTGTTGCGTAATTATCTCTGAAAAATGCGTGGTTACCCCAAATTTTCTTTTTGGATTCCAATAGGCCTTGCTAAGATCTGCTTTTCCCGCATAGTCATAAACCGCACAAAAATACTTCGGTATTAGTAGGCACCGTCCTTAATCGATGGAGGTACTGTCCATAACTGATACCTGCACCTCAGAAACTTTGAAAAATTGTCCAAGCTGCGTAGGTATGAGGTATTGACCCAGGAACCGGTCATTGTGGTTGAGCAGCCTGTCATTGAGCTCTTGAATAAGATGATCAACAAAGGGCAAGTAGAGGGCTCTGTACCAGTACTGCTGTGGTGAAACGGCAGCCGTTTACGTTGACTCGGTTACGCTGGATTGCAGGTATCCTTGGCACGCTGGGCTCGATTTCACAACCTGCTGCAAACTCCTTTGCACGCTCAAACAGTTCACTCCAAACCGTTTAGTCATTTCTCTCCTCCCTTAATACACTGATGACTACCTTTGACTCCTTGGCTGCCTCAATGAGGTTAATAGATTGACCTTGGAGCATGGTAGATAGTGCGACTGTATTTGAAAGGACATGCTCTGTTGCATAAAGTGCAATTGAAAAGTCGAAGTGCAGGATGGAGCGTCACGTACCCTCTCGCTTTATTGTCTCCATCCTCTACAAGGCTCTCTAATGCCTGTACTACCACTGGAAAGGATGTACTGAAGGTATACAACGAGTCAGCCCTGCTTGCCCATCGTGTCTCACACAGGCCTAGCAACTTGGGGCGCCGTTCCATCTCAACCCTTACAGCCGCGTCTCGAGACAAACACTCTTGAACGCTAACAGTCTCTTTGCAGACTAATGAAACGCAAAAGCTTTCTGCTGTAGGGTTCCGAGAATGTTTCTCACTAAGGGCTCCTAATACAAGCATGTCCAATTGCCAAGTTCAAGGAGTGAGCCTTACAATGGACATAAACTGCGTCTGGTACGCAATGCCTGATAATTGCTTGGATACCTCTGTGAATCCCTGCCGTGTTTGTCAATATGGTGTCAATATCCCTGCTGGGTCTCTAGAAACCTCTCGGCGTCCGCCTGTCCTGTGGTACTGTCAGCTTGTACAAACCCAAGGAACTCCTTCCGTACCGGCACCTTTTTGTTGTCCTCTCGTGTGTGCACAAAACGAACGCAAATATAGATTTCCTTCAGGTGTATGCGAAATAACACGCTTTATTTAGTTCGCTTGCTGATTGAC
>NW_028145593.1:657500-827500 GCF_977016875.1 Pavona decussata
GACGCACGCGAAGAGTAATGACGAAAGCTCCAAATTTCATATCCAGCAATCAGCATTTTGCATCGAGTTTTTAATAATAATAATAATAATAATAATAATAATAATAATAATAATAATAATAATAATAACCTTCCTGAGACATCACTGCAAGCTTTCCTTCTTCTCTCCCCTCCTCCTCCCTAGAGCTTGCTCGCAGGCTATAAAATGGATATGGGGTCTTGTCAGTGTCTGGTCAGTTGATGTTTGGTTTACGAAGATGATGAACATCACAGAACTTCATGCTGTAGACATCTTCCTCTGGCAGGTGCAATTGGTTGAAACAGTTCTCAGTAATAAAGTACAGTATTCATCCGGTGATTTATAAGCCGGAGTTACAACCTCGGCTGCAGGTACTCTGGTGAGTATCACATATAGAGTCCGTATGCAAGAAAGCAGCAACTCGACTATACTTTCTTAGTAACCACCTGTATCCAGCCAGTCGTAGACTATTTATGCCCAGTCGTCCATCATGCTTTTGCCACAATATTTGTCTGATGACATAGAAAGATTACAAAAGCGCTCGCTCCGTATAATGTGCCCGAATGCGTTGTGTAATCCCAAACTTATTTTGCAGAAGGAAAGAGATCAGTAACTCTCTGTTTAGAGAAATGGTACATGATAAAAGTCACAAAATTCATAGCCAAGTTCTGCCCGTACGAAACACCAGTACAGGCTGCACGCGCAGTAAGAGGTACTTAGGGTTCCGCCTTTCAAGAATACTTTGATCTTAAATGAGAGCAGTAATATTTCTTAGTAATTTTTTTTACATATATTTTTAGGCATTTTAGATGTGTATAATTTCATATTTTTCCATTAGTTCTAGATTTTAGTATTTCGTGGTATCCTATTTTATGATATAAAGTAGACGTAGTTTAGCCGCCAGGGGGCTGCAATGATTTATCTTAATAAAACTATCTATCTTAGCAAGTTTCACTTACTGGATTGTTCTGTTTTAGAAATGAAACATGTTTAACCAAGCCAGTTTGTTCAAATCAAAATTTTTAGACATTAAACTTCGAAGATAAATAAAATTTAGATGACCAACATGACAAATAAGTTCCCTTAGCTGCCCGAAAGTGCGTAAAATACGTGCGCCAATACTCAAACAGCAACTAGCCGACTAATTTCGTGCATCGACATTTCCTCTCGTGACGTCATCTTTCATCTCAATTTCATCCTGTATTACTTACGTGTGTGTAAACAGCTGTATCTTAAAGCAATCTATAGAAACTTCCCTGGTATCACGATGAAATTGTGTTCATGTAAACTCGACGAAGGGATAACATGACGTTACGTTCTACTCGGCTCAACATTCCGTGTGGTTAGCCGAAATTAATTTTTGAATTGAAATGTCAGAAAAAAAAACATGAAATTGCGCTCGAAATAAACCAAATTCTGTTAGGATTACAACTTAAATTGGCATGGCTAGTACTTTCTGCCAATACTTTCGATTCGAATGCTAAGAAGAAAAGAAGAGCTTTTAAAATGCAGTTTGACTTTTCAGAAGTTAAGGATTTTGGGGATCGGAGCTTTCAAACGTGTGTCTATCCACAATGAGTCATTTTCAGCCTCACGCTTTTTGGTCATACAAGTTTGTTTAATAGTAAAGTTGGCTTCCGATGTTGAGCCTTAGCTTCTCAGAAGGAGTGGGAGGTCCAACCACTTTCGAGAAACCAAAATATCATGGGGAAGACATTATCATAAGATCATATTACAGTCCTACTTCTCCTCGCCAACACGTCTCTTGTATGGACACCCCTATTACGGAAAGTTTTTCGGCTTTGTCACGGCGAAATCTCCACAAATTCCCAATTAAGTGACCTCTATAATAGGGATTTTCCTCCATTATGGACAACGGACGCTAAATGAGGACCCAAGTGAGCAAATCATATAGCCTTCTTAAAACGGACCCTTAATTCATAACAATCGAGAGCGGCCAAATTAAAGTTATAAAGGGAGGTTTTAGGGGAACTCCTTGCTACCAGCCTTCTAATTGCAAATGGTGAATTCAGAGTGGTTGAGAAGCCATGTTATCGCATGAACCCCCAGTTATTTCTTAAAGAGACTAGCCAATGTTGCTCAGTAGAAGATCACAAACCCCTTTCATTTGTTATAATGAAATTCATTTACTGCATGTCCACTACAGTTGAAAATATTGAAAGTTTTTTTGTTCATGAATTTGTACTGTACATTTTCTCCATTCTTGAATATAAATATTGTGCTCTGTCAGAAATACATAACACTTTTTATGTACTTTGTGTTAAACCTGTTACCACTTGTTGAGGTAAGGTGTAAGGTTTGCTAGGTGGCCCATTCATTTAACTTTTTAAAAATTTAAACATGAATTAGTAACAGTGTGAATGAGTTAACGTGCAATGAGAACTACAACCAAGTTATCATTTTAATGATAACAATATTCAATACACATTAAAATGTGTATTGAATAATAATGGTGAAGTCTAAGCCAGTTTAGCCTTGAAGTACACTTAATGCGAGGGGCCAGGGCGAAAATATTTAAGGAAAACACCTCAAAATGTTATTTTCTGATTTTCAAGATCTTTTCTCGTGCCTTTAAATGGGATTTTTTGTGTAGGAGAACACAATTTGATCTCTTTGATTTGTTTAATTGAATTTTTCAGTTCCACAAAAAAGTAGTATGGCATCGGGCACAAAATAGTGCTATGTTCAGACACTGGGTACCAAAATATGTAATTATGTACATATTTAATAAACCGAGCACAGATTTCATCATGTACAGGCATGTGTTCTTCGTGATTACTGCTTTATCTAGCTTTTTACTTTTGTAGTAGTGCTATGCATGCACATGAAATACCTAAGAGGCGACACGAATGAAGACCATAGGTGAAGATTAGGGTGGATTGCAGCAAAAACCTGTACTGTGTTGGGTAAAGTGTACTGGAATAAACGAAAAACACGTAAACAAAAGAAATCGGTGGCTCCTTCGGTGCCCTAAAACAAGGTCCCGACCTTGTTCCCGGGCACAGACATCGTGTCCGAATTCTTTCGTGGACTCAGGTCTTCTTAAAAGGGTGCGTTCACATTAGTTGCCAGCAAGAATCATACTGGGGCACCGTACGTGCTCGGGAACCAAGTGTAAACATAGCCTAAACCAAGTGTAAACTAGCCTAAAACTTCATTAAATTAAATATCTTGGATTGTTAATTGATGAAATAACTTTGTCCTGGAAGGTACATATTAATTCTGTTGCAACAAAAATAAGTAAGACAATTGGGCTAATCGCAAGGTTACGGCATATTGTTCCTACTTGCACTCTTCCGAATATTTATCAGTCTCTAATCGCACCTTACATAACCTATGGTCTCATTTCTTGGGGCAATACATGTAAAACCTTCCTTGATCAAATTCTTGTTCTTCAAAAGCGCACATTGCGGCTACTATATTTTGCTGAAACGAACGACCATGCCATACCTTTTTTTGTTCAAGCAAAAATATTACCAGTATAATTTCTTGTTTTGCGAATCCTTTGCAACCTCATGTTTGATTTAAACGAAAACACTGCCCCAAGAATTATTTTGAATCCATTTTCTCGAATTTCTAGTGTCCATCCTTATAAAACGCGTTCCTCTACCTCTGACCATTTTTATACAAAGGAATCTCGCATTAATGCCAGACAAAATGCATTCTCGCGTGTTGGGGTCAGAATTTGGAACGGGATACCTTCAACTCTAAAAAAAGTGCAAAAAATTCTTTTAAAGAATCTCTAAAAGAAAAGTTGTTTGATACACTTGAAACCAAAAACTCCTATATTGAAGTGGAAACGATAATTGACCAAATGAAAAACTGGTCATCCATGTCCTTCTCTTTGCCAGTTTAATCTGATTCTCTTTTTCCCTTTTCATCTCTTTTCTGTTACAATATCAAAGATACTAAAAAAATTACATATAATTTACTTTAATTTTGATGCATAGCCTGATCTAAATCTGCATTATTATGTAAACGAAGATTTTTTTCTGTTTTCCAGCATGTTTGAAATTAACTGTAATTTTTTTTTTTGTCCATTATGTTCTCGTGCTCGTCTTGTCCCGCCTCGACTAGCTTTGTGGCTATTTGCGGGACAAGCCCCTTATGTAATCTGAATTTATAAATAAATTGTTGTTGTTGTTGTTTTTAACTTGCATCAGAAATTAAAGATAAACAAGGCAATTCTTCGTGATAACATATAGACACCTGGGGCCATATTCACGAGTCCCTCTGAAGTTGAGTTGTATCCTTGTTAGTAATGGTCTATCATTAAAAAATACAACAGTCATGATGGATCGTAACTTAGGAGAGCCTCGTGTATTGGGCCCCAGAATTTAACTGTTTAGCTGTTTTATTTTAATCCAGACACCAGCCCGAACAGAAACTGTTAATTTGCTTTGGTGATTGAAAACATTGTGAATAGTTACTCTTAATTGTAGCCGAGATTCCATTTGTTTAACTACAAAAAATCTTACGACAAAAATCGTTCGTTTTCTGTTCTTTACCCTGCGCCAGATGCCTCATCATAGTTTTTTTCTTTATTTCTTTCTTCCTTAAATGCATATGCAAAATCAGGGTAATTTTGATTTTCAGGTTTAAATTGTGGGTTTTTCTTCTCTCCGACGACGAGAAAAAAACAGGCCTAATCTTGTGTCGGACGGAACAATTAAAGCCTCTCTTGGTTTCTTGGTACGTCTGTACGCTGTACGTTATGCAGATATGTCATGCAAAGGGATGGGAGATATGAAATGCAAAGGCCAGATCTATACATCATTAAAAATAACATAATAAGTTTAAACAAAACGTTATGTAGAGTTTTTATATCTAAAAACTCTTGATGTTGATGTTATTTTAAATTCCACAGGTTCAGTTCTTACCTCCATCTTCTTTCCTCTCGGAAGTCCTTATGGGATTACTATTGATACTTTACTACAGAAAGGTCACACTTACAGAAACCCCAGATTGGTATTGTTATCAAAGACACCCTGGGGCAGGTCCATCAACTGGTTGCTTGTCAAGTTCCTAACAAAAAATAACCATAACTTGGTGTTATATTAAACGTTATTTTCAAAAGGTTTTTAATTTTTAGATAAAGCAGGCGAGCCTTATTGTTCAAATATATTTGTTTTCTTGAAGTATTGGCAATCTCGTTGGATGACCAGCTCTGATTGTAAGTGCTAATGTACGGAGTAAAATTTCTGCATCACCACGACTAGCATGCAGCATAGTAAATAAAGCCTCTCTAGTCCGTAAGGGGGGGGTCTAACCGAGGTGACTTTCAACCTGCATGAATAACTTTGTTAATATTTGAACAATCGCCATGAAAACTAATCCTGCCGACTTTTTTCAGAAATTCATCTAGGAACAATTTGGTGTGGTCGGTTAGTGTTCATTGCCTTGACATTGACGTTACCAGGGCACCAAATTTTTCACAAATAGTTTTTTTTTGCCTTTTATTTTTGTCTCTTACAGACAAAATAAATTATTATATCAGCCGTCATCATTATATCAGCAATACTCCGAATACTTCTAGAAGTTTTGTCGTAAAAATGTCTAATTTTGTTAATTTGGAAATGAGATGAATTAGGAACAAGCTTTAAGTAAGCGTAAAGGCTGGTTTCCATATGATCGCGGATCGCAGATTGCAGATCGCAATAAGGTCTGCGATCGTCTGCGATCATATGGAAACATACTTCGGTGATCGTCTGCGATCCTGTGATCGTGATCGCAGACGATCGCAGATCGTCTGCGATCATCTGCGATCAATTGCGATTGTGCGATCATATGGAAACCAAAGTTTTGCGATCCGCGATCGAAACGCACCCCATAATATTTCGAGTTCTCTCCCACGATTCAACACTCGTGTGTGTTCGATTGTAGGAACGGTCAACGTAGCAACACTCATTTAGTTGCATTTAAATCATGGCTGAGATTGAACATGTTAGTAACGAGGAATTTATGGAGGACGTTGCACGTTATGAATGTGTTTACCATCGCAGCAGCAAAGATTTTAAAGACAAGAACAAAAAGGCCAACTTTCAGGACAAAACCGGGCAGAAGTATAATTTATCGGCCGGGGAAGCGGAGGCCAAATTTCGCACATAAGAACTGCGTACGGTCCTTATCGAATCCAAAACCGATGTTTTTGACGGTTTTGGAGCTGATGACGCCGTCGCTTCACGACAAAAAAAGAAGTTAATTTGCTTGCGCAAAATCTCTGCTCTTCCACGTTTGCGATGTTGTTTGCTCTTCAGCCTACACACGCGTGTATATTTGACATTTTCTGCTGACCAAAACGTATGGCTACGGTCGGCTCTGCGATCGTTGCGATTATATAGACACAGCCTTTTTTGCCCGGGGGAGGACTCCCACATGGAACAGACGGGGATGCTTGTCAGAAATTTTGAATTGAACCCCTAAAGGAGACCATCTGGGCGTGGCTCAAGCTTTTTGTGACCCCTAAAGGAGACCAATCCGGGTCTGGCTTAACCCCTAATGCGGTAAAGAAAACAAGTTAAAAAGAAAATTTGACTTCTGTTTCTCTTCGCGTAATTCTGTGTTTCTTCACGGAACCCTAGACGAGACCTTGGCGCCTTAAAATATTGGCCCTTTGCCCGGAACACCCTAAGCGAGACCAAATTCCAAAATTTACACCCCTAAGCGAGACGACGAGCACCCCCGTCTGTTTCATATGGGAGTCCCCCCCCCCCCCCCCCCGGGCTTTTTTGCGATTGTCTGCCATTGTTTGCGATCTGCGATCTACGATCGTATGCGATCGTCTGCGATTATATGGAAACCAGCCTTAAGTGGGTTTAGTCTGCAAAATTGGTTCAAAACCCTGCATGGCTTACGGCGTTTCGTAACAACTTTAAGATCAATGGCTTAAAACAAAGTATTGAGACGGTAAATACATACGGCCAACACTTTGAAAATAGACAAGCTGAGTTATTTCAAACAACGCGTGTTCGGGCAGACAAAACACAAATTAACATGCTACTATATTCTGCTTGCAAAATAAATATGACCGCATTAGTTTGTCTCCAGGATTTGCTGTTAGCAGCTTGTGGGAAAATTGGACCTCAAAACGAATACTCTGGCAGAGGAAAGCCAAGCAAGGATATATTGCTCCAAAAAGGAAAGAAACGTTCAATAATCAATAGAAGTCATCGTTACAAAGTTTCAGGAACAAAACCCGCAGCCTCAGTGGTTCTGAGTCGCTGTAAGAGTGATTCTGAAAGATGCTCAGTACTGCCAGTGTAGCGTGTCATGATTTACCAACAAAGAAGCTAGATTACAGATTGGAAAAGCCAGTTTTCATGGCCGTTTTTCCCGTTTTTTCAAACCCAAAGAAAACTGATACACAGCTTAATTAAAGGGGCAGTATCATGGGAGATCGATGGGAGATATCATGATTTTTGGCCAAAACTCACAAAATATAAATTTTGAACACTGTGTTAATTAATTTCTCAAAGGCTAATTTAAAGTAATGTTAATAGTGATTCTAAGACGAAAGGTTGAACCAAAATATCGTACAACCGGCGATTTTCAGTGCGTCACAACAGCGAAATTTGAAAACGTCCGCCAGACGTTTTCAAATTTGAACCCCTCTCTATCTTGGTCATCTGCTGGCCAAAATATCCGTGGGTAGTTTCTTTGCATTCTGATAGTCTTTAAATGGAATTTTGTCGTTACACCTTGGCTGCTATCAACCGAATAGCGTTTTCCCGATTTTTAATGTGTTACTAAATATAGCGTGATACTGTCCCTTTAACAGAACAATGCCCGGCCCGGAAACCTTCACTTCTCTTCAAATATTTCAGTTTCCTACTCGGAGACTAAAGAGCGTAGGGTGTACGGCAGACACAAAACGCCCTTTCGAAAGGTTTGCAAAGGAGAGCCACCTTTTTGCGTTAAGTCTCGCAAAAGATGGTCAATTGGACCCTTTTAATCGCGTACAGACGGTTCAACCTTTTTTGATCAACAAATATTTCGACTGCTATTTGGTCAATGCTTAACAGTGTATCATGCCAAGTTAAATGCTAACGTTGAAAAAAGCTATTCAACAAGTTGAACAGAAATTGTGTAGGGTTCTACTCCGTTCAACAATGGCAGCATTCAACGTGTTGAACGACAAAGGTCTAAAGTTTCTGGGAAGGAGAAGCAAAAAAAAAAAAAAAAAGGATGAGCGGAAGAGATGACAGTCATTGCTGTGAAATTGTATTGCACAGCGCCTTTCAACCATGATAAAAGTATATGGAAGGCCTTTTGCTTCTTTGACTTCTCCTTTGAAGCGTTTGAAAGGTTTAGTTCAAATGTTTCCCACATTTGACTTCACCCTTGACAAGAATCAGTGGAATAGCAACCTATGCTATGTCTCTACTGAAAAGGCGTGTATAATTGTATTATGCTATATTATAATCAGAAAAATTAAGAGTAACGCTGTTCGACGTTTCTTATAAAATGCTTTAACAAGCAACTGACCATCCGATATATTATAATCACATTTTTTATTATCACAAGATGATACTACTGTAACCGTGGCAGGTGAAAGATGGGATTTGACAGACGACCAGTGTAAGAGCGTAGGGTGGGAGGTTGGGGTGGGGTGGGGTGGGGAGAGGGAATTTTGTAGAGAACAACCCTGCGTGAAGAGTAGAAACTGAGGGAGTGAATGGGTTCGAGTGGGATTGGCACTAAGCTACGGAGGGGCCAAACACGCTAAAGTCACATGTAAGCATGCGTGAAAAATCACTAGGAACTTTGACATGTCACTTTGCAATACAAGCAGAATTACTTCACGCTAGACAAATTATTGAAACATAGACTATAAAGTTGCAGAATGCTTCTAATGGTGACAGGCACAGCAAGGGCTACAGGGCTCACTCACCCCAGTTTAAATATTCTATGGAGTAGCATTTTTGAAGTTAACATGACTCTCGTATATAAGATTCGCTAAATAAGCGTATATAACGGTTTAGCAGTGCTGATATTTGACTTTACCTTCGACGCGCATCAAAGGCAAAGACTGTGAACTTGTGTTCGTATTTCACGCTTGTCAAAAGTGTAAGTAAAGAGGTTTGACGCAGATATCAAGACACGAAGATTACTGCATACGTGTTGCTCACCGAATACGCGGGAAGGACAAAACTATTTTCTTGCCCAATCAGGAGGCAGTGCTGGCTGGGCTGTTTGGAACTGGTTAGTAAGCAGTCCGTCCTCTTACTTTTCTACGCCTAATTTTTCCCGCCTATTTTCACTTTTCCAAGCCCGCACTATCTTCCTCTTGGTTTCGAAGGATGTTGGATTCAAAGAATGGTTAACATTATAGGCTATCAGCTGAGATAACTCTTAGACTTTGTTCAGGGGAACAAAGAAGCTGTTTTTAATGTCAAAATCCTGGACAGATACAAGAACGGTAAATTTTATTTCCAAAGCAAGATTATTTTCACCCAATCGTCACAAAAGGATGATCTTCAATTGAGAATTAACATTCATTTGCTTTTTCATTTTTTTTTCTTTATTTTTTGCCTGCTATCTAGAACCTAAATTAGCCAGGGAGCTAACAAGACAACCTAATGGTTTATTTAGCTTCCTTGCTTTGCACATTAATTTAACTAATAATTAATTTTATTTATATAACACCACTAAAAGATTGTAAGAATCAACATGTAAATAGAAAAAAAGCACAAATAAACATTATTATTATTATTATTATTATTATTATTATTATTATTATTATTATTATTATTATTATTATTATCACGTTTTTCATCCAACGGTGGCGTCCAAATTGTCTCCGATTCATGTCAAAGGTGTGTCAAGGATATTAACGATCTTCCCTTTTCTTAATCTTTCTCCTTTGACAAATTTCACCACCAAATGGTAGATTTGCTAAATTTTAAGGCGCCGCAGAAGTTGCGTTAGGCTGTACACCGAGCCTTACGGATAGTAGGATATACTTATTAATAACGGTTTCTCGTCGCGACGAACAATTAGCTATGTAGACGAAGAGTGTTTTACACGTAATGAAAAGCACATTAGCTAATTCAAGTAAAAGAAACATTATTTTGTGGAGAACGTACTAATTTACAGTTGTGCCGTGAAATTACTTTGCAATCATCCAAAAAAAAAATTGTTGCTACGACAAGTGACAAGGTGCAGTAAGCTGCTGGGTGGTTAAAAGAAAACGTCAGGTTTTTCGCAAACAAACGATCTAAAAAAAGAGCAAGGCTGATTTCACGGTCAGGGAAGTATATTTTCCAATATTTCGAAGGCCACGGCCTTTCTTCTTCAGGGTATGTTTGAGACTGACCCTGTGGCAAGATACGTTACAATTTTAAACAGCTACAATAGATACCTGAAAAAAGGCTAAAGTTACATAAACAAAAACGTTACAATTTGAAATTTGAAAATACAACTGGTAAATAGGTATAAGCTAACGTTACAACGTGGTAGACGAAAACAAAATACGTAACAATGAGTTAATTACATAACGTAGGAAGATGAAAGACGGGAAAAATGTTCATGTCTCATCTCTCTTATTAAGACCTAAGGGTTCAATAGTTTGACCTCTGTCGATGAGGTATGCCTTTCTAGCTTTGTGTACACTGTCACGATTAGATTTGATGAGTTCGAGAGGAATTAGTAGCATGTCAGAAGCGTTATGGTCGTTAGAGAGAAAATGTTCTGAAACTGTGGTGGGTTTGGAACTGTTTGTTTGTTTGTCGACTGGTCTACGGTGTTCGTTAAAACGGTCTTTAAGTCGTCGTTTTGTTTCTCCTATGTATTGTTTGTGGCAGCGGTTGCAGTGTACCATGTAAATAACGTTTTTAGAGTTACAGTCTATATGATGAGTAATATGTCTAGTTTCGCCGGTAGAATGAAATGTGTAGCTGGTACGTCCGTCTGTTATGTAGTTGCAAGTTAAACAGTTGTCTCCACATCGAAAAGATCCATGGGGTAGGTTGTTTTGTGTGGGATTACGTAGTTTGGTGCTAACTAGTAAATCACTCAGGTTGTTGGTCCATCGGAAGGCAACAAGAGGTGCGGCTTTGAAAACGTTAGCGCAGCGGGGAGATGAAGATAGGATGTTGAAGTGTTTGTGAATAATGGATGATACAGAACGAAGGGCTGGATTGTATGTGACGACAAGGGGTACTCGTATAGGTTGGTTGGTGTCGGAGGTGTCTTTCGTAGCTATAGCGTCGGAACCGGTGGGATGCCGTTAACACGTCCTATTTCTTGGTTGAGGAATGAAAGATTGTATCCCCGTTTGTTGAGATAGGTTCTGAGTTCGTTAGTGCGGAGTTTAAAAGTTTCGTCAGAAGAACAAATACGTCGAAGTCTGAGAGCTAAGCTGAATGGAATGGCTCTCTTAGTGTGTCTAGGATGACATGAAGATTGTAACAAGTATTGATGTTTGTCAGTAGGCTTAGTGTAAAGGTCAGTAGTGATAGTGCCGTTATAGAGAGACACACTGACGTCCAGAAAGGGTATAGATGTGAGAGAATAATTTGATGTAAATTTAAAAGTGGGGTGAATGTTATTGAGATAAGTAGTGAAGGTTTGGAGGTCGTCGAGAGAGTGTGTCCATATCATGAAGATGTCGTCTATGAAGCGCCACCATATGTATGGTTGAAATGGAGCACGTAGTAATGCGTCCGTCTCAAATTTGGCGAGAAACAAATTGGCGTAAGAAGGAGCCATTCTGGTTCCCATAGCAGTTCCGTGAGTCTTTAGATAGTGTTTGTCGTTAAACGTAAAATTGTTCATGGTAAGGATCATGCGTATGAGGTCACATAAAGTTTCGGAACTTATGGTAGAGGGGTTGCGGTTACGTGTTTCGAGGAAGTGTCGACACGCGTTGATGCCTTCGTTATGAGGTATGTTGGTGTAGAGAGAAGAAACGTCCAGAGTGACAAGAATGGCGTTATTGGGTAATTGTCCGAGTTGTTGGAGTTTGTTAAGGAAGTATGTAGTGTCTTTTATGAAGGATTGTGTAGTCTGTACCAGAGGTTTGAGGTGATAGTCTACAAACTGAGAGATGCGTTCTGTAGGGTGAGAGTTACTGGAAACAATGGGACGTCCGGGGTTACCTTGTTTGTGTATTTTGGGTAGTATGTCAAATCGTCCGGGTTTGGGATCAGTCAGTATTAAAAAACGTTTAGTGTGATCGTCAATAATCTTGTCACGGTGCATGCGTTTCTTGCATTGTATTTGAAGGAGTTTAATCATTTCGCGAGATGTTCTTGTCAGTAATTTTGTCCATCGACGCTGTAACTGTTCACAGGATGATGATTCAAACGTTGGTCTACATTTGATAATTAAGCCTTTGGGAATGATCTTGCCGACATCTTCATGCTATGCGATTACGCTATGCGATTCCGATTACTAGTAATCGGAAGGTCTTAGGTTCGACTCCTGATAGGAGCACTCGGATTTTTTTCCGAGTATGCCTGTGTCACTTTCTAAAAATAATACATCATTCTCATTCATTCACCAGGCTGGAAATATACCATCACATTTATTTCACAGTTTATCACTGGTTTTCGCAAACAGTTTGGTTGCGTAGATAACTGCGAATCTTTCCCTCTAAGTTAATCTTTCATCCGCAGTACATAATTATACATGTTACACATAATATGTGTAACATGCTTTATATTCATATTCATTCATTCTTCACCGGTATATTATGATATTATGAACCCAAAACAAGAGCATGCAGCTCCCAGTAGGCTTGATACGCGCAGTTGGTAGAGCACTGCATACGTATCGCAGAGGTCATGGGTTCAAACCCCGTAAAAATGTGTGAATTTTTTTTCAGGTTCCTCGCAAACAGTTTTGTTACATAGATAACTGCGAGAACCTTAATTTTCTTCTATTTAAACATTTTTAGTTGATACAATTAAAAATTTACATTAGTGTTGACTGTTATTGGTGCATTTATAGCCATTTCAGAAGTCTTAAGTTTAAATATTTTTGGGGGGAGCATGCCCAGAACCCCTAGTTGTCTCTGCGCCCCACCCCTCTCCCCACCCACACACACACACACACACACTCCAAAACCACTCCGCGGGCCCTATCATCAGCAACAACTAGTCAATAGAAAAAAGGTCAAATATGAACTTCGTAGTCAACAACATCACTTTTGGTCAAATGGCATTTTTTTTAGCGTGTGTGAAATCCCTATGCTTTAGAATTCCAAACTAAGCCTTAATTTCCTTGTAACGGGAAGGGAGAAAAAACGGGACGGGAAAAACCAACACCCAACAAGGAAATTTTTCATGTAAATCTTTCAATCATTCAATAACAACATGTATTTAGTTTTGTTTGTCTACTCGGTATATATTTTCCGTTCCGTTTTCTTTATTATTGTCACGTCGTAATTAGCTGTATATTTACTTTTCTTATCAAGCTGTAATTAGTTAAATGCTCTACATGTATATTTATTGTCACGTTGTAATTAGCTATATTGTTCCTCTTGTATTTGTACCACACCATCTAACACCATCTGTACTCAGAGAAGGATGAAGTTTCATCCGAAACATGCTTACTATAAAAAAGTCGTAACCTTCATAAAAGTTATTTTCTGCCTGCTGGCTCCACGGAAATTTATGTTTTACTTATTTAGAGGTTCCCTTTTTAATCACATCATGTAAAAACGTATGTAATTATGTAAATAAGCCCAGTAAAATTAGCCAGGGCTTGAATTATGCCTTCTCCGCTGCTTTGCTAGTACAGTCTTTTATCTGAAAAAAAAAAAAAAAAAAAAAAAAAAAAGAGTTTATTCTGGTTAGGTTTGGCAATGCTATACAGCCCTCTCAAAATTTTGTGTAGTAGGGAAAAAGACCAAAAAAGTCCAGAGTCCAAAGGGGTTTTGAGTAAAGTTAATGTGAAATAAGTGGGAAATCGTCATCTGTGGGGCGTCGGAAAAATGTTGGCTGGCGAAACAATTTGAGAGTGCTGTTTATGAGTTGTTGATACCAAGATACTTAGACGAGAGAAAATGAAGCAAAACTGACTGACAATGTGATATTGTACTGCAAAAGCTAAATGAGCATGACTGGTTAATATAACTGGATTATAATCATTTAATGGAAATGAAAGGTACATGTATTGCTGCTTATTCTGACCCTACTGCAACTGTCCTTGTGTATCTGTCTTGGCGGCATATTGTTAAAATACAGTGAATTCCCTATGAAGAACCCCCTCTAATAAGCCCCCAGTTTGTACATGTAGGTAAGATTATTTCATACACTCGACTCCCACCGACCCAACCAACTATGATGGAAAACTGAAAAGAGGCAGTTCAAAACTAGGTGTAACAATTTTCAAAACATCAGTCTGTTTGTCCACAAAAAATATGGTCTTCAAAAGCATGCATATATATTATTGTGCTACGGAAACTTCATTTATTACAATGTCTTTGTGATGCAAAGCTTATTAGTCCTGTTTTATTAGTTGTGGTGTGGTGCATGGAAGATTTCACAAAAGGTAACTGTAACTGAAGTTCTCTTCTGTTTAAAACTTACACACTGTGGGATTTAAAAAAAATTAAAGCCACCCTCTCCCTCGCCCACCCCGTGTTCTTGGGACCTGAAAATAAATACCTCACCCCTAATGCCCCCCCTCCCCACTCCCAATATTGAACAATAGAAACAGAAGCGTTTGTCGAAATAACAAATGCCCACAAGTCTTTTTGGCTGAAGGTGGGTCTTAAGATTTGTCTTTAACATGTTTAATTGTTGCTATGTTGACCTATAAACCCTAGCCCTAACCCAAACCTATACAGTCTAAAAAAAATCTATAACTTGTTCACCAATAATTAGGCAACTGCTTGAAACCATTACTGTTGCTAAAGAGCACTGATGCATTAAATTGTAAGTGCTGGAAAGTATTGGAAACTAATGCACCAGGCACCTAACATGTAAATCACAACGATTAACTACATGTACTGTAGAACATATTTAGAGAAATTTGGATTTGAAGACCAAATCATTCACTGATGGCCTTTTTCCAGCAAGCCCTTCATTTGTGACGTAAGCTTAGAGTTCTTAACTCAAAACACCAGTTACAATGTAGCGGTTTTGCAACATCCTTTCATTCCTTTATTACATGTGGCTGAGGATTAGCATAACTAAAGAGGCTAGTGCAGCAACAAGCTGCACAAGATATTTTTAAAACCCTGCTTAAGGATGTTTGCCTGAATTTTTGCATGTGATCTTTGGTTCCTTCAGCAAACGCTGTCCTGATGTGTTGTCCTGATGTGTCATCCGCTGGTTTACACTTTCAATTTTGGGACACAAGTAAAAACTTCGTCATAACCATGCTTCATACAAAGCGCAAAAAAGCCGAAAAAAATGCCTTCAATTTTTAAGGATACAGTATTATTGAGACGATGTGGATTGGAAGTGTACATTACAGAGACAAACACTAAGACACTGATCCCCTTGTCGTGTTCATGCCAATTGCTCAAATTGTAGCACTTTTGCTTCAAAAAGTGAAATAATTACTCAAAGGTTTTATTCAAGTGCAGGTGGATTAAAGGGGAAGTATCACGGGGTTTTTGTTATCTTTTGTTAAAAATGATGAAATAAGACTTTCAATCACCTGCCAAATAATTCTAGAATGACGAGAGGAACGAAATCAACTCAATTCTTGAAAGAAACAACTTGTGATCTGTTTTAGCGCATTTTGGAAACAAAAATGCGAAAACTTGAAAAACATTAGCCTAATATTTTTCAAGTTTCAATCCAAACCGGCCTACCCTGTCTCTGGCCAGAGGCACTAATCGACAGTTTTATTGTACTGGGGTGATAATTTTTAACAAACTTGACAATTATTTTGTTGTTTCTGCTAACAGTCAAACATTTTTGGGTTTTGAAATGACAGCAAATGACAATTATTTTGTTGTTTCTGCTAACAGTCAAACATTTTTGGGTTTTGAAATGACAGCAAATTTTCGTGATACTTCCTCTTTAACTTAAGCAGTTTTCATCTGCATCTATACTTTCACCTTTTCACATCCACATGTATCTTATGAATTCACAGAATGACCATCAACAGCGTCCTAACACAATAACTGTGATACACAGTGTATAAGTGTTTGAAGTCTGACACAGTTAAACTGTGTCAAAACAGTATCCTAAAGTGTGACACCACAAATATAGTATATTCGGAAAGAGCATGATGAAAAACGCCTACTTACCAAAAATCAGCATCTAATTGCAATTTAGGGGCGACATATAATTATAAGCTCTGTTATGCCCCAATGACTCCATACAAATCCTTCTAATTTTGTCTCGGTTCCTAACTAACAAATCCCGTAACTTCATAAATTTAGTTTTTGTGACGACATCAAAAATGAGTCGGTAAGCCTATACAGTACATTGTTTATAAAAATTAATAAGACTTTGTATAGGATTTTGTGAATTTCTTGGTGAGATATTCCAAAACAAATCGAATTTTTTGGGAAAGTTGAAACTATTCTATATTTTCCTGATAAGAATGAAAACAAAGTGTAGTTTTTGATGAGAATTATCCCATTCCCCATATTGGGTAAGATTATCAGGAGCAACCCATTAATGGTTTTGAAATTGAAATTTCAAGTTAAAATATTTTTTTGGTTACTAAAAATTATTATATGGGTTAGAATGAGAATTGGCTCATGGGGTAAGTCTCTGCAGTTACCATAATTATGCCAATGAAGAAAAATTTAGGCCCCCTATGGTCTGACGTCTCCTACATGTATGCGACAACCTCCTGTTTAAGCGACCACTTAGTCTTGACATTTTGGGTGAACACTTACGGGAGGTTCTTGAAATGGTATAATCAAATCAGATAATTAGAGCAATAATGACCTAAAAAAAGGGCTTGAGCAGACTGCCTTTTAGCACAAGATTACTGTTGTCTTAAACAAAACTATGAAATTCTTACTGTACTTGAATCTACATGTATTGTTACTTGTGTGTTGTCTGACGTAGGTTTGCATTGCGTTCAATATACGATGTTGCAGCCACACGTTATTATCAGTCAAGTGGTCACTTACAAAAGGTTGAAAACTAAAGAATTAATGCCAAACTTTCTGCTCTAAAAATGGTTGCGGTCGCTTTAGCTTACATGTTCAAGAGGTTCCAGCTAAAGTGCTTTGACTTGTAAACTTTTGGTATTTTAGAAAACTGATTGCTTGCAAGAGGTGGTCGCAAAGGGAGGTTCGACTGTAGTTCTATCACATGACTACTAGAGCGGGAGATCCCATGAGATAGCGCAGCGCACACGCAAGATCATTGCATAGCTTGCATCAACAGCGAGATCACGTCTGGACCATTGTCGTTGGAATTTCGCTTGAAAATATTGCTTAGTCTTATGCAGTAAGACTCACATAAGCATACAGTGAGTCAACGTAGTTGACCCCATTTTAATCTAACTGTTTACGTGTTGTCACTACTCGCACTTCAACGTAGTTGAAGTCAGACGGTTTCCCGCCCAAACTTGAGCATGGCGGACGCGGACAGCCCAAGTGAAGACGAACTTTTGAGGTTAGAAAGCACACCGGTCGCTACATCTACAGGCTCTATGTTCGTCGCTCTTCCCCAAGAGATGAAAAAGATGAATGAGAATATCTTGGCCAAAAGTGAGCCCGCTCAATTTAGCGGCGGCTCCCCTAAGAGAGGGAAAACAATGTCACGGAGTCACTCGACGAACGAGTAGCCGAGCTAACAGCTAGCGGGTCATCACAACCAAATGTTTTGGCTGATATCGCTCGCGATCTAGATGCCAGTGAGAAAACTGGCCCGGTTGCCAGCGAGGGTCTGGCAGGTATCGTAAACTCTCTTTTGAAAGAGAAGTTGCCGGACGAGAAGATCCAATCGAAGATTGATCTTTACCCTCGACCACAAAACATGACAGGCCTCAGAACGCCACGTGTAAATCACCTAATATGAAACCAAATATCCGCTACGTCGAGGACAAACGACTCCACGACCCAAAAATCGCAGAATGCGTTGGTGGGGGCGCAGTCGCCATGATGAAAGCAACAGACCTAGTCCTTAATCTGCATTGAAGGACAACAAGGATTTGTTCAAGTTCATGACTGATGCCATTGCGCTCACACTTCAAGGTCACCACGATTTTAACACCGCCCGACCGCGAGCGATGAAGAATGACCTTAATAAAGACTATGCTGCATTATGCAGTAGCTCACCGGTCAACCAGACCTACGAGTATCTATTCAGAGACCTCTCCAAGTTGGCAAAAGACATCATCACAGATGTCAACCGACTCACTAAAAAAGTGCGTTCCTCAGCCCCGTTAAGTGTTGTTGTTGTTGTTGTTGTTGCCCCACGGGCTAGTCACAGCCGTGATAGAAATAATCGTCTTGGCGGTAGAAAAATCTACGGACACCACAGCAACAACCGCTATGCTCCCTATCGGGAGAGAAACGATTTTTTATCCAAAGGCCAACCTCCTCGGAAAAAAGAGGGGACCATAAACAAACAGTAAACATTGGAGTAAGCTCACATGATAATGTTGAATTTTTACCCGACCTTACGACCTTTCACGCAGGCAATCTGAGAGAGTGTTTGCTCAGTTGGCGTAAAATTACAATTAATATAAACATATTAGACTATGTATCTGCTGTAAAAATTTCTTTTGAAGAAAGCCTTGTGCCCTGTCAATCACATTACAGGCCGAGTGTCTTTAATGCTCAAGAAGAGCTTATAGTTCAACAGGAAATTAAAACCCTTCTAGAAAAAGGAGTAAACAAATTTAACGCTCACATCATGAACCTATTGAATACATATCTACAATTTTTCTTAGACCCAAACCTCATGGGTCTTTTCGAGTGATCCCGTCAACCTTACAGAGTTTAATAAGTCAGCGGAGCACCATCATTTTAAAATGGACACTCTTGACACAGTTACAAAAATGATTGAACCAGGTTGTTATATGGCATCGGTGGATCTAAAGGATGCCTATTACACCGTACCCATACAGAAAGACCACCAAAATGTTTTGAAATTTGAATTTAAGGGTTGCCTTTAGAAATATACTTGCCTCCCTAATGGCCTCTCGAGTGCTCCACGCAATTTTACAAAGATTCTTAAGCCAGTTCATTCAACACTACACAACCAGGGCCATGTGAGCATGGGTTATATTGATGACTCCTATTTGCAAGGTGAAACCGGGGATGAATGCAAGCTTAATATTGTTAGCATTGTGAACCTGTTCACCGAACTAGGTTTTTACATTCAACCCAACAAATCAGTATTTATCCCTACTCAAACACTGAAATTCCTTGGTTTTATTCTCAATTCAGTAAAAATGACAATCTCACCAACACCAGAAAAGATAGATAGATTGTCAAAGCTTGCCGCCAGAGGGTACAGAAGGCCACACTCCTAATTTTAGACGTAGCCAGGGCAATTGGCCTCATCGTCGCCTTGTTCCCTGGGGCAGAGTATGGACCTCTCCACTTCAGAGGACTTGAACACGATAAAACAAATGAACTTGCAGCTAATGCAGGGGATTTTAATATGCCAATGGAATTGTCTGAGGCATCAATTGAACAGGAACTGCTTTGGTGGATTACATATACACCACGGGTCCAGAAGCACATCTGCTACCCTACACCCTCAATGATTATACAGGCAGATGCTTCCAAAAAGGGATGGGGAGCAGTTTTTCATGGAAGAAAGATTGGGGGGAGGTGGACCCCATCGGAGGCTTTAAAGGGACAGTATCACGCTATTTTTAGTAACACATAGAAAATCGGAAAGATGCTATTCGGTTGATAGCAGCCAAGATATAATGACAAAAGTCCATTAAAAGACTATCAGAATGCAAAGAAACTATCCAAGGATATTTTCGCCGGCAGATAACCAAGATAGAAAGGGGTTCAAATTTGAAAACGTCTGGCAGACGTTTTCAAATTTCGCTGTTGTAACGCACTAAAAATCGCTGGTTGTACTATATTTTGGTTCAACGTTTCGTCTTAGAATCACTATTGATATTTCTTTAAATTAGCGATTGAGTAATTAATTAACTCAGTGTTCAAAGTTTAAATTTAGTGAATTTTGGCCGAAAATCATGATATCTCCCATCGATCTCCCATGATACTGCCCCTTTAAGGCACATCAATCTGTTAGAACTGCAGGCTGCATTTTTTGGCCTAAAATCCTTTGCAGATCATACTAGGGGAATACATATTCAGCTGCAGTTAGACAACACAACGGCAGTCGCCTTTGTTAATAACATGGGGGGTTCTAAATCTCTTGAGTTGGACCAACTAGCTAACGACCTGTGGGAATGGTCAATTTCTCGGGAGATATGGGTCTCTGCCGCGTCTATATTCCTGAAATATCAAATAACGATGCAGATGAACAGTCGCGCAATTTCAATGATGAGCACGAGTGGGCTTTGAACGCTGGAGCTCTCCAGGAAATCATTGCAGAATACCCTGACCTTACAACAGATTTGATTGCCACAAGGCTCAATCATAAGTTTGACACCTACTGTTCCTGGAAACCAGACCCAGGGTGCTCTGTTGTAGATGCCTTTTCACAAAATGGGCATCCTTTTCATTTTTTATGCATTTCCACCTTTCAACCTGATTTCACGATACCTCCAAAAAATCAACAAGGACAAGGCAACAGGAATTCTCATTGACCCGTTATGGCCAAGCCAACCATGGTTTCCATTTTTTCTTCAGCATGTTTACAAAACCTATGGATCCTGAACCCAGCCAAGAACCTCCTTCAACACCCAGGACATCTGAAACCCCAGCCTCTGTGGAGAAAACTGAAATTGATGGTATGTCCGGTCTCAGGAATTCCTTCACAAACTACAACATTTCTGGACACGTTGCCACAGGGAACCCACACAAACGGTGTGGTGACTGTTTACAAAATTTAAAGGATTTCTATGGAAATATTATAAGGTTCGTATTATAGCCAAATGTTACGGAAAATGTTCATCTGAAAAGTCACAATAAATGTAAACTTACCTCAATCGTTGTGCTTTGTCGTCCTTTTGCCTGAAAACGGCGAATTTAGGCGATTTGGAAGGTTTTGCTGTTGTTGTTTACCTGAGCGTTATATAGAGAGAAAAGCGCTTAGGTAAACGACGAAAGCAAAACCTTCAAAATCGCCTAAATTCGCCGTTTTCAGGCAAAAGAACGACAAAGCACAACAATTGAGGCAGGTTTACATTTATTGTGACTTTCCAGATGAACATTTCCCGTAACATTTGGCTATAATACGAACCTTATAATATTTCCATAGAAATCCTTTAAATTTTGTAAACAGTCGCCAGTCACACCGTTTGTGTGGGCTCCCTGTGACGTTGCCTACATCCTCATGGCATCCTGATGCTCCAGTACAAGACCTACATTGAACAGTGGCTCAAGTTTTGTGGTGAAAGGAAAATTAATTGCTATTCCCCACAAATGGGCGAAGCTTTAGATTTCCTGGCGGGCTTATATGACAAACACCTTAGCTACTCCACACTGAACACTGCCCGATCAGCTCTCTCGTCAATTTTACACATGAATATCTGCAGCAATTTGGTTCCCACCCACGTACAGTACGATTTATGAAAGGGGTTTTGAAAAACGAACACCTCATCCTAGGTACAACAAAATATGGGATGTTTCACTGGTCCTAAATTACTTGACCACCTTGGACCCGGTAGAGAAGTGGACATTGAAAGATCTGACGCTCAAGCTGCTTATGTTACTCCTACTGATCACAGGACAAAGAGGACAATCGATACACTTGCTTAATATTACCACTATGCATCTTAGTGATACATCACGTGTCTTCAACCTGACTAGCCACACCAAAACAAGCAAACCAGGAAAACCAGCATCAGCTATCACTATCCAGGCTTTCAAACAGGACTGTCACATATGTCCCATTAAAACACTGAAAGAATACTTCAAACGTACACACACTATCAGAGGTGATGAACACTAGTCACGAGTTTAAAAGTTTTGTTAAACCGCATAAATCAGTATCGAGAGACACAATCTCTAGATGGGCTAAAATAGTGCTGCAAAGATCGGGTATCGACACTGAGCTGTTTACAAGCCACAGCACAAGAGCAGCCAGTGTTTCCAAAGCTGAGCAGAAGGATGTGCCTTTCGATGAAATTTTATCCCAGGCTGGCTGGAGTACTGCTGATACATTCCGGAAATTCTATGACAAACCCATCATGTCAAGTAATGACAGTATGGCATCTGCTAGATATTGAGACATTAGACTTGCAAAGTCTCTTGTTATCCCATGTATTATTCCCTATAGGTTCGGGTTACAATTCATGAAAAAATTTTCTTTGGTTACTGTTCCATTGTGATGCTACATGTAGAAGCACATAACAGATAACTTGGTGTAGTAAATGTTTACATCTTACTATACACCTCCAGTTTCTTCATTTGCATGTGGGTGCTCAAAGGCTTTAGAGTCTCATGGGATCTCCCGCTCTGGTAGGCATGTGATAGAATAATTTATTGGAAGATTAAACGAGACTTACATGAACCTGTAAGTTTTTATTGGAAGATTACACGAGACTTACCTGTAAGTTGAAGTTTGATTGAGATTCTATCACACGATGGACAGAGCAAGGAGATCACATGCCCACCCTTTCTATTCTCCCTCCCTATAGGAGTTATATGCAAATATTTCACTTATTGGAACATACTTGCTGTTCCTCTGTGGGGTAAGCTGGGGTTTCTTCCCTTCTCACACCCACACCTTTTAAGAATGATCTTGCGCGTGCGCTATGCTACATGTATCTCATGTGATCTCCTTGCTCTGTCCATCATGTGATAGAATCTCAATCAAACTTCAACTTACAGGTAAGTCTCGTTTAATCTTCCAATTAGCCTACTAAAACTTTAATGAAAAGTACTGACATTGGTTTTGCTTTTCTCCTTTCTTTCTGTGGTGCCTGCATGCAGTGACTTACACTGAACATACATGTAATAGGGTAGGATTTATTATAAAACACTTGGATCTCAACTCATCAAATTTGACATACTATTCATTAGCCCTTTACAGGAAAAGGAAAAAATATCCTTGCTGAATCTTTTTGCACTCAATTGACCCAGCGTATAACAAGTTTCATCAGCTCTTTGAACTGCTCTACATTTTGTACAACACCAAGTGTCTCAAAGTTCCTCTAACGTTGGTAATTTGGGACTATTCTTCTACTCAATTCTTATCAATTCTTACTGATAGGTAGATTGTTTTTAAAATGCATTTTAGAACTATTTGGAATTACTTAAATGTAATTCTTGTATAGATCTAGATATAGTTCATAGTGGAGTGTTTTTTACATGAGCCCCGGATTGGGAGCCTGGGCGACCCCTCACTATGTTTTTCAACTTAAAGTTACTACAGCTGTATCACTATTAATGGGACATTTTCACTATGGCATCATTTAATTTACTACAACTACCAAAATCCATCTGTTTTTATGTTTTCACATGCTTATTAGAGCTATTGTTTTTTGTTGTCCACTGGGATTACAAAATTTAAATTTGAAAAGGAAAACCAAATGAATTCTGGTACATGTATATAGTTGTAGTAATATGATGCCATCATGAAAATGGCCTAATTCCCACTTGATAACTCTGTTGCCAGAATATTACTGCACTGGCCTCGAAGAGGTCATGGGTTCATATCAGATTTCAGCACTTTTTCAACCTATCTTTTTGCAGCTGCTTAACGTGTGTACACATAACTGCAATGGTCTCCCATTCATTCACTGATTACAGAGTATTTACACTGTTGTTCAAGAACATTCGAGGGATTATACATGTAAAACACTATTCAGTTAAAGTGCACCTAACCCCAAAATGTATTTTTCTCTTAAATAAATCTTTGCACCTGTTTGAAACATATTGCACCATTTAGCGCCTTTTTTATAACCGAATCTTGACTTTTTATAGGCTGTAAAAGTTACGAAATCTAGCCATCATCTGTCCCATGACCGAGCTAGTAAGGGGCATGGGTCTATTCCTTGCTTGACGTCACACACTGATTTGCATTGTATTAAGTCTTTGTGAAAATGCATGCAAAGCAGTTTGTGACGTCAAGTAAGGAATAGACCCATGCCCCTTACTAGCTCGGTCATGGGACAGATGATGGCTAGATTTCGTAACTTTTACAGCCTATAAAAAGTCAAGATTTGGTTGAAAAAAGGCGCGAAAAGGCTGAATGCGTTTCGAACAGCTGCAAATATTTATTTAAGCGAAAACACATTTTGGGGTTAGGTGCACTTTAAAAAATTATTCCAACATCAGTGTTGCCTTAAAAATAGCCCATACAGCTGAAGTTAAACATCTCTTGAATAAAAGTTCTGAAACACATGTACATGTACATGTATGCCCAAGCTGAGCCTATCAGGTTGGTTTCCAAGTTTGTTAATATAGTGATTTGTATAAGGCACACATAAAAAAGGTAACAGCTTGCTGGCCTTCCATTTATTACATGTATACTACCTAACTGGTAAATCAGTTGCTTTAGTGTTTCTCTTATTAACTTTAGATATTAATTTAAGCAAGAAAAAAATTTTAAGTGTTTGGGTAAACTATGTACAATTGACACGCCGATGCTTGAATTACCACAAGTCACCAAAGCTTAATATAAGAAAATCGAGTTAGTATTGCATTAAAATTTGATCGAAAATTTACAGTCAACCCAGGTCACGCGTGAACAGTATTTCCAAGAATGAAATGAACATTCGAATTTCTCTTTGCAATGTCCGACATGTGATTGGAATGTTGGACATTTCTCTGGAAATCGTTCCGAAAAAGACGCATTAACTGAAAAAAAGATTCAAAATACTTCGGAAACAATTGTTATTCTTGTAATATTCAATTTTGCAATGTAAAGAAAAATTCATAGCTTTATACCGTCAATAAGCAAGGGAAATTTATACGGGAACTCTGAAATCTCATTGGCGATTTTCAAAACTGACATGTAAATTTCAAAGCTCCGTTCAAATTTCAAAAATATCGTTCACGCGTGACCTGGGTTGACTGTAACAACAAAATTCCATTGAAAACCCACAAAATTACACACAACTCTAAAAGAGTTTACCTGGTGTGTTTTGCTGTGCCTTCATGGCTTCTAACAGCTTCCAAATGCTGTTTTGAGGGGTTTATCTCTCAGCAGCTGGTGCACGTGCAGCACTGTACATGTACTGTATATAACATACTGTATGTTACAGGTCAAAATTAACTTTAGGTCATTTTTTTCAACCTAGGTAAAATTTATATCAAACTAGGTTATTTTTTTTAACCTAGGTAATAAAAAACTCCTCCTCCCTTTTTCCCACCAACCTCCTCTCTCTTATTCTCGTATTCCTCACCCTTTAATCATCGCATAGACCTAATCAGTAACCATGGCATGGTGAGCCTTAAAGCATGCCCTTTGTTCAATTATTGTAATGGTAGATCACCAAAACCCCAACCAAACCCTAACCCTTTAATCATCGCTTAGACCTAATCAGTAATCCTGGTGACCCTTAAAGCATGCCCTTTGTTTAATTATTGTCATGATAGGTTACCAAAACCCCAACAAAACCCTAACCCTTTAATCATCGCTTAGACCTAATCCATAATATTAACCTAGGTTTAAAAAAAATGACCTAGGTTAAAATACATTTAACCTGAAGATAAATTTGACCTGACTAACATATGTTAATAAAAAGGTTTGAAAACTTGAAGTCCAATTTGAATGAAATTCACCCGTCATTTGAGGAGAGCACCTTGAAAACCTGGCTCACATTCACTCGAAACATAACCACATGGTTACCTTCCTCACCATACCCTAAGAAGGATGATGTGCAGCCCTTCTGGAGCATTACTCATTCTCAGAGAAGTTTATTTATTGAGACACAGGCCTTCGTTGAAAACGAAGTTGAATTGACAAACCCTACGCTTGAGTTGCAAATGGCGTTTGCAAGCTCTGAGATGAGAACACACCATAGCTTGTTAAAATTGGGTTAACAGACCTGCACGACTCCCACTGTGTGTCCGTTGTTTTGTGGGTTTTTTGTTGTTTAGTCGATCCAATTTTAACACCATACATTGAACTCTTTTTTTATGCTTTGGTGACCTCTGGACTGAGATATGTTAGATAATTTTTATAGCAATGGTGGCACATGCTCAACATGCACAGCTATGTTTTGATGAAAAAGTTTTTGTCGCAATGAAAGAAAACACAAGCAATGAAAGTATAAGAATATGGAAATGAAAAAGGCAAACTGCTGCTAGCAGGTTTAACTCCAAAGGAGTACAGATGTAATAAAATAAATAGATAAATATAAATGAATAAATGAATAAATAAAGTACTTTGTTTAAGTGTCAATGTATTGATAAATAAATTTTAGCACAGGGTAGTGGGGAAACAATCTCACAGATTCAGCTTGGGTAAACATGTACAAGTACAATTGTGTTTCAGAACTTTTACTCAAGAGATGTTAAACCATGGGCTATTTTCAAGTAAACAATAATAATTTTGTACATGTATATTAACACACATCTTGAACCCATACAGTGCATGTCAAGCGAGTGCTAATTAATGTGAACTGACCTCAAAATACAAACAGCTACAGCAAAAGTCAGCAATTCATCCACTATTTTAAGATTGTAATCACTGCATGAGCATGCACTGTGGTGTTTCCATCTTGTTTCACAATGGCATTCAAATCTGTAAAAGAAAACATGAAGGAACTCTTTATTCCTCTGGCAACTGGTATCAATACTAACAATATCAAAGCCAAGCATGTCACAAAAAAGTACACTGTACATGTACAGTTTTCGAATGAAAAATAATCAATGGCCTCTGTTTTTCAGGAAAAGAGGCTTCTGTACATAATTAGGCCAGTATTGCTGCAAAACAGCCCTTACAACCAGCAGGTAAAATTTTCAGGAACACCAGAACATCCTGAAACACCCCCAAAAACCTGGAACACCCCCAAGAAAACCCAAAACGCCTCCTAGAAAACCAGCAATGCCTTAGAATTTGTTTGTAAAATTAAATACTCAGAACACCTCCACTCATTGAAGTGAACTAAGAAACCAGCTGCTGAGGAAGACCCCTCAAAACATCTGGACATGTTATCCAAATTTTAAAGGACATAAGTTGATTTTCACCTTTACAATCTCAAAAATATTTATGCAAACACTGCACATTCACATATTTTATTTTTTTTGCAGCATAAATGTACAGTACCGCCTGAATCCATATGCACATTGGCACGCGTGAAGGCCCGCACGGTTCACGAGACGAAACCGTGCGGTTCACGAGACGAAACCGCGCGGTTCACGAGACGAAACCTAGGTTGAATATTTCCCGCGGTCAAAAGGACGAGACCCAAAGACAATAGCATCTTGTAGCTTATTGTGAGTTTATTGTTTTCCGTTGAATAGATTTTTTTCTCAAGTAAGCCGCATGAAACATGAAACGCCGCCTTGAAATGCGGCCGGTCTTTGGAATCGTCGCGTAGGAGACTAATCTTTGACTGCTTTAGGTGCATGGATTTTCACCATCGCGTAATTCAACGTACGCAAGCCGTCCATGCATTTTCTCTAGCCGTTTAAATTCAAGCGGATTTCCGTAAATAGATCCGGGAAACAGATCGAGCGCGCGATTTGCTTTCCCCCGATGAATGTTACATGACTCGCGCAACATGCGTTACCCGTAATATAATTTAATGGTGATTTCCTCAAGTTCTTCTCGAAATGTTTCAAGTTAAATCAAAATTTAAAGGAATTCATTACCTTTAGATAAAGAAATGTCCTTCCTCTCTTTCAAAAAAAAAATTATCAATGGTGCATTATTTACGTTAATGCGATGCGCTTTATGTCAGTTTCGAAAAGTAAGCGTCATCTTGTCGGCTTTTGCATGGTGCAAGCAATGTTGTAATTTGCTTCTAATCCATGCTTTATCTAAGCGGCCGAAAAAAAATATTTCTGTGTGTCTTTTTCTAGTATGAAGAAACGGACGTTTTTACTCGGACATTCCGACACATGAAAATCGAAAATATGCAAATTATTCGCATTGAACCTTTTCAATTGCGGCAGGCCGTGCCGTCACAGTTTGTCAGCAATAGTTTTGCTGACAATAGAGGAAATTATTACGCTTGAATACTGCACAAACGCTATTTGACGCTCGGCAAACAAAAAAAAGTTTCATTCGTTATGCAAAAGAAGAAAAATATTTGTGGAAAACAAACGAAAACATTACGCACGCAAATTGCGAACGAAATTAATCGAAGCGTGAACACAGTGACAACGCTTCATTCGCCATTTTCAATCAATTTGTTTGAAAAATTTCGAGTTCTGCACGGATACTTTGATAGCAGATTTACTGAGCGACAAAAAATAAGTTATATGTGAAAAAGTCGAATTTTAACTTCAAAGTCCTTCGTATTGACGTACGCTTTGATCTCGAGTGACAGTCCATGGGCGATGCATCAATGAGATCGCGAGAGGTGGATGTAGTTTCCGTGAAAATCTCTTGGGTAAATGCGACCTGATAACTAACAATGAAACACAAACAAAGAGCAAACAAAGGCAATTAAGAGCACGAAGACGCGGCCATTGAAGAATGCGTGATTCCCTAGGTTTCGTCTCGGTTTCATCTCGTGCTTCGTTCGTTCCTCTCGAGGTAGACGCAAGGGCAAAATGCGTGCACTGCCCTTGCGTCCACCTCGTGAAACCCGCGGCTGATGTACATATGGATTCAGGCGGTACCGTATTTATAATTATAATATTATAGGAGTGAGTAAATGAGGAAAATAGGGGAAGAGAGGGGAATTAAGACCACCTCTCTCCCGGTTCCCCTGTCAGCTCGTTCACGAGCCTGCTTTACTGTCCTACCAAGTCTACATGTAGATGCTTAACTGACTGAAAAGGGACTGCTCGCAGTCTATCCTCCCTTGCAGGAACTAATATCAGGTATAGTTCTCAAAATAGCGTTTTGTGAAGCTGACTAAAAATATCTTTTGCTTTCAATCGTTAAAAATGCAAGATACTGTACATGTACAGTTTGTAATGTATTGGCATTCTTCTAGTTGTTCTTAAAGGATTACCGTGAAAAGGAAAAACCTATTTCGCTTTAACACGTTTTTGCATTGTGAAAAGCACAAAAAAAGACAGTAAAAACTTATCATGTTGTTAGTTCTAACAAAAGACTCACATGGGTGGTTGGATGGTTGCATCTCTGATATGCCATCAGGAGTTTGGATTTTTTTCCAAGTTTCAAATTGATGCAAAAACTAATTATGTTAATTAACATTTAAGTAATTTATTTAACAGACATGTTATCTGACATTTAAATCAAATAATGAAACTACCCTCTACAGAAACAATTTACAATGACATCATTCACGATGCTTGAACTCCCTCCCCCCAGAAGCATCTTTAAAAAGAAATACATACTTTAATAAGAACCTTATAGGTGGGAATAATACTGGTTCTTCCTACATGTAATGCTACATTGCATACAGTACCAACAATAAGGGATAAAGACCAAATCCAGTGAACAAAATTATTAAGGGCACACAATATAATGTAAAAACTAATGTACCATCCAGTTTGACTGACAGCAAGTTTTACGTGTGTATGTGCGTGTTCTATAATTGTGCTTTTAAAAATTTTTCATGACATCATTTGCCTTACAATGTTTTAGGTAAAATTCAATTTAACAACATTCACATTTGATACTTTAATTGCACCAAAAGGATGTTTAAGTTCCTGTGGTAGTGCTCAGAAAGCAGTGTCATTAAAGAAAGCAACAAAACGTGAAGCATTTGAACATCTCATGTCTTAAGTATTTTAAATTTATTGTTCCTATACAGGTTTCTTATTTTCATATTTCTTTGCGTTCCCTATTTTTTACGGGTGTTCTGAGTCTTTCTTCTTAGAGAGTTTGGGCTGTTCCTGGTTTTTGGGAGGTGTTCTGGGTTTTCTTGGGGGTGTTCAGGGTTTTTGAGGGATGTTCCGGTGTTCCTGGAATTACTACAAGCACAGTTACAACCCAAATGTTTATAATATGGGCAGATGTAAAATGAAACTACAGTATCTACAAAAATTTAATGATACTGCGTCACTTTAAATAAAGGACGATACTAATTACAGAGGAAACCCTTGTGAGAATTTTTTTTTAACTCTGATGTACCAGGTATAAAATTAATCTCCTGGGTTATTGTTTGCATGTTGAGATATTCAGCAGTTTGTCAACCAAAAAGATGAAATTGAAGCTTGATGTACATGTAATGTCCACTCTCAATGTGAAAAAAAAATGTATTTTAGTGAAAATGGATGACAATAGGCTGTAACGATCAATACTTTCTCAAACAAACCATCACTAGCAAAAAATCGAAACTTTTGATTTCTATTTACATGTAAATGTCTGAAATCAAGAGGGTAGTGCATTGTTGTCAGTCACCTATCATCTCCGTTTCCAGCTGAGACGAACGAGGACTTTCACATGTTCCGATGCCTATCTGTTCGTATTAATTTGCATTTCAGTAATAGACTAGTAACCTGAAAAATGCAAGCAAAATTCGAACTTTTTTCATAAAGCTTTTTTTGCAAAACTAACTATTCATGGCTGCATAAAAGCCATTAAAAATCCATGGACTCAATTTTCATGTCCACATGGTTTTTACCCATCAGTTGTTGCTCACCAGCTGATCTGATACTTTTAGCAGTTTTAGTAAAATCAAAAAGCCTTTCTTTGCAAATCTGTAGACTTTCACGATGCCTAGCACAATATATTAAAGAAGACCTGTTGAATCTTGAATCAAACTTAACCCAGTGATGTCATTTACTTGCAATACCTAAATGATACTTCATTTTGCAATAAAAGAGGCAGAAAATATTTTTTACTGAATTGTTGTAAGCCAGATTGTTTCTCAAGGGAGCTATAACTCCAGATTTAGCATTTCAATTAGGTACAGTATTATTAATTATTAACTTTGGAAAAATATTAATCATAATAATTATTAACTATTAATTTCTATCGCTTTCTTGTTTTTCAGAGCCTATAGATCTTCTAAGCTTGCACTGATATATATTTTTATTTTGTACATGTACCACGTGATTGTAATAATTCTGTAAAATTTTAGTTTTTTTTTATTATTATGATTATTTTTTTATTAGAGATATCCTAAATGTGATATGATAAAGTCATCTTATCTTACGGCATTTTATCTTATTAATATTATTAATATATTCTGGCGACTAAAAATTTCCTTTCGCAGCTAAAACATAAGACTTGGTTGCCAAATGGCCACTTACTGAAAAATTTAACTTGGAGGGTTGCCTTATCAGCACAGCTCATAAACAAAAAATATATTCAAAATTAATGTTTGAATGTTTTGTTGATGTTTGTTGCTTTGCCAATTACAGTACTTTATAAATTAGGAATTTAACCTAGAGTTCAACTTTTCCATGAAATGAATAAATTCCACATTCTCGGGACAACTCATGGAAAAATATTCAAAGAACCCCGGACATATATGTTATTGAACTAGCCTGAGGTCCGTATTGGGAAAATAATTATTGGCTTAAAGTTCTTTAATGTCTCAGTTACAGGCTTTACCCTCTGGATAAACAGGACAATCCCACAATGTACTGCCAAGAGATCCAAGAGATTGGAGTGTGATTCCCATCAAAATTCAATCTACAAATACAAATGTTGTGTAAGAATTGTGCATTTTATGTTAGAATAAATTTTGTTTTGTCAAATTACATGTATTTTTCACTACAGCCTCTATTCAAATTCAAATTTTGTGGCAAAATTAATTTAATGTTGCAATGAATTTTTTAAGCTATAATGTCAAATATTATAAATTTAGTGACACAAAGCATTTTTGAATTAACAACAAATTTTTATGTTTACTTATTAAAATTATTTCTATACTGTGCGTCCCATTTTATAATGTGTCAAATTTTGTGCTCCATCAAATTATTTTTACTTGCACTTGAAAATCACCTTGGAGAGGTCGAAACGCCTTGAATTTTTAGCGTTAACTTTGATCACAAAATCTATATCTAAGAAATTACTCATAAATTAATTTTGTCACAAAATTGAAGTAGACACTGTGCATTGGCAACCTGTTGCCGAACATCAGTAAACTTATGCGCCGATCAACTCGAAACTTCAACATCCCCCCCCCCCCCCCGGGCAAACCCCGGGCATTTGAACTTTTGAAGATTGGATCGTTCAAATTCCCGCCCCTCGGGCCAAAATGGTGTTCAAATGCCCTACCTTATCGTCGGATTTGTCTGTCAAATGCCCCTCCTAAAGAACAATCGTTGTCGGCTCCTGTCATGAGTTACTACAAAAACCACAACTTTAACATTGAAACTAATGATTCGGACAATGTCAATCAGCAAGTGTAAACTGTTCTAACTCCGAAACACGGCAAAGGTTGTTAAAATGAGTTAGCCGGCTACGTAGACTGTTCGAGTGGCAGGGTATTCGGCAGTTTAAGCCAAAGCGGCGGTTTTTCATCCGACAATGTTTTTTTTTCTTTAACTGTTCATTGTTGTTTTATGGCTATTCTAAAAGCCTCTGCAGACACAAATGCGGGAGAAAGGCGCATCTTGACTCATTGCATAAAAAACTACATCGTTTAAAGAACTAGAAATACCTGGAAATACATATTAATTAATAGTTAGCCGGCTACGTAGAATGTTGTTTGAGTGGCAGGATGTTCTGCAATTTAAGCCAAAGCGGTTTTTCATTCGACAGTGTTTATTTCTTTCACTATTCACTGCGGGACAAAGCCGCAGCTTGACTCATTGTATAAAAAATCTACATCGTTTATATACAATCTATAAAAATTATTAATATTTAAGCACTCTCACTTTTGAAGACCTTTTTTTGTAAGCTTTTTTTGTAATGCTGTATCTCTGCCTTTAAACTCTTCCATCTCGTCCAAACACGTGTTTACAGCTGTTAGCGACTTCGGCATCCCCCCAAAAAAGTGATTTGAAACCTGACACTTCCGGTTCAATTTTCCCCACCCCACCCAGGCAAGGTCAAATTCCCCACCCCCGGGAAGGCCTTACCCGTCAAATTCCCCACTCCCGGGCACAGAAAATAGTCAAATGCCCGGGGTTTGCCCGGGGGGGGGGGGGGGATGTTGAAGTTTCGATTTGATCGGCGCATTAATCTGACAAAACAAAATTTACAGCTTAAGATGGTCGCCCAATCTATAAACAGATACGAACTGCATAAGTTTAATGTGGTGACTGGTGTCAGTGAACAGTCCCGGCAAATCAAGAAATTCCGATGAAACAACTTAGCAAACTATTTTTATACACATCCAGGAAGCCAATATTAGTTACTTCGATCTTACCTTTGTAATCAACAGCAGTCGACCACATCAACGTGCGCAGCAACCCTTGCCTCGATAAAGCTTGCTTGCTGAGGAAAACGTGAGCCGAGCGGTGACACGTTGTCAAGAAATAACACCCAGCTTTGGCTTCTCTGACGCTGTGAAACGAAAAGCCTTGAAGTCTGAACAAAAGTCTGGTCGCAGGAAATCATTAGTTCAACATTGGTTACGTTTGCGCATGATCAGGGCCTACCCAGGTCCTCTCGGTCACAATAACAGCAAGCGTTTGGACCTGCTAAACACCAGCAAATCTGAAGACGGTTGAAGAAATGTTCAACGACCGTCCAAATATGTTTTTTTTTTCCTTTTCATCTTTAATAGTTTAAATTCGTGTCTTTGTTGTTGTTTTCTGTTGTTCTTCTTTTTTGATCGGATCGACAAATCGTCGACTTGACCAGACACGGTAAAGCAATCCAACAGTGAACACTGATCGATGTGAAAACGGAAAACCATTGATAACAAAGTTGACAGCACTGGTTCAGTTGTTTACTGACACAGGAAAACGACGAAAGATGCCGTTGATAGAACAAAAGAGACTGCTGCAGACTGGGCAGAGCAATACAGGCAGTTCTGTACTGCGTAAAATTTCCACCAAGTAAGTAAAAACAGCATTATGATTCGTGGAAAGAATCGGCCCTACAACGTGGTACTCTTCAAGACTTCGATGACCAGCGCAATTGTCGATTTGTGATTCATTTCAGTTGAAATTATTGTCGCCATTTGGTTTGGTGATGGAAAAGAACAAGCTGCAGAAGTTCAGTCTTGGGAAAGTATTATCATTAATCAAAGAATTATCCGAAAAGCTAATAGTCGGTAAACATTTGAATTGACTAGTAAAAAAAAAAACTCTTCTTCCCTCTAATTGTTTACTTGCTTATATTGTCGCGGTCTTAAGGATTCTCTTTTAGCCGCAATTATACCTCAGAATGGAGTCGTGACTAATGGTCCACTGCTACTGTACAGGTATGTGCCATTCCTTCCAAAATCACAGAAAACCGGCGAGGTAAATAACATAAGTCGAAGAGCCGCTAACATAAGTAGCTAACAAGGGGGCTGGAATTCGCAATCCAGATGACTGGAATCCGGAATATAGAACCTCTGTGGATTTCGTTACATCAGGTGTACCGTCAAGTTATGAGTAAGTAATTTTTCTCACGAAAAAGAGTTATAAAGTTCAATCGTTAATGGAATCCCTTTTTTTCTGTGTACATGTGACCCAGTACACGGGAGCGGTTCCGTGTGAACCGAATACTTGTAGATTAGCATCGTCGCAGCGTAGCAGACCTAACCCGCACCGCAGACCCAGTCCCCTTTGAACGTAGCTGCTTCATTTCCGTTAAACAGTGATTTTTCTCAGTCTACCATTCACGAACAGCAAAATGCCTTGCAAATCTTTTTATAACAGGGAAGTGCGCTCTGCACTTGATATATCCTTTAACGCTCGTTCTTTGATTTCACCTTTGACGTGTGTCAAATCAGTTTAGTCACATTTGAAGCCACCACAACTTTGACAACACCCCAAAGGTGAGCAGGTTACCATATTAGACCTCACCTTTGAAAGTATCAAAGGAATAGCAAAGCCGTTACATAGTATTTGTTTTTACCTTTGACGCGCATCAAAGGTGCAGTCGAAGTTGTTGTCGCATTTCGCTCCGCGTTTGAAGCAAAATAGCTATATGTATTGTATTTGACTTCAGCTTTGATGCCCGACAAATGTGATATGAAATTCATTTCACCTTTTATACGGAACTATAAGGTGAAGCACATCCAATTTTCCGCAAAAACGCACAGAGAAGGCTTGGGATATGCTTCTTGCGATTGAGCAGAAAAATACCAAAAATATATATTTTCCCTTAAAATCACGACCCAGGTGATCATCCTGGCCCCAGTTGTTCAAAGAGTGGATTACTTTATCCACTGGATAGGTCGCTTAGCGGCAGATAAAATTTGTACAAGAATTTCCTTATAGCCCTATAATTTGTGTATAAAGTAGAAGCGTCTGTCTAATCTAAGCATGGGATTGTGTGAAAAATTTGCCAAAAGCTCTGGTTGGAGTACATTTTATCCGCTGGATAGCAAGTCATCCACTGGATAGAGTTATCCGCTGTTTGAACAACTGGGGCCTGGCCTGTAAGGAGACTGTACCGGGAGATTCTTCCTTCGCTTAGCCGAAGATTTTCCTGCCCATTCACCCATCTCCAGGCCGCGGGTGACAGGGGGGGGGGGGGGGGGGGGAGGAATGCTGCCCAAGACGACTTTGCAGCTGAATAGCTCTTTTTTAGATATATATTTGAGTATTTGAGCAATTTATCTGAAAATATTTGATTCGGTCCCGTTAGTGTTCGTTGTCGTTGATGTTACCATGGCAATAATTTATGACAGGCAATTGTTTTTTTCAGCAAATGTAATATCCTGCTATAATTTTCTTATCGTAGCTTTTATGTTTTTAGTTCATAATTATTAGTGTTCCTTTATTGGTTTTGATCAGGGGCACCCAACGACAGTTTTCTCTCAAATCCTTTGAAACGCAATTTTACGCTATCTGGAGTACCTTTAAAGCTCTGTAGGTTTAATTCAGGCTTCGCTAACTGAATATATTTATATGTGTTCGGTCATTCTAGGGAAAGTTGAGTCTTTTCGAAATCACTCAGGGTATTTTTGTCCATTTCTCGAAAACCTTAGGTTTTATTTCCTTTCCGAAAATTTAGCTGACCTTTCTTCGGTACCCGAAACCAAATTTTTATCTATCCGAAAACAGTAGGCCTTAAATTTCCCATACGGCGACCTTTCGAGGTGAAAATTCCCCTTAGAAAATTGTAGGCGATTAAGGGCCTTCCGAACAGATAATTTACCTAAACGATCCGTTGGGTACCCCTGTTTGATTACTTTGCTGCCCCCAAACTCCCCTCCACGACTGGCCTCAAAATAGGGTCTAGGGTTTTTTTTCTTTCCCTGGCGGCGTAGAATACCTTGGTTTGTGTGGTTACTGTTTGTTGGGTTAACTTGGAATTGTTACAAAGGGTCATGCGCGATTAACCGGGTGACGGTGATGTTGGTGCTGGAATTCCTCCGGCAAACTGGTCTGAGAAGAAACATAAACTGTGGGCTCAATTATCGATTTTTTTTTCGGGAGCCGTTGCATGTGAATACTTGCTGGTGTAAGTAAGTGGGCGGAAATATTTGAAAATCTCAATTGAAAGTTGCTTTCTATCATAAGAAAATTTTTAATAAGAACGTTGAGGCTGAGATTAACTAAAATTTAAGAACATGTTAAGAACCCAATTACCCAGGCTGAGAGTCAGTGAAGAACATTTAACTCTCCTTTGCTGCAACCTCTGTTGTTAATACTTTTCGCAAAGCCAAATTACCGAGAGTTGGTTGCCGCGACATCTTGTACTTAGCACTAGAGTACATGTAAGCCGCACAACAGAGTGTGTCACAAGATCTTGACTCAGCATTGAGGCACATATTGCTCTATGATAGGTGTCTTGTTCACGTCCAAATGGATTTATCGAAATACTACAACAGGTGACTAAGAACATGTTCAGGCGCAAATTGGCAAAACAATAAAAACGTTAAGTCTTGGCCCCAAAATTAGACCTGCTTATATATCAAAAAGAGTGTAACACGAAATCATTAAAAGAATGAAGAGGAACTTGAGAAGGAAGCTAGATACCTTTTTACACTGTTGGAAAAATGACCATAGCTACGGCAAATTTTGGCTGCAAATGTAGACGTCGGTGCTGATTACTTATTTATGGAGCGGTTGAAGGATTGTTTTGTTTGAACTATTGAACTTGTCTCATAAGTCTTGACTTTCCTGCTTCCAGAGACAACACGATAGGGTATACGTTGTCTAATGTTACATTACCATTAGGAACACATAATTAGCCTTCAGAAAATCTCGACCAAGGACAGCGGACTGACTGGCCGCTCATGTCTTGTATTACAAGGAATATAATTGACAAGTAAACTTGGATCTGGCCACTTCTGGGTAAGTATTCAGAACCATGATGGGTGGAGACTCTTTGGTAAGAGAGATACAAGCTCTTGTATCATATAGGAAGTCGTTTGGTCAACCCGGCACGATTTTTCCAAAGGCATTACGTTGCTGTTTGGAGCTTGAAGGAGACTGTCGATTTAAATTTTGCTCAGTTTTTGCCATCGTTGGTAGAGGTTGACAGAGGTTGACCAGGCTGGACTCTGTGGTTTTAGCGAATCTTGTTTTTTTAGCCGAGGTTTTTGTTTTCAGCGACCTGCTCTGGTAACTGGCGGTCAAGTTTCCCCGACGAAACTAATCGAACTGCTCGGTAATCGAACTTAATCGAACTGAATCAAACCTAATCTAACGATTGAGTGCGATTGAGTTCTATAGTCGAACACAATCGAGCCAAAACAGTTGTGAGAGAGTTCGATTGCGTTCGATATCCGAACCCAATCGAACTTATATTAATCGAACGTTGTAAACCATCACTCGAATTAAGAAGAATTTTGAAAAATCTTTTTAAGCATGCAAGAACAACAAAGAATTAAGTGAAACGAACAATAGAATGATGTGACTTTACTAAAACATCATTTTATGATCCACTACTGTTATCATTTTTAATCGAATGTTTGCCAACTTGGCCATCCAACCTAATCGAAGTCAATCAAAATTCGATTGGGTTCGATTGTCGAACTCAATCGAATCCAATCGTTCGATTGAGTCCGTTTAGTCGTAGAGAAGTCTCTGTTTCAGTTGAGCCAATGGTGGTAATTTGGTAATTTTCACCACTTGGTCTATGACAGCAACAGTTGGCTCTGGTTGAGATGTGCTTGAACTTCTTTTGGAAGTAGAATTGACTTGTTAACTTGCATGTTATCGGCACAAATCAGTCATGTCCCTGACACTCACCACTCGTTTGAGTCGTAAAAGTAAAGATTCAACTGGTACCACTCGTACGACTGGTGCAAGTGGTAAGTGTGATAAATGTCATGATCGATATGATCAGCCATAACAAGATTTCTCATCTGCCACGGCATAAGAGCTCATTCTCAAACTCATTAATAATTCATGAAGAGAAAACAAAGGAAATCACTGCTGCGAAGGAGATTTAGAAAAGTGATCTTAATTATCATAGAATTTGGTGAATTTTTGCTTTGAATTTCTCCAAGAATTATTAATGATTTGAGAAGCTATACCAAACTCTCGAAGGAGTGTTTTATCCGATTTCAATTCACCTTGAACTTGGTTCACTAAACTGGCTGCTCGTCTTTTTTCCAACCTACTTCGCGGTGTTTAATCGGATGAAACACTTTTCCTCTTGTTAGACATATTACATAATTTTTTTTTTACATCTGATTTTTTTCATCCCATATTCCCATTTCCTCCATCTACCCGCTACACTTTGCTCACAATATGATTAGTGGTGATTTGTTAGTAAAGAAAAGGTGCACTTACAGCCGATACAGCCATTTGTTGTGATCAAAGATATTCTGAGGCAGGTTTTTTAGTTGGTTGTCATTCAAGTACCTATAACGAATAACCAAAAAACAATTTTAACTTAACCATTAATTATTTATCTAAATGTACAAGTAAGTCTTTGGTTGAGGTGTTGTTTTGAATTGCACTGTTTCGTTGGAAGGCAAGCTTTGCTACAGCTGGGGTCATACTTACTAGAGTAAACTACACATTTTACTACGTTTTCTTTATCACCTCGCTGGAAACTTTCCACAAAATTGATCTATATAAATGTGAATTTTGCATTTCACAAGTTATACAGTAAAGCCACTCTTTCTTCCATTGCTCCATGGCAAGAACCGAGAGCCAGTGTGTTTTTAAAAATTATTTATCCCTTAGGCCAGGCATACTCAATCGAAAGAAATCATGGATCAAGTGATTTTACCGATTGATAAAGGAAATCGGTGAAAATCGACAAATTAATTTGGTGTCTTCAATCGATATTATCGATTTTTCATGACTTTGTCGATTTATAACAGGTCCAACATTGTTGCTATATGGCATCAAACGTAACTCTCCGTTAACATTGGACAAAAAGAGTTTGTCCGCGTTTGCTTTTCCAGTACCCTAAACGTAATTAAATAATTTCCCCTTTTAATAAGAAGTGAAACCTACTTGCGACGATTTTCCCGAATTTATCAATTAGCTGATAAATAGCACGAAAGCGGCATCTCACCAAAGTGAAAGAAATAGACAGCGAGCGGTCTCTTCCTTCACCTACAATACTTGCAAAAAATTTCGGACAAAAATAGATTCCAAAAATAAAACCGTCCGAAAGTTTTACAAAATATTAACGGCAGACTGATCCCAACGGCGGAGGTGACGAGCTTGGAACAAACAACAAAAGCTATAATAACTGAAATATATTTTGCCCGATATTTCGGTTTGCAATACAAACCTTCCTCGGGGGCTGAACGAAAAAGAAAAGTGAGAAACATAAAAGGATCGTTACAAAGAAGATTTAAAATATAAAATACATGACAATGATTGGTTGCTTAGGACTAAGTTACAAGTGTGAGACATGTCATTGGCGTGTTTCGTCACGTCTATTTATACCAAGAGGGTGCAATGTCTTAGCTTTGTTGATTAAATGAGCTTCACGAGCCTTTCTAACTGAGTCACGTTTGCTGCGTATAAGTTCAAGCGGGATTAGTTGGACGTCGTTGATTAAGTGGCCAGGTTGGTTGAAATGTAGCGAGACAGGAGTAGGGTTGAGTAGTTGATGGTGATTCAGGATAGATCTGCGATGCTCCCCGAAACGTTCATTAAGTTTGCGCTTTGTCTCCCCAATGTATTGGGAAAGTTTTAAGCGTCCAAAATTTTTACAGTCATGTATAAAACTTTAAAAGTACTTTCCGGGCGACGGCATCACATATCCAAAGCCAATATACATGATATGGCTAGAATTCGGATAAGGCGGCTTTGCTCAGTCTTTCTTTTTATCACTGGAAAGGAAAATATTTGTTTCTTTTATGAAAGACAAAAACATAGATAAATTCCATTTTGCGGTTTATATTTTAATCTTCGACCCTAGCCAGGAGCCTAGCCTAGTTTTATGACACAGTAATTGCATTGCCAGTGCCAGTGGTGCTAATCCTCTTTATCTTCTTCATCATCATCAATCAACACAATTGAAAGGTCCTCTTCATTGTCACTAGCGTGTCGTTCTTCGAGGGAGGTGAATAGGTCTACGGATCAGCGGATTTGTTAAATATTTTAGCCCGGATTCTGGATTCGAAGCGAAATTTTAACGGACCTGCGGATCCTATGATCATAGCGGATCGCGGTTTTATCCGGTTTTGGGGCCCGGATTTTGGATTTTGGTTGTTAGGAAGTTCAAGTTTGCTCTTTTTTCTCGTATCTGCAAGATTTCGTTTCGATACAGACGTTCGTTATAAAAATATTTCGCTGATAGTCATCCTCAACGCTTAAACACAATATCACGCAAGGCAACTCCAACAACTGAAGTCGCCTTGTATCTCGCGTATCATCTAATTAAAGCTAACGCGGCAAACAATTTGCGATTTCGGATTTAGTTGATTTTTTGAGCGGATCGACGGATTCAGCCCTGGATTCAGCCATTAATTTTAGCGGATCAGCGGATTTACATACCCCTATTCACCCCCCTCTTCTTCATCTGTAGCTGTCGGTGACCGAGGGGATAGATCAAGAAGTTTGAGTTTGTGTTATTTTCTTGCTGGTGTATCCGGCTGTAAAACCTTGAAGGTACAGTTAAGCTATCATTTTGACAGCTATCATTTCAGTCTAATTCATGTTTTTTAGTCTTAAATTTACTTTGGGCATGTTTCAGCGCAGTGTCCGAAATTTTTGTCCGAAAATTTGCCGAAATGAGGGAAAAAGTGTCCGAAAATTAAACGTCCAAAATTTTAACGTCCGAAAATTTTTGCAATTAATTTCTGTCACGCGCGCGCGATTTCTTGCGAGCTGCGAGAAACGCGAGCGCGAATCCCTCATCGTTCGCATAATTTTACATTCGCTTTGCGCTCGTGATCTGAGGGAAAATTAAAGTAGGACTGCTCGCAGTCTTAGCAAGAAACTAATGCTTCCCTAATGTTTTCTTCTTCGAATCGTGAGAAACCTAAACAGTGCACATATTATAATGACTTGGCGCATTAAACTATCGTATTCAATTCAAGATCTTGATGATTACTTTTAGGCGATTCATGGCATGGCTCCTAGTTATTTAAGTAACCTGATCTGTATTAGATCATCGTCTAGGTATTCATTACGCAATAATGATACAATATTTTTAGAACGTCCAAAAGGGGTTATGCGCACGACTTTAGGTGCCCGCTCGTTTCATGCCTTTGCGCCTGCGCTGTGGAACAGCTTGCCTGCGCGCATCCGCACGATTGATTCGCTAGCGCTATTTAAGAAATCTCTTAAGACTTATCTTTTTAAGCTAGCGTTTTAGTTTCGCATTACCATGTTATAGGAGTTTTGTATTTTATTTATTTACTTTTTTATTCATTCATCCATTTATTCATTATTTATTTGTTATTATTATTTATTTTAGCACTCTTATTGTAATGATCTAAGGTAAATAGCATTTTTATTGTAATATCTATTATCTATTGTAATATCTATTGTAAATATTAGTTTTTCTTTGATTGTAAAGCGCCTTTGATCATTCTAATGTTAAAGGGCGCTATATAAGTTAATAAATTAAATTCAATTAAATTAAATTAATAAAACACAGCATCATTTTCGTTGCATTGATATTGCCGTATGGTTTCAAAACGACAGATGACCGCTAGAAACAGAAGCGCCAAACCTGGTGTCTCCCTCGCAGCCGTTTTAAGTGTCGTCACGCAACGTTCCTCCCCACTAACGGGTGCTAAACTTCGAACCACATTACTTTCCCGTTGTTATGGGCGCATGGTGTTGGCACCTGATAATTAGCTATTCCACCAATCAGGTTTCGGGCTTTTTTGCCATGAAACCAATCACGACTCGATGTCTTGACGTTTCCCGCGTAAATTTCATCGGGATTTTTCTCGAGTTTCGCGAAAAGCGCCAGTCATCTCAGTGCTTTCCTATGTATGTGATTCAAAAAAACCTGGTTGACTGCAGCTCAAGGTGTTTCATATGTTCGTCCGCTTCGACTAAAAAGGATAAATTTTATATTTTCGGAAGAAGTTCTTGTGATGTTGCGCAGATCATTCGCTCCGCACTAAATGTGGACGTGAGTCGATACCCAGAGAATCGAAATCTGTTTGTTTGTCGAGACAAATGCTATAAGCAGTTGCAAAAGTTCCAAAAGGCTTCAGATAAACTGACAGAAATCAAGGTAGAGATAAAGCAAAACTGAAAAGGCTTTTATCAAAACAACGGACACACTGAGTGGGAGTCGCGCAGGTCTGTCAACCCCACGCGGTCATCAAATAAAACGCGAGCTATGATTGGACAAGTGGTTTTGGCGCGACTGGCTCCAGAATATGGGAACGAAGTTGTGATCGGTCAACAACAAGAAAGGAATGTGGTTCGAAGTTTAGCAGCCGTTAGTGGGGAGGAGCGTTGCGTGACGACACAAAAAACAGCTGCGAAGGAGACTACAAACCTGGCCGCTATCAGCCATAATCAAAAAGTGAACAATCGTGATATTTTCAACTCGTTGGTCATAAAAACGTACTTTCTGCATGAAGTCAATTGTCATTTCTTGCACAAATTCCAGTGATCGATAAAAGAAACGAGTGTGTCATCGATTTCTACCTATTGATCGATACAATCGATATTAATCAAATCAGATTTACCGAATTTTATCGATTTATAGATTGCAAGATCGCGATACCGATTTTTATCGATAAACTACTCCGAAATATTTTTTTCCGCAAAAAAACAAGGCCCAGGTTCGTGGAGAAAGTCGAAAAAATTGCGCCCGCTGCCGGAACCAATCAGATTACATGATTTACGGAACTCCGCACGCTCACGCAGAGTTTTGTCTTTCGGGGGAAGGTCGGGGGTGGGTTCAAAAAATCTCTAAATTATTAGAGAAAATTATTTCTGAACAAATTATTGCTGGACATCGCAACGTCGCATTCAAATCAAACCCGACAACAGTCCTGTAAGCCCTGCACAAATTATTTCTGAACAAATTAATTATTTCTGGACGTCGCAACGTCGCATTCAAATCATAAAACCGTCAACAGTCCTGTAAGCCCTGCACTTGAAGGGCTATCCTTTTCCTTAATGTTTGGCTCCTGCTTAAATGGCACTCAATATCGACATCTGATAGTTTTTTGAACGATTTGAGAAAGCAAAACACGAGCCGTGTCGTCTATAACTTTTTCTTGGTCATGCTGAGCGTCAGAATTTAGATCTTGCTTTCTTGTGTATTTTTCAGCGTAGAATTTGAGCTGCAATTTTGCGTAAATTAAGGCCCGTTTAAACGGTTTCAACATTTGCCCAACAATCGTTCAACAAAAGTTGAATGAATGTCGGACAAATGCTGGATGAACGGAGTTTTCAAACGGTTTCAACGCCATTCAACATTTTCAAGGGCAAGAAAAATGTTGAATCGCTGTTGAATGAAAGTTTAAACCAAATTAAATTTGATTCAACACACTTTCAACAAGCTTTTATCGTTTTTTTACGCTTTCAACAATGCTGAACGACCTGTTCAAACGCCCTCGACATTTGGTTCAACAACTGTGTTGAACGCATGTTGAAGCAAATGTTGAACCGTTTAAACGGGCCTTTATTTTTCCGGATGAATTCGAATTACAGCAGAAGGGAACGCAAACGCTAAGGACTCTATTTCCCAACTGTTTTATTAACAGCTAGTCAGTACATGTATCTGTATGTGTACACAGATTAAGACAACCCTTTAAGCGAAGTTCTACAATTATATTTTTCATTCTGAATTTACGCGATGATACAATTTATTTAAAGGTTGTTCAGGGTCATTTGTCGATAAACACGATTCTAGCTATCGTGTCATATTCCATCACCTGTTTCTTCGCCTCGGTGCTTCGATATGGAAAGGAAGCCGCATGTAAGTGCTCGAGGTGTGCTTCCGTTGAATAATTTTATTGAGGTGAAATTATTCAGTTTTATCTTTGCTCGATACAAAATAAATGTCATTCGTTTTTTGGATGTGTGGCGGAAAAAGTCTGAACTAAAGATTTCAATACGCAGACTCACTGACAAAAAATACAAGTAAAATAGCGCAGTTGAATATTATAAACCTCTGATCATGTGTTATGGCGTGCTGTTCGCTGAGTTAAGGTAAACTCATTTTTGTCGTGACTTGTTAGCGGGACTTATCTGCAGTTTGTAATCAACGAGGGTGTAAAATTCGTGTGGTTGAAAAATGCAATATTCTTTATACAAAGCGCTGAGGTAGCGTTCCCTAGTTTTAACTAACCCAGTTTAGGATTTAGTTTATTCAGATTGTTTGAATCTTTCAAAAGGTTTAATGAGTATTACGCGCTCATTATATGTCATTTTGGCACTTTTCTTAGCCGTCTTTTGAAAAACAACAACGGAAAATGTTCAAATTCTGTGCATTTTGTAGAACTTGGGCCACAATGGCTAATTTTTCGTATTTCTATTTGGAACCGAATGCTGTATGTGTCTATGTAGCTGGAGCTGGAGCAAGTTTTTAGATCGATAGAAGCACTGAACAGATATAGATAACTGCAAAATTCAAAGGTTGTCATTCAAGCAGGAGCCAAACATTCACGCTCTCAACCCTGAGGAAAAAAAGGAAGCCCTTCATATTATGCAGGGCTTGCAGGGCTGTTGTCGGTTTTACGATTTGAATGCGATGTTGCCCGAAAGGCAAACTCGCTCGCGCACTGAGAAAAAATAATGACAATTAAAGTTTGTTTTCAGATTATTTACAGGAAAAGAGACGAACGCCTGTCCTTGTTAACTTCTCTGCTCTTATTCAGAACATACGAAAACTAGAAAATAAAATAAATACAACTTGGGAAGCGAGCGAGCGCGAGAGAGAAAAAAATTATCTCTGGTATTTATACTTTTGATGGCGCTAAGGGAGTTGTTATGAATAAATTACAAACAATACAACTGATTGACAATGGAAACTTGAGCAACTTAAGGTAAAATAAGGCTAATGGATTAACTAGCGGCAAGGAGTGAACGAAAAATACGAACTTAATTACAATGTGTGGACGAACTTGTCATAACATATAACATGCCGCGGTAATGTAAAATCAGTCAAGACCTGACCGGTGTCGACCTCCTTATGTTTATGAAAATGAAGAATTGCAAAAGAGCAAAGATGACTTTTGCACCTTCCAAGTAATCAACTGTGACTTGTGTGTCATTGCGTACAGTTCAATTTGTTACTTTTTCGGTATCCTGGATTGAAAACAGGAAAATACCTTCTTTTTGTTTTCTCTTAGTAGAAAAATATATGGTCTTACGTGGATGCTACTTTTAACAGCTTTTAACATTGACCATGAGTATGAGCAGCGACTAGGAGGAGGCCGGGGGCTGGAGAGGGGGGCTGCTCAGTCTTGGTCTAATCGAATTTTTTTGTTTTTGTTTTTAAACGAAGGTATTTACCAAACCATTCAATAAATGTCAGATATTTAATTCAATATATTGCTTGGAATCGGCCGCTCGCATATCGTTTTTAAGCCGTGGTGTTTCAGGACAAATTTGAACATGGCATACCTGATGCCATTATCTAAATTGTAAGTCCTGACCTCACCCATCGACATACTTGGCAATAAATTTTTAGAACACTTAATCATAACACGAGCTTATACGGCCAATAAGCTATATCTGACAGTCTATCTGACACGACAGGTGGAGACGACTGTAAAATATAGGATCCCATTGCATTGATAATCTTTGGGTTATAGGGTTCCACCAATTACAGAAATTATAGATGGAGGGAGTGACAGCTTTTCAGCATGTCATACGTTGTTTATCGTAGCTTATGATATGATGTCTTTATTCGTTTTCCTTTTTTCTGTTTGGTTTTTTTTTTTTTTTTTTTTTTTTTTTTTTGTTTTTATTATTTATTATTTATATAATAAGATAGAGGGAAAAGGGTGTAATACAGGAGCGGCCCGGGCGTTTATCTTGAATTTTACAGTAACTCAATTAAAAACAACTTCATAAATACAAGACTGCTCAAAAATTGTTTCAAACGAATAGCAAATTTAAGACGGAAGAAATCACTGCATAATCAGACCAAGTAGTGTTGCGAATAATTAATTGATTTTTCGCCTAAAGAATCAAACATTTTTCAAGCAAAATGAAAACAGATTTAAAGTTGTTTCCTCTGATTAATAATGATCTGATTGAAGCCCCATTCAGTCTCATTTAATCAGTCCTAATTTAATCACTAGAGTGAGATCGAACTATTGTGGAAAATCAGGACGTTCTTTCATTCCTCAAAAAACTTCAGCTTTTTTTTTAACCGGCTAACAAAGAAATGTCCTTGATTAGCTTCTTAAGATAAATATTGGAAGCCTTTTAGTGCAGCTGTCCTGTGATAGAGCGTTAACATTCTTACTTTTATTAATGCCCAAATACGGGATGCTTAAACTGAAAAGTGCTAATTGCAAAGACATTATTCATTTACAGGCCAAGACCCACTAGGAAAAACTATTAACACAAACTAAATTAAGCCTATTTCCGTTTCACTGTCAGTTTACATCAACGGTAGCTTTTCTAGACTAGAAATAGTTGCTATTTGCCTGAACTGGCCTTTCTTTCCAGCCAGTCTGTATCGAATGCGTCATTTTGAGGGGATAATTTTACTCTTGGCATGGTAAGTCCGATATTGTGGTGCGCCTAAGGTATGCCTTATCCTTATTATTAAATATCGCGAGCTGGCTGCTCCAACAACAGTGGGTAGTGGTAAATACCGTGGACAGAAATTTTACAAGTTGTTTTTCGCAAAGGGTTTGAAGACCAATACGCTTTAATAAGGGACAGACCATTAGAAAAGTGATGGGTGGGGGGGGGGATTTTTAGTTTGAAGGAATTTTTTTTTTTTTTTTTTTGCTCAGCACTTGTGCAGGAATTTTTTTTTCGGTTGATACCCTCTGCACGAATTTTTTTTGTTGTTGTTTTCCAGAAAAAAAAAAAACTTTAAATAAAGGATTTTTAAAAAAAGGTGTACTTTGTGGGCTTGGAATGGTTACCTTTAACCCCTGAGACAATATCTAAAAATTACAGCATAATGGTCAAAACTAAACAAAAACAACGAAATTAGAGTCTAAGAAGTATCTAGTGCTGGTAGTAAAATCAGCCTCATACTTAAATAAAATACTGGTCATCATTTTAAAATAATTTAAATCAAATTTCATGTACTGTCTGTTTATTGATTGTTTACTTTTTAACACATTTTAATAACAATTGCGTTTTACTGACAAAATCGTTTTAATAAACAAAAAAAAACATTTTAATAACTGAAGCGTTTTACTGACAAAATCGTTTTTCTTCAAAACTAATTGACCTATTGCTCGTGATTATTGGGTTTACTACCAGTTACAAACACAAAACAAAATACTGAGTTGTAGTAAGGGTAAATTCCAGCCACGACACAAAATGTGGGGTTGGTTTGTTGTTCATACAAAACAAACTTCCACAAAAAAAATTTGATTTTCAAAACATTAAAAAGGCCATTTTGGGGCATTCTGGAAGAAATTTTCTGTCATTAAAACACTAAAAGGTATTTTCTATAATAATTCCTTAATCTCCTTCTGCAAGAAATTTTTTTCTTCCGTCTCAGCTTGCAAGAATTTTTTTTCGGGCATTTTGGCTTGCACGATTTTTTTTTGTATTTTCCCCACCCCCCCCCCCCCCCATCACTTTTCTAATGGTCCGTCCCTAATTCGTTGTTAGGCATAGACTTGTCCCGAAAAACAAAGCGGATCACACTTTTACTTAACATCTCTAATTTATTAGCTGATTGCTCTCTACAGCAATGTCACGTTTTGCAACAATAATTAAAACGTGGCAATAAAGTGGCTTTATAAATCTAATAGGTAGTTAGGTAGGTTGCCTTTATTTATACACGATATATTTAAAAGCTGAAAGCTTGTGGGGTCGTGTACATGAACAATCTTGGGAGTGGTGGATGTTATGAGGTAATCCCGGCCAATTTCGTTGCGGACCTACTCCAATATACTCCAAGTGTCTGGACCTGTAGACCTGTTTTAAACGTTCACTTTGTCCAAGAATACCATTTAAACTGAAATAGAGTGATGAGTAGTCTGATGACCTGTGCATGCGACATTAACCGTAAAATCTTGGCGTTAATGTTCTATTAGTCCACTTTTATACTCTGTTCTCCTTTGTTATACCATTTTATCGTTGCGCTTTCTTAACTGAGTAAGTCATTTTGTGTGCCTTTTTGTGCATAAACTGTAATGATTTAGTTACCAAATGTGAAATGAAATTGGAGTTTTTAGTGTGTTTTTCATGTATTCTGTGTAACCTGCATTGAGCGGTCAACCCGTATTAAGCGGTCACTTATCCATTCCCCGAGGTTGACCGCTTAACACAGGTTCAACTGTATCGTCATTAAAAGTATGAATTTTGTGGATAGCCAACTCATGTCCTGAAATGTTCAACAATTTAAACTGTGAGTTTATTAACGCGAACAGAACAAAACTGTATTAGCTCACACAAAGTTTCCTTTTAAAAAGCCATTTGACATTTGAACTATTTTGCTTTAATATTCTCGTTTTGTGCCCCAGACGATTGCACACCCAGAACTTCATATGCTGGCCATCTTCCTCCGACAGGTACAATTATTCAATCAAAACATTCCGTACGCGTAATTGAGTTAATAATGAGCATGAGGTGCTGTCTTTATCACATAATTTGTACGATTCCAACGTCGACGGTAGATATACTCTGGTTATGTTAGCTCCTTCCACTAAGCGGATATTTTTTCTGTTTCACAAAGCATGAACATTTAGGCAAGTCAATTTATTGTAGTTGAGTGAACTCGACGGACTCTATTGCTTCATTTACCTCTTAAAAAGTTTCGCCGAGTTTCTGTTACAGTAACTGCAATTCTACCACAGCCTCGTCCTTAGGATGTAACTGTCGCTTATCTTAGCTCTGTCTTCTATCGCGGCGATCTTTGTAATAAGCGCTTGGTAGTCCTGTTCCCGAAAGCGTGATATAGGCGCCATCTGGAGGTGGTCCGAGCTCCTTCAGTTGATTCAGAGTAGGCGCCCGAGCTACCAATTCTTTGAGCTACCAATCCAGTGGATAAGTCGCTATCTGGCGGATAAAATGTACGCCAACCAATACATTTTATCCGCCGGATATCGACTTATCCGCTGGATAGAGTTATCCACTCTTTGAACAACTAGGGCCACGTCTTTGTTACCCATAATAACCCATCACTTACTGCTTTTTTTAGTTGTGCGTAACAAGCGCTTCTTAATTTAAGAGTGACTTCGTAGTGTTTGTCGGGTTATGCCTTTCGTAGCTTGTGTCTGTGTAAAGACAGGTGCAAGCACAGGCAGCCCAAGCTCTCTATTTGAGTGTTTTAACCAAAGGACTTGACCCATCGCGAAAAAGAGTAGCGAATTTGTAGAGGAAAATTGAAAGATCTATTTAATACTCCAAAACCTTTCATATAATACGAAAGTAAGCCTTGCTTTCAATATTTTGGCCTGTTTTTAGGTCTTAATCTTAATCTTTTGCTCTTAGCCATTTTTCCTTCACTGAGTTAATTACATGCAAAATGCCACTGACACTATAAATGTGTGGTTTTCTCGTTCGTTATTATTATTTTATTTTTTCGCGGCTGCCGCAAGACGGATTATGAGTCTGGACGAAGGATCTTTGGTCTGCGGGACGTACAACATGCATATAAAATCGATATGTCACGTGATCAAACTTATGCGTAAGGGAAAATACGACATCAATTTTAAAATGATCACGGATTTTTTTTTTATATCCTAGGCAGTCAAGCCGAAACTGTAGTGGACCATCCACGTTTTCCGAATACCCTTAAAACCCAGGCCCTACACTATTTGGTAGAGGGCAAAAGTTATCAAAATTATAATTCATCAATCTGGGTTTATAAAACCAATCTTGCGACGATTAAGTCCACAATTGCAAGATTCACGACCTCGGTACAAAGCCCGATATAAACACTGTTCAAACAAACGAAAAAAATTTGCTGCAAACGTCAACTTCCCCCCAAGCTCTAGAGAAAAATATTACAACTTTCAAAACAGCTTTGCTCTCAGTTAATCAGCAAGGTAAAATAAGTAAGGACATGGACCCGCACTGACGCTTAAACCGGAGTACAAAGTGCAACCATTAGGCCACCGCTCCTTCTCAAACGGCAAAGTACACGTGATCAATATTCATGGTATGATGAACTTCATTTTGGTGTTGTACGAGAAGGACACGATAAAAATGTGTGCGAACTTTTTTTTGGTATTTATATTGACAACTTTTGGAAACCGAGAAACCAACCAGTGGAACATCAATCATCAAGGAATTCACTCCGTGCTGGAATTATGTAGGTGATTTATTCCTTTGGTAATGAGGCTCGTGTAAGAATCAATGGGAAGCTGTCCACCCTTTGTTTATTCTTAATGGATAGTTAAAATCGTAAGACTGTAACTCGTTCATACTGCTTCAGATTATCACCCTTGGGTGGGTGCCTCGCAAGGGTCTGAGTGTCCCGTTCGTGCCTTTCCCCTTTATTATGTAATTATCTGCACCATTCACATCTGTGTGTATTGCCCAATAAAGTTTGGTAGAAAAATACACAAGTAACAACAAGGCCAATACAGAAACAAGGTCAATGGCCGTTCAAAGTTTCATTTTTCATTTTGCCAACAAATGTGCACTTGTTATATTTTCTGTCCAAATTTAAAGAAATACATATCATATTATGACTCTATTATGGCAGTGTGATAACTAAAATAAGCCTGCGAAAGGCTTAGTATATGTGTTCTGCTGCCATCGTTTATATTAGTTCGGCTACGATTGAGCAGCCTGTAAATAATTCCAGTGGAGTTATCAAGCAGTTTGAATATTTAATATCCAGGTTCTCGAGTAGATGTCAATGTTTCCAATGAGACGTTGCTAAAAGATTCGTTAAGGTAAGCATGACATACAGAGGTAACGTCACCTGCCAAATCTTTATTTGAGAAATGTCTATCCACAGTGAATATTTTTTACTTTTAATTCTTCGCTTTCAGAGAAAAAATGAATAAAGTACGAAACGATTGCTGTAAGGCCGACCGGTTTGTATTGGTAAGACACCACACCGCAACACTAGCTCTATGCCCTCGATCACTACAAATGTCATCAATCTACCTCCAGCACCATTTACAAACGTCTTTACAAACAATCGTTTTCCACCGTTTCTGGACAATGTTTTATAGTACATTTAGTCAATTCCTTATCAACAAACTTCGTTAAAAGAAGTGTGAGACGCACCGCCGGAAGGTCAGCTTTTAGGCTCGTGTATTATCTTTTTTTTTTACTGACCCAAAAGCGAAACCTATCTTCATCATTACGAAATTTTATGTCTTTCCTGTTTCTGACAAAGGGGACGTTTGCATGAAGCCGTTAATTCAATAACTGGAATAATATAACATTAAATAACACTTTCAAAGTTTATTTATCGGAGTACTGCCACTTTAGGCAGACAGGATTCAATTGAAAAAAACATTACTTCCTTTAATGGTGCCTCCCTCCCCATCCACGATAAATCACAATTTCGGGCCTGATCAATTTTCATATAATATACTCGATCGAAAGGTAGTATTGTTTCAGTTAGAGAAACATGCAACTGGACCAAAGATTTTTAATAATCCTTGATGACTCAGACTATGATAGAAATATTTAAGCATATCTTGAACAAACAAGCCTCCGGCATTCTTACAGGTATCCCAGTTCGGTGATATTACTGAAAACACCCGCAGGCAACTGTTCTAAGGTGTTATTGGACAAGTCCCTGAAAAGAAAATAAAGAAAATGTTATTTTTTAACCTCATGATCAGAGTAATTAAATAATTGCTGGAGAATTTTAAACTTACGTGGTTTCAGTAATCGGCCATTCGTATAATGTTGTAGTCAAATCACAATTCAAACTGTTAAGATCTTCAAAGGCGTACAAAATTGTGCCCAGTCCATAGACATTTGCTCTGCAAACGTAAGTCTTTAAAGAAAGTCGTCTTCCTTCAGTTCTCTGACCATCCTTTAGACATTTTATTTCCTTGCAAGGGCCATTAACAGTGAGGATTCTGGTTAATTGTTTTGATTTTGTAAGTTTTCAGCGTCTTATCATTATTATCTCTTCTCAGTTTTCAGCTCTGTTAAAAATGCCGCGATATGTTTAATTTATAAAGTGGAGGCACGTCAAGCTGACATAACTATTTTTTATGATTTTTGGAACATTTTTAAAGAAGAAATGGTTAAGACAAGTTTACGAAATTTGGAAACACTGACAAAGGTTTAGATTTCAGAATGATTAAAATAAATATTAAGGCTAACAAATAACAGATGGGCATCAGGGGCCCGTTTCTCGAAAGTCCCTGTAACTTATCGGGTCCGATAAGTATATTTTTAAATGTTTTTGCGCCGATTACACAGTGATTACAGACATGATACTTAGCCAATGTTTTCATAGAATTATAAGGTTTTAAAATTTAGTATTCAAAGCTAACAAAAATGGACTTCTGCTAAGAAACATTTATCACTAAAGACACTTATCGGGCCCGATAAGTTACAGGGACTTTTGAGAAACGGGCCCCAGGACAGTCTGCTGACACCCCGTAGTCCCATCACGTGATAGCGGACTGTCGAATTTTTATCCCTCTTTTATTTATTTCTTAAATCCCACCCTGTTGCATAAAATGCAATCACGATCTGTAATATGACATTGATTATTTAATACTATGTTCTTGTTTTAGACGATACCCAGAAGAAAATAGGAGTTATCAATATGTGAAGGCAATATCCTAAGTGAGCCGATATCTGCCATTTAAGTGTACTCTACCAGTTAAGATTTATTTGACAGTAATTTTATCCCCTCCTACTCCCAGGTATTATGAATAACTCATATTATGGGAGAATGGTCCTAGTGATAACATGTTTGCATCAAGAACACTGTAATGCTTTCAATAGTCAGCACAGCCCTCTTATCCCACGTTGTGTTTCTAGGCTGATGCCTGTATAATTGCTGGTTTTCATATGACGTCATAAAAACTGAAATTCATAACTAAACACGATTTTGGGTTTTTATCTCCATCACATAAAAGAAAATATAAATTTCCATCGGCTTGCTTGTTTTCGGCGGGATAGCATTCTTTGTTTTGAAAATAGAGCAGTTTGAATTTTAGATTTTTGACCAGTGCGTGACAGAAGGATTGATGCTCTAAACATGTCACGTACATGAAAACATCGATTTGCCTCGGGTTTTTTTGTTAGGTCTGATCAGCTAACAAGTAATAGAAGCGTTAATGTCAATGTGTGAAAGTTCAGCAGAGAGAAGAAAGGCTTTGAAATAGCAAAGGTAAACTCCAGATGTTTTTGCTGGTTTCCGGCCGCCATGTTGGTGCCCCTCAGACTTGGCACCAACATGGCGTCCCATACTGAACTCTAATTTTCCGTGGTACATTTTCTCGAATAGCTCGATTATGAGACATCGCACAGCCCTGTGCCTTTTATACGTTGCTTATGGATCACTCTTCTACAACATATCATGCGTGACGCCGATGTGTGAGGTGAAAATCCCCATCCTGAGGCTAAGCTCCCCCCCCCCCCACCCCACCCTCACTTCCCTTGAACCACCCTAAACCGCTGCCAAACTAGATAAAATTACCACAAGTTTACCCTGTTTAAGAGCAGAGTAATTGTCTTTTTTACTACTGCATGTATAACTTGTTTTGTGTTTTTATAGCTTTGTTAGCTTTTTTAATTTGGGGGCTGTATTAATATTTCCGCGTGATCTCGTTGTAAAAAGATTCAAAGCAACAAAGTTTTCATTGACGGCGAGGCTAATCTCCTTTTAATACGTCAAACTACCTTAAAAACAAATTTCTTCTAAATTGAAATAAATCCAGTTTTTCACACAAAGAAAAAAACTTCTCTCTCAAAAGAATTAAACTTGCTGTGTGTCGGGAAAATGAACTGTTTTACACTGCATTACTTGTTCAAGTAAAGGACACTCAACATAGTCACTTTTGTAAAACATAACACTTGAATAGTCTTTTTGTGCTTTTTATTCTTGTTATTCTTGGTACAATATCATCAACTGTGTGCTTTTTCTTTAATTCAGTACAGGGATAGTACTTACAGTTGACGGGTATTCACCGGCAAAGGCCCTGGGACAGACGTCAGTTGCTTTCCTGCACATGAGATATCTGCCAAGGATCGATACCGCGAGACGGGGGTACAGACACATGGCTTTGGACATACTGACGAGAGATATCAAAACACAATGAAATAAACGTGTTTCTACAAACGAAGTAAAGAAGTATTGTGCAAACACTTGTTCGTTACTGCCCTACGGAACAAACCCAGAGAGGTTTGTTTTATCATTACGAGGTGAATTTTTTTTTCACGCAATCCTAAAAAAACATGCAAATTTATCAGTTACTCCGCCAACCATAAATTTGCTACCACAACATATCAAGCATTTATTCCAAACGGTGAGTTTTATTACGAGAGAAAAAGACAAACTTAACATTCACGATAGAAAGTGGGCCCCACTTCTTGCCCTTATTGTCCGGTAGAACTTTTTGTATTCTCTGCTTTTTTATCGTTCTCCTTAATCTTCAGCCCCAAATCTATCGATATTTTTGTACCTTATTCTTCTTAAGAGAGCCTGACTGTAACTTTCGAGAGTCACTGGCCAAGCTTGAAAAATCGAAACTCCTGATAATTTGCCTGAAGTTTACTTTTGGGGAACTATCTTCGAAAATATTATTTGAATGTTCTGGAAATTTTTAGTTTTCGAGAATTTTGGAGAAAACGAAATAACGGGTTTTGCCTCATTAATTATGCAAAAATCTCACTCAAAATTAGCCAACTTCAATACGCTTGTGTTGAAACAGTACGCAACGCTAGAAAGCGAGGTCGGTTTTGAATAAGAGCATAACTCACCTACTTTCTATCAATGGGACCTATGTAAACTTTTGTAGAACTTTGGAGGGTTTTATGGCTCTTTGAAAATATGACATTTTGAGGACTTCGCGATGAGGCGAAAATTGAGTAAGTTTGAAGGTTTAAAATGCATCTTGGTATGTCAGGTATCGACTCGAGAGGAACATTGTGATAAAGCTTGGGTCTTCGTCTTTAGTAATACGAAATAACAAATCTGGGCAATCAATGCACGCGCTGACGAAAACCAAAGTTAGCGAGGCTTCGTTAACAAATTTGCATAATTCGCAACTGTTGAGAAAAAGCTATGTTGTGGCGACTCGGTAAAAACATTGACCCAGGCTATCTTCAAGTGGTTATTTTACTCCACATTGCATTTGTCTGTTTCTCTTTCTTGTTTAATAACGTGGTAGAAAAGGTCTGGAAAAAAAATGCGTGATCGGAAAAGAAAATATTCGCCAAATTCTGGTGGGAAATTTGCATAATGCAAATCTTCCAATAAATCTTTCTGTAAAGGAATCTGATTGGGAAGGTTTCGTTAAGAGACCATTTGACCGAAACACCCCACCTATAAGGAGTCAAAACAACGTTTGATAATTCGATTTTACATTAATAGTGCCAAACTCAGCTGATAGTCGCTATTTCGTTATAGCTCTGCGTCACGTCAGTAGCTGTCGATAAGTCTTAGAATATAATGCCCACAAACCAACTTGTGCTGCTACCTACAGTCCACATTGGCTGTAGGGCATGCATTTATCTTCATGTGTCGAATGTCAGCAACAGAAACACGGGTATCTCAGTGACACTGTATACACGCAATGTCTATGACCTTTGTTTGACCTTTATATTTTGATGTCACGATGAGTGTAACGCAATGGCGTAAATCATTACGGTTTGTATGGGAATTTACGAACGTGTTTTGGAGTCGAAAATAAAGGGCATAAATTGAACAAAAATTGCTTACCTTGTCTCCTTGATCTCTTGCCAGTGTTTGTGCGCCATATTTTGGCCATTTTAGTACGATTCCAGTGGGTATTTAAAGGTTTGTTGAACATTTTCCTCGCTCTATATCCTGCTATATATGTCCCCAAAAGGATGGTCACTTCAGTAGCAATAGTTTTCGTTGCAATGTCAACAATGAGGTCAGTATAAAGTCTGAGTCGCTGACAAAGGACTGCGGACCACGGACTGGGTATAAAAGAGAAACTAAAGTAAGGGGACGACTTTGGAATACGGACTACGGACTACGGACTGGGTTTAAAGGAGAACTGAAGTCTGAAAATCTTGTATTCTTGTATTCATTCTCAGTACGTTTGATATGTATCAAATCAAGTTTCGGTAGTTGTTTTTGTCCCTTTATTGTTGTTGTTTTTTTTAGAAACAAAACAAGGACTTGGAATAAAATAGTGAGGATCGACAGAGCAAACATAAAATCTTGTTTTATCTTAGCGAAACAGCTGGATTTTTAATACGCGCTGAAGAGAGCCGTCATTTTAGTTTTAAGCATTCATCTCAGGGTTCGATATGGTGAAAACTGGCGTGATTAAATTCGCAAAAGGAAGTTTGATGATCATGATCGTGATCAGCCAATGAGCCCACGTGCACAATCATCAAGGTGTCGTACATAGACATGTATGTAGTAGACATTTCGTGTATACAGTGTCACTGAGATACCCGTGTTTCTGTTGTTGACATTCGACAAAGATAAATGCATGCCCTACAGCCAATGTAAACTGTAGGGCGTGCAGTCAGTCCATAGTCCGTAGTCCATAGTCCTCCTATCCTAATACGAACTTTATGCCCACTCCGTGGTCCGCAGTTCTTCGTCTGCGACTCATGTTTTATAATGACCGCGTTGTTAACGTTGCAATTTATTTCAAACAATACTATTGCTACCAAAGTGACCACGATTTTAGGGATATATATCTATAGTGGGATATCGTATAGAGCGAGGAAAATTTTCAGCAAACCTTTAAAAACCCACTGGAATCGTACTAAAATGGCCAAAATATGGCGCACAAACACTGGCAAGAGATCAAGGAGACCAGGTAAGCAATTTTTGTTCAATTCATGCCCTTTACTTTCGACTCCAAAACACATTCGTAAATTCCCATACAAACCCTTATAATTTACGCTATTGCGTAACACTCAACGTGACATCAAAATATAAAGGTCAAACAAAGGTCATAGAGCTTCGGCTACCTGTGATGTATGCAGTAGACATTGCGTGTATACAGTGTCACTGAGATACCCGTGTTTCTGTTGTTGACATTCGACACATGAAGATAAATGCATGCCCTACAGCCAATGTGGACTGTAGGTAGGTTATTATTTTGTTAAACGGAAATTGGCACACAGGTTTTTTGAAGCGTGTATCCGTGCATGTGTGATATTTCGTACCAGTAATTACGTTAAAATGTGGCGTGCCAGCTGACATTGTTTTTCAGTCACTTGCGAAGGTACAGTATCAAACAACACGAATTGAGAGTTCTTTTAACTGACCCAATTCTGAGTGATCATTATTTGGAAGGCCACTGAAGAAGGTTGGACTAGCTATTTGAAAAAGCATGCATTCCAGTAAACAAACTTGATTTAATTAAAAATATTCACTTTGATCGACCCTATGTCCAACTTTCGCATCTCATTTGACAAGCATGTATCTTTTAAACGTGATTCAAGTGTCATGTGAACGTTTTATTTTTATCAAAACCACTCATATGCCAGTAAATAAAGGTCTTTTTTCTAGTTGTTGTAATTGACAATTTCGCAGCATAAGTTGGTTTGTGGGCATTATATTCTAAGACTTATCGACAGCTACTGACGTGACGCAGGTAACGAAATAGCGACTATCAGTTTGGCACTATTAATTTAAAGGTTAAGATTCGACAATAATTCGTTAAAATCGAATTATTAAACGTCGTTTTGACTCCTTATAGGTGGGGTGTTTCGGTCAAATGGTCTCTTAACGAAACCTTCCCAATCAGATTCCTTTGCAGAAAGATTTATTGGAAGATTTGCATTATGCAAATTTCCCACCAGAATTTGGCGAATATTTTCTTTTCCGATCACGCATTTTTTTTCCAGACCTTTTCTACCACGTTATTAAACAAGAAAGAGAAACAGACAAATGCAATGTGGGGTAAAATAACCATTTGAAGATAGCCTGGGTCAATGTTTTCACCGAGTCGCCACAACATAGCATTTTCTCAATAGTTGCGAATTATGCAAATTTGTTAACGAAGCCTCGCTAACTTTGGTTTTCGTCAGCGCGTGCATTGATTGCCCAGAATTTTTATTTCGTATTATTAAAGACGAAGACCCAAGCTTTATCACAATGTTCCTCTCGAGTCGATACCTGACATACCAAGTTGCATTTTAAACCTTCAAACTTACTCAATTTTCGCCTCATCGCGAAGTCCTCAAAATGTCATATTTTCAAAGAGCCATAAAACCCTCCAAAGTTCTACAAAAGTTTACATAGGTCCCATTGATAGAAAGTAGGTGAGTTATGCTCTTATTCAAAACCGACCTCGCTTTCTAGCGTTGCGTACTGTTTCAACACAAGCGTTTTGAAGTTGGCTAATTTCGAGTGAGATTTTTGCATAATTAATGAGGCAAAACCCGTTATTTCGTTTTCTCCAAAATTCTCGAAAACTAAAAATTTCCAGAACATTCAAATAATATTTTCGAAGATAGTTCCCCAAAAGTAAACTTCAGGCAAATTATCAGGAGTTTCGATTTTTCAAGCTTGGCCAGCGATTCTCGAAAGTTACAGTCAGGCACTCTTAAATACTTAATTTAATTGTAGTGCTTTGTAAGGTCGTGATATGCCAATCTTGTTTCTTTATATTTGTATTAGTAAGTGATAAGGCGCTGAAATAAGTGTAAAAGTAGTAAATAAAAAAACTTTTTTTAATAGAGTTAACTTACATCCGTGGTAGCACTAAGTATCTTACAGTATATATTAGCTCCTATGTTATAGGACATTTTTCAGTAAAAAATAGATTTCGCTCAGTTTAGGAAATATCGGAGCCTTTGTAACCGTCAAGTAAAACACAAAGGTGTTGAATACCTGCTGTTCTTCCGAATAAGAAATGAGCTTCAGTTTGCAAAGGCGCGAAAAGTAAATTTCTTTAGAATTTCCTTAATTTGTTAGGCTTACGCAAGGGAAATTGGGAGTTGTCGAAATACTATTGGCTACGGGTCTTATATGATAAATGTTCTTCAGTAAAAGCTCTTAAGTTCTACCTGTAAAAGAATGAGTCAAGATCTACAATAAACGTTGTGGTTCTTGAAGAAGAGCTGGTCCACTTGATGCAAAAAAAATCTCGGAAGTTAGCAGGGCAACTCTCCCTCAGCCACAGAGCCCCGGGGGTTCAAAAACAAAGCGAAAGACAATAAGAAAAGGATAAATAAGTGGGTCTGCAGAAAAACGCTCAACATGAAAATAGGCGAAATTAAAAGAAGCGACGTGTGCAAAGAAGTTCAGAGACTAACTTAACTAGTAATCACGGCTCTCCCCAAAACATCCCAGTGCCATAAAACAACGTCGGGTTTCGGTTATGTGCCGCTGTCACAACCTTCGGTGCACGGGCACAATACCGGCGATACAGCAGTTTGGAAAAGTCTTCCCGACCTTGTGTGAATAAATCGTGGATCACCCGGAGGAACTCCACGTTGTGATAGGAGTCTTCCGTGTGACAATCAATTATTACTTACTAATCCAGAGTGTTCAATTAATATCAAACGTCACGAACATCACTTATAACCCACCGATTAATTTCTGCGCTCTCATTGAAGAAACACGTTACGACGATACAAAATCAGACAGTAGTTATAAGACGTAGTCGTCTGATTTACATGAGATTATACATTTATTTGGCGGTAATTACGTGCGCATCCTGAAGATCACTGTTTCCTCAATAGAGTGCGCGCGATCCGGCCTGCATGTTTATCGGATGGTAATGCCTGAGGTTGAAATATCGTCCTTAAAATTTTACAGTTGCCTTCTCGGTCAACATTTCATTTTTCGGACACTAATCAGTCTCGGGAATTATCTTCCTGTTACCACACGTCTGAAGAGGTTTATTTACTAACGTCTTTGGGATGGAGAGAGGTTTTAGGAACATTCCCTTAATATGATTCAAGATCAATCCCTTTTGCGATTATTACGACCTGAATAGACCCATTCGGCTAACGCAATGTTGTACCCAATTCAGATCCCCCGGGGTTAAGATTCTTTGTTTATTGCATTTGCATTATAATTTAGCATTCACATTTAAATGATATGGAAATACTTAGAACGAAACATTTTATGCCCAAAGGATTTGAATTGGGTACAACATTGCGTTAGCCGAATGGGTCTATCCTTTTTGTGTATACGTTCTACACTTTTTAGAAGAATTTGTTTCCAAGCAGTATTTATTCGGTAAACTTTTCGACTTCGGTGTAACCTGTGATCATGCCCTCCCTCCTTACAGTCAATTATCATCCCGAGAAAAAAGAAAAGAAAAAAAAAAAAAAGAAGAAGAAGAAGGTTAACTTCGGTGAGTTTTTTTCTAACCGATTTTTAAATAATTACTATTTGAAAAACAAGGGTGAGTGTTTCATGAGGTTTCCCAACACGAGAAAACAGATGAAACGGCCGAGTGATTTTATTGTTTTCCAGTGTTTGGAAACCTAATGAAATACGAAACCCGAGTTACTTCTCCAACGAATACAATTGAAACATTTTCTGTGTTCTTAGCGATGCCTAGTGAGAGAATTCTTGTTTTGCTATATTTGTTGCATTAGAATTCGATCATGTCACCTATCGGAAAACCGATAATCATGTTTAATTTATTCATTTTTGTTGTTCGTGATCTCTGGACCTCGATATCAAGTTGAATTTTAATATTTCGAAAGGAGCCTATTTGAACAACAACACCAGACTTTGCATGATTCAGTTAAAATCTTTTAAAGAACTGCTTGCGCTAGGCGTACACCATTGTGAAAACCAATTTATTCAAAAAAAATTTGGTTCAAAACGGGGTTTGAATGCCATGAGTAAAAGATGTAAATTAGTTCAAAGAAAATGACATTCTTCTTCTTTTTGGGTCACTTGCTTTCTGACTGTTGGTTTGTATGCGTTGCTCGTGTTTTGCGAGTGTCGTCAAACATCTCGTTTAATAAAACCGGCGATAATTTTATCTGTTAATTTTGCTTCGCTTTTAAACTAATTTTTAACACTAACAAAGATGAAGGCATTGGCAACCTAGTTTTCTTAATTCCTCTGATTTTGATGTGTGTGGTACATTGCAATCCTTGCCTAGTTCCTAGGTCTCTCTCTGTTTTTCATCTCGGTCAATCCGATCCGGGTCACGTGTTCCGAGGGAAGAAGCGAGGCCTAGACAAAAATCAAAAATTGTGACAAATGTCTCAATTTTTCTGGCGCGAAATTTCACGTTGAGCGGTTCGCGCCATAGCGGAAAAATCGGAAAAATTGGTAATTCGAACTCATTTTCGACGCAAATGCTTCGGTCGATAAGTCTCTTTCGAGTGTATAAGAGTAGTAAATTCATATTATTTTTGAAAAGGAAACAAATGGACCATACGGTACGGCTTTATCCTCTAGAAAGCGCCTTTTCGACGAGCAAGAAAATTAAAGTCTTGACCGGTTTTTAATTTTTGATACATTATTCGGTTGAAGAAAAACTGGATCGTGAAAAGTCGTAACCTTTCTTCAATTTCTGTGGAGAGACGGGATCGTGAGAACCCTCTGTTCCATAGGGCATAACAGAGCGCGCACGCGCACAGAGACATTTTGAATTGGTAGTTTCGCGAGAAAAGTTACGCGTACGATAATCGCGTGTGCGAGTAGTTTTTCAGAGCCGTATTTTTGGGGGTTTTCGAGTAAGTTTATTGTTAACCGCGTTACCGTTTTGGGGATGGTTTTTGGCCGATAAAACGAGCTTGTTTTCCGAAGAGTTTTCCGTAACCGCTTACGAACATCCTCTATTGGTAAGTAAATCTGCGCTTATGCACTGCTTTCGAGCTGATCAGTCATTTTTTTTTTAATATGCTTTGTCAAAGTCTCAGGGAGGTGTGTGCGACTCCTGGTGAATATATCAAACAGCAATTCGGCGGTTTGTTGTCAGCCGTTTCGTCTTCGATGAAGAATATGGTCATGCCGTCGTGCTAAATCAAAGAAACACGACCTGAGCAGTCAATTTTCTGTCCTTACATTGAGCCAAATGACCAAAGATGGTGGTCACAAAAAAAAGTCTACCGAGTTGTGCAGCTCGGCTGCCATTGCGCCACTATTTAAATCTACCGAGTTATCAACAGCTTTAGCTCGGCGGTCATTGCACCATTTCATCTTCAACAAGGTAAGCTCAAATCAAACGAATTGTGTAGCTCAGGAGCGAAAGCGCCATTTTATAGTGGATTGTAATTCGGGTTCAGGACAAGCTATCATTATACGTCATTATGGCTCGACGTTTAAGCTTGCTCGTGCAAGGCAAAGCAACACACTCAAACAAATCATTAAGATATTTAGTCATGTTAGTCGCGTACACACTCCACTGAAGGCTTTGATAAACGATTTCTTTGAAACGTGTTCAGTTGATTGGTGTCTTGTCAATGAACCGGGAGTTTTCGTTTACACGATGATCCCTACTGATTGTAATCTAACGAGCCCACTCCACAGCACAGAATGTCGAACACCCTCTTTTAATCTGCGATTAATCCTTGTTTATATGGAGACTAAAAACAATTGCTTTACTTGAAATATTATTTTACAGGTTTCATTTGAATGGTTACCTACTTCGGGGTCTTATTCACAGACTCAAAGGTAGAACAAACTTGAGCAGGACAATGAATTAGACTCAGGGGAACCACCTTATGTTCACTAGACTGTGTAAAGCTACCAGTATTGTTCTTTTCTTGACAGCAAAGTGAGCATGGGACAAAAGAAGAAGGCGACGAACACATTGTTCACCTGGTTTCCCTTCCTCCCCCCTCCTCCTCCCCCCAACATCGTGGCAATCGCAGTCACTTATATTAAACTCATAATAGTTTAACCTCGTTTCTCGCCTGCGAGATTCTCTTAAGAAAGCAAAAGGTATAAATAGGAAAGTGGTGCTTAATTAGTCGGCTCTAGTATCAACCCTTTTTTGTCAGTATTTATCCGCGTTTGTTCATGTTTCCTTTTTCATGGTTGCTTGCCCCGTACATGCCAATTTTCGTTGCTGTTTACACTTGGCCAAATTTAATTCCTCATCCAACACCATTGCGATGCAATACAACAATACATGTACGTGGGTCCGAGCAGGTGTGACCGTTTTTGTCGACAATTCTCGAACTTATATGTCTAAGGTTGCACCCATACTAAACTGAGACAGTTTAATACACGAGAGAGGAAGATGGGAGGGTGGGTAGGGCGTTGCATCCACCGACCATCAGATGCGCTTATAGATTCGTTGTTTTCACAACAAGATGCCTGCTACACTGGCATTACGCGTGATGCTGGGGCTGATTCATTTATTCCAACTGTATGCTTCGCCGATTGATAGTTTGAGTCACGACGATCGCGTTACGTTGTTTCCCTTGTATTACGTGACCCAGACTTTCACTGGAAATTTTTGAAATTCCATTACGATAACATAAGCTTCTCAATGACCTCTTTTCAGTCTCGCGTCGTGGTCTAAGACTGTCAAACAAAGCACGATTCCTTCGCCAGGAACTCACCAATTTCCACCGTTTTAAATGTCGGGTGCTTCTTAGAAGTTATTCTTTCGATTCACTGCTTCAAAATGGTGAAATTTCTGTTTGAAAACGGCACACTTGAGTCCAGAACATGTTAACAATATGGCGCCAAATTTAATCCGGATTTGATAAATAAATCAAATGATGCTTTGACGTCACACAGGTAGGGGTGAGTGGGTCCCCTCCCTCGCGATATCAGCGACAAAAAAGGATTTTGATTGGCCTTCTTTTGTTGAAGACAATCAGGACAATACATCCCGAGTAGGAGAGGGGATAGTTTAATGAATAAACAAGATGCCTGCTATACTGGCATTACGCGAGATGCTGGGGCTGATTCATTTATTCCAACTGTATGCTTCGCCGATTGATAAAACTATCCTTGCTAATGGAATAGTTTGAGTCACGACGATCGCGTTACGTTGTTTTCCGTGTGTTACGCGACTCAGACTATCAGCGGAAATTTGTCAAATTCCATTACGATAACGTAAGCTTCTTAATGACCTCTTTTCAGTCTCGCGTCGTGGTCTAAGACTGTCAAACAAAGCACGATTCCTTCACTAAGAACTCACCAATTTCCACCGTTTTACGTGTCGGGTGCTTCTTAGAAGTTATTCTTTCGATTTGCCGCTCCAAAATGGTGAAATTTTTCTTTGAAAACGGCACACTTGAGTCCAGAACATGTTAAAACAATATGGCGCGACTTAATCCGTCTTTAATAAATATATCAAATGATGCATTGACGTCACACAGGTAGGGGTGAGTGGGTCCCCTCCCTCGCGATATAAGCGACAAGAATGGATTTTGATTGGCCTGCTTCTGTTGAAGACAATCAGAACAATACACCCCGAGTAGGAGAGGGGTGAGTTTAATGAATAAATTAATGTACCGATTTGTAGCTACGAGGAAGAAAAAAAAAAAAAAAAGAAAAAAAAAAAAAGAAATCGACCCGTTTTTAGACACGGTATGCCCCTTCAGGGCATCCCGCGTAATAAGCAGCAGCCCAGACTTCTACCCAACCCTCATTTATTTGAATACGTGAGTGGTTCATTCAAGCAGGTTGTCTTATGAAAGGACGAAAGTAAAAAAGTAACTGGCGCTATTTTTCCTTCGGAAAATTAAACAAGGGGAAAGTACTGTTTGATAGTTTTCATTTAAATGTTAACAATTAGATTTCAACCTTGATGTAAAAGTTAGCAATGGTTAGCAAAAACAATTGTCTGACGGTTAACCTTTGCGGGGAAAAAGTGTAACAAACAAAATAGACATTAAAGTAACTAACAAAAAAAAAACAACAACAACAACAACAAAAGAAAACATTGCAAATGTCGCCAGCGCGTATCAGGTGTTTCCACTTGAGTGAGTGACAGTACGAATGGATGGAAAAAGCAGCCGCAGTTGGTACAAAACTTACTACGTAGAATAACTGCAAAAAAGATCTAGCTATTTTTTTTTTCTTGCAAAAGGGTACATTAACTACAGCTTGTAATGGATAAAACATTGTTGCTAATATTTAATTGCTTAAATGAATAAATAATCCCTGTCTCCTCACCATGGATCACTTCAAACTCTCTCTCGTCCGTTCCATACTTGCTAGTGGCCCGGCATGTGTAGTTTCCTTCCTCATTAACTGGGATGCTAGCTGTGTTTGTTGTATTCACCAGTGTTGTTGAGTTCCTTATTATCGCTATGTATATGGGACGAATCCCTGTGGCTGAACACGACAGTCTGGAGCCAAGAATTACACGCACAACCCGAGATGACCATCGCAAAACCGTGACCTTGGGTAGAACTAATGAAAGAACGATTTAAGGTTGCGTTCGATTGACCGTAAACCGGAATAAGAATAGGCGGAATAGCTGTTAGATTTCTCTTTTCAAGTAAATTTGTGCAAGATTTCGCTGACACATGATAATTTAAGAGCACTTTTTTTATTTCAGTAACGCCAAAATCCTCTTATGAGGGATTTCTTGTCATCATTGAATGCCTTTTATCCGGAATATGGTCAATCGAACGCACCCTAAATCTCTTAACACTCAACAGTGCACACATACTGAATACACACGCAGTAATGCAACAGCATAAAATTAACTCTTACAAAGGTAAAATGTTTGTAAAAGGGAAAAAGTGACGAACAAGCAATATTCCCATTTAGAAAGAAACTGACCCACTATTAGTAGTTGTAAAGGCAAAAACAATTTCCCAGATAATGTTTCTTAGAATATGGTACAATCAGGATAAGTTATAAGTACACAATTAAGGAGTTGAAGGTATAAAAACCTTATGTCGAATTATAGGTTGCTGTTTGATTTTTATCAAAATACGAGAAGACTTTGTGGGACAAATATTAGTAAATTTCTCAAATGGAGTTTGGTTGGCCAAAATTAAACCAAAAACAAGGGCAGTCTAAAGAAAATAGGAAGCAGAAATAAATTCCACATTTGAATTCTTTTCTTGTTTTCTTTGGATTGCCCTCGTTTTCGTTATATTCCGTATAATAGTTCAGTGGATAAACTCAGTTACTTTCCTGTAATTTTGTTGTATCGTAAATCAAACCAAAAACCCACCCAAAATCCCATATAGCCCCTTTTTTATTCAGCCTTTCAATTGTAGTGCTATGTTTTGTTTCTACTAAAAAACTTCAATGACATCATCTATGTGTCCTCACCATTGATTACTGTGAACTCCTTCTCGTCAGTTCCATACTTGCTAATGGCCTGGCATGTGTAGTGTCCCTCCTCTCTTACTTGGATGCTTGCCGAGTTTGTGGCGTTTACAAGTGTTGTTGAGTTCCTTATTATCGCTATGTATATTGGGGGAATTCCTATGGCTGAACACGACAGTCTGCCTCCTGGAAACTCTCGCACAACAGAAGCTGGAAACACTACCTTTGGTGAGACTAATGGAAGAAAAATTAAAATCAGGCAACACTTGACAGCACAAACAGAATCCACCTGTAATAATGCCATATATAAAGAACACATATAAGTAAAATGCTGGAAAACGAAAGGATGGGAGAAAATGAAATTCCTCAATTGTGGAGCAACTTACTATAAAACACAACAAAAACAAAAATGCAGCAACATCTCAGAGATCAGTTCGGTGTGGTGGGTGAGAGCTGGGGGCCTGTTGCGAAATAAATTGCCTGCTACCTTGCAAAGAATAACTGTGCAAAAACATTCAACGATGACAAAATGATTATGAGAAAATCACCCCCAATTGCAATACTATTTTTGTTTTGGTATGCTTCCATTCACGATATTATTTCACTATATTAACACATCATGAGACAAAGTTTCTGAGTCTCCTTGGTTCAAATCATTCACTATGCTAATATACTCCATTACATAAGTTTGGATGTAGCATGCGCAGAAAGGGGATTCGGGCAGACAATTGAAGCTATAAACTCGAGGAAGAACAAAAAACTCTAAATAAAGGAAAGAACGGTAAAACGTCCTTCGTTTTCTTGATCTCGCTTAACACTTTCTCTTCGGTTTCCTTTTCATATTCTAACTCTCTTTATTGTGCATGGCGGGCACGTTGGCTACAGTTCCTTTTCATGTTTTTACTTCGTTGCAACACAGCTATATGTTTTTTACACTATCCAGCGCATTTCCTTTCGGGTATGGGCGTGCGTCGCTTGAATTGAACTGAAGCTAATTATGAAATTAGGGTGTGAATAGAGGATGCTGCTTGTTATTAGCTGAATGAATTGCCGTGTCTAAATAAAGTTACTTACTAAAACTTTGCAGAATCGAGTATTTACTCGGCACGACATGTTTTCAATATAAAAACAAGCGACATATTGGGAAACGTCAGAGCCCCCATAAACTCCAGCTGTTATTAAAAGTGGAACACATGTACTTTGTCATTTGTTGTACAATAAACCAAGTTTTGTTTACTGCAGTGAATACAGACAGTGTGCTTACTACCGCCCACCTTCTACCACCCTGAACGTCCACGTTGGCGTCATTCCAACAGGTAAAAGTAACCTTTTAAAAACAGAAACTTTGGCTATTGTTTAGTTTTTGCTTTTCTCTTATCGAAGGTTTTAATTAAACGAGATGAGGCAGTACAGGTCAACAAAGATTTAGAAGCTCGTCCTATTTTACTTGTTGAATTTTATCTCTGCCTTTGATACCGAAACGTTTCGGACTCCTTTCTTTACGACACCAGAATCTGAGTGGAATTTTATGACTGCATAGTATTCAGATATGTAAATTTGATTTAAAACAATACCTATTGTTGTCGAATTTGATCCGTTGTCCTTGATGTGGAAAAGTATCCGAAATCCTTTCCTTTCCTCATAAGAGTTTGAGTGGAATGTTATGACTGCATAGTCTCCAGTTACTTCAACCTTCTTCCCAGCCTTCTTACCACAGTACTTTCCAGACGACAGGTTTATATCATTAGTAATCTTCAAATAGTCAGACCTGCAAAGAAACATATTTGTGCTTTGTTTGAGGAATCACACTGTAACAGGATTAGTTGTTGTTTTTAATGGCTTCCTAGATATGTTGCAGTGTTTCAGCTTGAAATTCAGTTAATGATAACCGAAGAAAATTTATTGCACAGTTTTGTCTTGTTTTGACTCTAGTTTAAGTTTCACACTGCTTTGAAAAACATGTATGAGCAAGGAAAGTACTCGAGGAATTCAGAGTGATACCTTGAGTAAAGAGAAAAAGACTCCCAAAGAAGCTACAGGCGGTTTCACCCTGAAACAACTTTGAAGCAACACCTTGAAAAATTCCATACTAATCACGTAATTTCAACCCAAAGCCGGGGAAAATTGTGATTAGTTCAAACAACTTCCCTGTTTTGCCTTCATGATTGTTTTCAAGATTCAAATCTTCTACTGTATGTCAATTGGGACTAATAGAACTTTCTTAGTTGATTCCCAGGGATTAACAAGATTACCACTATCTTTTTAACCGAATTACATATCGAATATCTACAAGGCAAAAGTTGAAACAACATCTCTGTCTTTCCTCAAGGTGGGTGTGGGTTATGAGCGAATGTCGTTTTCAAGATTCAAATCTTCAGGGGTTTTTTTCTGTCAAATAGGAACCACTTGAAGCTTCACAGTCGATTTGCGGCGATTAACAAGATGACCACTATCTTTTTAACCGAAAGACATAACAAACAGCTAACGAGAAGGCAAAAATTAGCTTGAATATCTGAGGTTTCAATAATGCATCTTGGTATAACTGAAATAAATCACACTTTGTATTATAGGTTTCTCCACATGTTGACGAAAAACTATAGTTTTACGTCTATGAGCATCAAAGCTTGCTTGATGCAAACTCCCAAAGAAAATAATTCTTATGAGTATGTTGTGGATAGGTTCTTTTACGAGCTACAATTTGAGCAAAACACGCCTGAAGAATAAATTCAAGTACGCTAAAAGAGCGTGTAATTTCAAATGGCAATCGCTTGTTTTTTTTTTTTTTATTTGTTTTTTTCATTTGCATTTACACACTACTGACGTAAACTAAAAGCGAATGTTATTAAGTCTATTCTCAGTTACATTGATACACCTTGACCAGAGTCACTCCCCTTTTTATTGGTATCCGATTTACTAGTTAGGTTTGGGTTTTCAGACCGAGCTCAAATTTTATCCCAGGCGGAAATTGGTTGTGAGTAGTCTTATGAAAGTGGGGTACACCCTGGTGATACAAGCTAAGTTCTATTTAGGTATGTGCCTCTCGAAGTGTAAATAGTTAGTGTAAATCTGCCAATCTGGTAAGAGGCAAAGTTTACAACTTTGTTTGAGTGTTTTCGTGTAAAGTAGGTGCAGTCCCAAGGGAACCCTAAGAGCGAGTTTGCATGAGCGTCCTGCTACAGCAGCTGGTTTATGGAGAAGATTTTGATGCTGTTTGTTTGTGTAAAACGGTGGCCTAACACCTCTGCTCCGGATAGTGAGCTATTCTAGGGTTACTCTATCCCTCACTGGGACGGCATTGGACGCGTTGGTGGCGGTGTGTTACTCGCAATTAAGACTGGTATACAAGTTTGTTGCCGTAGCAGTTGCAACCGGCGCCGGGAAGTCTGTTGTCCTTTATACATTTTATCGCCCGCCTGGCTCCTCACCGAATATTTTACACTCTTAAATGTTCACTTCAAGACGACGTTGAGTCCACTTCTATTGTTTTGCTAGGCTATTGGAATTTCAATCCCCCCCTCCCAATCGAGCGGTCGTCCAATCCATCTGCGCCAATAAATCAGTACTGGAGGACAAGAGGTGGGGAATATATTTTGTGATCTGGACGGTGACAATTTTCTCTATCGGTTTGTAAGCGGCGTTACTAACGTAACCGATGGTAAATAAGATTTGCTGCTACGCAATCGTCCCAAAATTATTGGAGATGTGTCAACATCATCTTTTGGACAATGCGCCTTACCAAATGATCATTATATTATAGAATTGTCCGGCGGGGTAAAATTCGAGCGAGCTAAGGCTGTTGGGCGCTGGGTTTACGATTATAAGCACGGTAATTTGAAGATCTTCACAGACTTGTTTCGCATCTTCCTTTCGACAATGCTTTCTTGGGCGAGTGCTGGGTGTAACGGAAGGTTTCTTAATTTGCCGCTGTTGACCAACATGAACCATTGACCCATGGCGGAGGTACGAATTTTCCCGACCCTTGGATAGATGCTAGAGACGTTAAAACCGTCTGGTATAAAAACGAAACGCATAAAAGTAGACGACCTAACAGAAATAATCAAGATTTTTCTAAAAAATTCTGTTTTTTTTTCTTGGAAGACACTGTACACGAGTAAACTTGGAGCCAAATAAACTTTAAACGCCAATATACAAACAAATAAACAAGACGAAATTACAGCTTCTGAAGTGTATTTCTCAACACTGCCACAGCTTTTAACGAAGAAAAAACAGTCGAGGAAGCGGCATTTTCAGGCGACGGACGAGGAACTAGATATGGCCAAAGTACTTAGCTTGTGTGCCATTACGATCGGTAGACTGAAGGAAGGAACGAAGTGCAGATGAACAAAGGAGTTAAGGACTAAATGCGTCCCAGTTAGGGCGTCCCGTTTTTATGTTAGTCTCAAGTCGTCTGTTAAATGCGTCGTTTAGACGCACTTAAGGACGGTGTCTACTTTTGTTATTGGGCATACGTTCTGCGCTTTTCGAGATACTCGGGTTCTCTATGGGTGGGGCGTATTAATACAGGGCTATTTTTGCGCGGAGAACTATGCGGAGAAAGCAAACCTTAGCGAGTGTTTTCGGTATCCAAAAAGAAAATAGGGGATAACATTACCACGCATATTTCAGAAATAATAAAGCTTCAATTTTGAAAAAAAAAAAACATACATTGATTTGTATTTTACTGCTTTTTTGAATAATTGTTGCTTATTTATCTCCAAAAATGCGAGGTTACCCCCAATTTTCTTTCTGGATTTCAATAGCCCTTGCTAGAATTTACTTTATCCACATAGTTATAAATCGCACAAAAATACCTCAGTTATAGTAGACACCGTCCTTAACACAAAAAGTTAAAATTGTGAGACGTTAAATTCGTCTGTCTTATTTACCGTTTAATACCAGACGTTAAAGTCCTCTAAGACGTCTTTAAAGTGTGTAACATAAAAAAACGGCTGGCAGTTCGTCATCATATTCGTAAGATGCACGTAAGTAAATACGCCAGTTAATAAGTGTGGTGATCGCAAGGGAAACTGCGCATGCGAGACAAAAATATGTTGCTTTTAGTTGGAAGGAAACACCGTCAGTATTTGCCCAAAAATGAAGGGACAAAAAAAAAAAGCTGTTGGAAAAGCTGAACATTTTAATTGGTTTTTTTCCTGCCTTTTTTACTTAAGGACCTTCTGCAAATAATGTTAACTTTAAAGACTCATCAGTTTCAAAGGCAAATGTCCACGGAAATTTCTGAAATAACGTTTCCTGCGCGCAAAGTGGCTAATTATTTGGATTTGACTTTGCGCCAGTTAAAGGATTCTGCCATGTGCTAGGCTCTGTTATGCATTCTTAACAAGGTTTCGGAACGTCAAACTTTACATTCGCCTCTCTTCAGCATGGTTTTATGGAGAACTGTACTCACTGAAATTAGACGTATTTGCTTTAGCTTAAGCTATAGAAATTAATGACTTTTTCTCAATCAGGCTATAAATATCTGTGTCAACATAGACTTTTATTAATGTGGACTAAATGTGCCAGTTTCAGCACTCACCGCCGTACCCGTCTTGTCCATTGAAATGTTGCAATCTCACAGATCCAGCATGCAAAACACAGTGCTTTTAAAGCTTCATACCTTAATCGTGTCATTAGGCTGAGGAACACTGTACATAACGTAGCTATCCCCTAACGTTTTTCTTGTCCAGCGTCCTTATTCTTGTAAATTCCGCCTTTGAAGACGAAAATGTCCATTGTCCGTGACTGTCCATGCCGCAAGCATTAGGTCCTTTAGAGTTTTTTTTTTTTTACGGATATATTTGTATTTAAATTTGTAGTTTATATTTACTTATTTGTCGTGTATAATAAAATTACTTTTTTCGGGTGGGTACCTCCCATGGGATCTCGTGTCCCATTCACACCCTTACCCGTTTGGGCTTTCTGTTATATTTTCCCAAATGAAGTTGTGCAATTATCCCCTCTCGCAAGAACACCAAGAGTGTTAAGGAATAAACTTAGAAGGTGTGTAGGGCGTCTAGGGATGTTTACTTTGCGGTAAACAAAGGGAAGTGATGGGGGTCAAATGACCTAGTAATGACAAAACGGTGGACATGTTTGATTGGCAACACTCTGGCGAAATGCAGAACCACAGGATAGAACGCCACGAAACTGACGAAAACAAATATAGCCAAAGAAAACTTAAATGATCTAAAACCATTAAATATACCACGGGAAAGTACATTTGTCAGGAATACTTATATGATGGGAGTCGTTGTCCTTTTATTTACCAGCATGAACTTCCACCGTACTGCAAGTCAAAGTCTTCAAAGGTAACTATCAAGGTTGTGCCTTCTAGAATTGGAACCCAATAAGTACAGTGCATATCGGGTCGGTAGTCGTATGGATACCCAGGACTTGTTAGCGAATTGTTTACCACTGCACCACATTCTGTAAAAAGAAAAAGTGTATTATAATCAGTACGAAACTTGTTCTGGTGTTACCAACACAAAAAAAACAAAGTTAAATGCAGTAAATAAAAAGGATGATCACCACAGGGAATTAGGTGATCGTGTCGCAAGAGTATTGAACAAAGTTCCCCACAGATCGCGTGCATTCTATTTTTTGAACAGTAAAACAAATTTTGATTATGTATTATACAATGAATAGTGTAAATCTTGCGTTTTTATTCTTGTAGGGGAGTTTATAGTTAGAGTACAGCCCCACGAATGGCGTCATTGAGTGGTGTGACCGGCGCACGTATAATCAGAGTCTAAATGTGGCCATCAGATGCGCTGTGTGACTCAAGCACAATTAACATAGACAGTAAAACTAACAAAAAAAAAAAAAAGCTGGAAATGCGTTTTTTTGTTGGTGATGTAATTTTGTACGGTAACCTTTCTGAGGTCATGTGAAAAAGTGTAATACCCTATATTAAAAAAGTTTCAGATGTACGATGTATGAAATGTAGAGTAGTACGTAATGACTGTTAAGTCAACTGTAGTTAGCCGCACTAAGTAATTAGAGAAGTAATAAGTAATGTGTGTACGTAGGATAACAATCCTTGAAAACCGCATCGAGTAATGTGTTTTATGTAGGTATGATAGAATAAGAAAAATTAAAATTAAACTAAAAAATGAAATAGAATCAACTATTGTTTTAGGAAGCAACCATTTTACATATTAAAAGTACAACCCACTTAAGTAACAGTACAAATGGATGGAAAAGTAACCGTGGTTCGTAGACAACTTACTGTGTGGAATAATTGCAAAAAAATCTAGCTTTCTTTTCTTTGCAAAATGGTGCATTCAATACATGTAATGGGTAAACAATTATAATGTATGTTTCTTATACTTCAAAGCTTAAATGAATGATAATCTCTATCTCCTTACCGGCCATTACTACAACAAACTCTCTTTCGTAGGTTCCATATTTGCTAGTGGCCCGGCATGTGTAGTTTCCTTTCTCATTAACTCGGAGGCTGGCTGTGTTTGTTGTATTCACCAGTGTTGTTGAGTTTCTTATTATCGCTATGTATATGGGACGAATCCCTGCAATGGCGGAACAGGACAGTCTGGAGCCAACCGGAACAATGGAGGATGAGAATGGCAAAACTACCTTGGGTAAAACTAATAAAAAAAGACGATTTAAATCACTTAACACACAACAGCACACCAGCCTATACTAAACACGCCTCGTAGTGCAAAAGTATGAAATTAAATCTTATGAAGGCAAAATGTTCCTTAAATAAAAAAGAAAATGGACGAACAAGCAATCTTCGCATTTTAAAAGGAACCGACCTACTATTGTTGTTGCAGAAAAAAAATGCCCCAATTAATTTTTCTTAGAATATGGTACAATCAGGATAAGTTATAAGCAAACAATTACAGGGCTGAATGTATCAAAGCCTTATGTCGAATTCTAGACTTTGAGGGGAAAATGCACGTCAATTTCTCAAATGAACTTTGGCTGGCCAAAATTAGGCCAAAAAGAGATCAGTCAAAAAAATATGGCAAGCAAAAATAAATTTCACATTTGAATTTTTTCTCGTTTTCTCTGGAATGCCCTCGTTTTCGTCATATGCCCTATAATAAATAGTTCAGTGGAGAAACTCAGTTATTTTCGCGGAAATTTGTCGTATCATAAATCAAACCAAAAATTCACCCAAAATCTGATATACCCCTTTTATGTTTTTAGTTCTTCAATTGTACTACGTATTTTTTCCACTAAAAAACTTCAATGATATCATCTATGTGTCCTCACCATTGGTTACTGTGAACTCCCTCTCGTCAGTTCCATACTTGCTAATGGCCTGGCATGTGTAGTGTCCCTCCTCTCTTACTTGGATGCTTGCCGAGTTTGTGGTGTTTACAAGTATTGTCGAGTTCCGTATTATAGCTATGTATATTGGGGGAATTCCTATGGCTGAACACGACAATCTGCCTTCTGGAAACTCTCGCACAACAGAAGCTGGCAACACTACCTTTGGTGAGACTAATGGAAGAAAAGTTCAAATCAGACAACACTTGACAACACAAACAGAATCCACCTGTAATAATGCCATATATAAAGAACGTATAAGTAAAGTGCTGGTAAACGAAAGGATGGGAGGGAATGAAATTCCTCAATTGTGAAGCAACTTACTATAAAACACAACAAAAACAAAAATGCAGCAACATCTCAGAGATCAGTTCGGTGTGGTGGGTGAGAGCTGGGGGCCTGTTGCGAAATAAATTGCCTGCTACCTTGCAAAGAATAACTGTGCAAAAACATTCAACGATGACAAAATGATTATGAGAAAATCACCCCCAATTGCAATACTATTTTTGTTTTGGTATGCTTTCATTCACGCTATTATTTCACTATATTAACACATCATGAGACAAAGTTTCTGAGTCTCCTTGGTTCAAATCATTCACTATGCTAATATACTCCATTACATAAGTTTGGATGTAGCATGCGCAGAAAGGGGATTCGGGCAGACAATTGAAGCTATAAACTCGAGGAAGAACAAAAAACTCTAAATAAAGGAAAGAACGGTAAAACGTCCTTCGTTTTCTTGATCTCGCTTAACACTTTCTCTTCGGTTTCCTTTTCATATTCTAACTTTCTTTATTGTGCATGGCGGGCACGTTGGCTACAGTTCCTTTTCATGTTTTTACTTCGTTGCAACACAGCTATATGTTTTTTACACTATCCAGCGCATTTCCTTTCGGGTATGGGCGTGCGTGGCTTGAATTGAACTGAAGCTAATTATGAAATTAGGGTGTGAATAGAGGATGCTGCTTGTTATTAGCTGAATGAATTGCCGTGTCTAAATAAAGTTACTTACTAAAACTTTGCAGAATCGAGTATTTACTCGGCACGAAATGTTTTCAATATAAAAACAAGCGACATATTGGGAAACGTCAGAGCCCCCATAAACTCCAGCTGTTATTAAAAGTGGAACACATGTACTTTGTCATTTGTTGTACAATAAACCAAGTTTTGTTTAATGCAGTGAATACAGACAGTGTGCTTACTCCCGCCCACCTTCTACCACCCTGAACGTCCACGTTGGCGTCATTCCAACAGGTAAAGTAACCTTTTAAAAACAGAAACTTTGGCTATTATTTAGTTTTTGCTTTTCTCTTATCGAAGTTTTTAATTAAACTAGATGAGGCAGTACAGGTCAACAAAGATTTAGAAGCTCCTCCTATTTTACTTGTTGAATTTTATTTCTGCCTTTGATACCGAAACGTTTCGGACTCCTTTCTTTACGACACCAGAATCTGAGTGGAATGTTATGACTGCATAGTATTCAGATATGTAAATTTGATTTAAAACAATACCTATTGTTGTCGAATTTGATCCGTTGTCCTTGATGTGGAAAAGTATCCGAAATCCTTTCCTTTCCTCATAAGAGTTTGAGTGGAATGTTATGACTGCATAGTCTCCAGTCACTTCAACCTTCTTCCCAGTCTTCTTACCACAGTACTTTTCAGACGACAGGTTTATATCATTAGTAATCTTCAAATAGTCATACCTGCAAAGAAACATATTTGTGCTTTGCTTGAGGAATCACATTGTAACAGGTTTAGTTGTTGTTTTTAATGGCTTCCTAGATATGTTGCAGTGTTTCAGCTTGAAATTCAGTTAATGATAACCGAAGAAAATTTATTGCACAGTTTTGTCTTGTTTTGACTCTAGTTTAAGTTTCACACTGCTTTGAAAAACATGTATGAGCAAGGAAAGTACTCGAGGAATTCAGAGTGATACCTTGAGTAAACAGAAGAAGACTCGCAAAGAAGCTACAGGCGGTTTCACCCCGAAACAACTTCGAAGCAACACCTTGAAAAATTCCATACTAATCACGTAATTTCTACCCAAAGCCGGGGAAAATTGTAATTAGTTCAAACAACTTCCCTGTTTTGCCTTCATGATTGTTTTCAAGATTCAAATCTTCTACTGTATGTCAATTGGGACTAATAGAACTTTCTTAGTTGATTCCCAGGGATTAACAAGATTACCACTATCTTTTTAACCGAATTACATATCGAATATCTACAAGGCAAAAGTTGAAACAACATCTCTGTCTTTCCTCAAGGTGGGTGTGGGTCATGAGCGAATATCGTTTTCAAGATTCAAATCTTCAGGGTTTTTTTTTCTGTCAAATAGGAACTACTTGAATCTTCACAGTCGATTTGCGGCGATTGACAAGATTACCACTATCTTTTTAACCGAAAGACATAACAAACAGCTAACGAGAAGGCAAAAATCAGCTTGAATATCTGAAGCTTCAATGATGTGTCTTGGTATAACTGAAATAAATCAAACTTTGTATTATAGGTTTTTCCACATGTTGACGAAAAACTACAGTTTTACTTCTATGAGCATCAAAGCTTGCTTGATGCAAATTCCCAAAGAAAAAAATACTTATGAGTATGTTGTGGATATGTTCTTTTACGAGCTACAATTTGAGCAAAACACGCCTGAAGAATAAATTCAAGTACGCTAAAAGAGCGTGTAATTTCACATGGCAATCGCTTGTTTTTTTTTTTTTTTTGTTTGTTTGGTTTTTTTTTTAATTTGTTTCTCATTTGCATTTACACACTAGTGACGCAAACTAAAAGCGAATGTTATTAAATCTACTCTCAGTTGCATTGATACACCTTGACCAGAGTCACTCCCCTTTTTTTATTGGTATCCGATTTACTAGTTAGGTTTGGGTTTTCAGCCCGAGCTCAAATTTTATCCCAGGCGGAAATTGGTTGTGAGTAGTCCTATGAAAGTGGGGTACGCCCTGGTGATACAAGCTAAGTTCTATTTAAGTATGTGCCTCTCGAAAGGTAAATGGTTAGTCTTAAACGCGTCCTAAATCTGCCAATCTGGTAAGAGGCAAAGTTTACAACTTTGTTTGAGTGTTTTCGTGTAAAGTGGGTGCGGTCCTAAGGGAACCCTCAGATCGAGTTTGCACGAGCGTCCTGCTACAGCAGCTGATTTATGGAGGAGATTTTGATGCTGTTTGTCTGTGTAAAACGGTGGCTTAACACCTCTGTTCCGGATAGTGAGCTATTCTAGGGTTACTCTATCCCTCACTGGGACAGCATTGGACGCGTTGGTGGCGGTGTGTTACTCGCAATCAAGTCTGGTATACAAGTTTGTTGCCGTAGCAGTTGCAACCGGCGCCGGGAAGTCTGTTATCCTTTATACATTTTATCGCCCGGCTGGCTCCTCACCGGATATTTTACACTGTCTTAAATGCTCACTTCAAGACGACGCTGAGTCCACTTCTATTGTTTTGCTAGGCTACTGGAATTTCAATCACCCCCCTTCCCCTCCCCTCCCAATAGAGTGGTCGTCCAATCCAACTGCACCAATAAATCAGTACTGGAGGACAAGTCGTGGGTAATATATTTTGTGATATGGACAGTGACAATTTTCTCTATCAGTTTGTAAGCGACGTTACTAACATTACCGATGGTAAATAAGATTTGCTGCTATGTAATCGTCCGAAAATTATTGGACATGTGTTAACATCAATTTTTGGACAATGCGCCTTTCCAAATGATCATTATATTATAGAATTGACCGGCAGGGTAAAATTCGAGCGAGCTAAGGCTGTTGGGCGCTGGGTTTACGATTATAAGCACGGTAATTTGAAGATCTTCGCAGACTTCTTTCGCATGTTCCTTTCGACAATGCTTTCTTGGGCGAACATCGGCGAGTGCTGGGTGTAACGGAAGGTTTCTTAATTTGCCGCTTTTGACCAACATGAACCATTGAACCATGGTGGAGGTACGAATGAGCAAATTATCACGTGCAGTGAAAATCGAAATTTTTAATTCAAAAATACCTTTTATTTGCGCTTGATCTGGCTGGAGAATGAATTTAATTAAAGTTTACCTTCTCTAAGCGAGGTAAAATTCTTAGTTTCTTGCAGGGTTACCTTGGAATCTTGTCAGAATTCAAAATACTTTCAACGGCTTTTCTTTGATTGACGTCCACCAAAACGCAACTTTATCCGACTGTTTTGAATGCCGTAGGTCGCGTGTTATTGGTAACCGCCGTAATACAGGGATATTTTTGGACGGTTTAAAACTATGCGGAGAAAGAAGACCTTACCAAGTGCTTTCGGTATCCAAAAACAAAATAGGGGATAACATTACCACGCATTTTTCAGAAATGATAAAGCTTCAATTTTGAAAAAAAGAAAACGCACAGTGCTTTGTATTTTACTGCTTCTTTGAATAATTGTTGCTTATTTATCTCTAAAAATGCGAGGTTACCCCCAATTTTCTTTTTGGGTTTCAACAGCCCTTGCTAGAATCTACTTCACCCACATAGTCATAAACCGCGCAAAAATACTTCGGTAATAGTAGGCACCGTCCTTAACATTCGACGTTAAAATCGTCAGACGTTACGTTCATCGGTCTTATTTACCGTTTTTATACCAGACGTTAAAATCGTCAGACTTTAAATGAGTGCGTCTGTCTTTTTTAACGTTTTTATACCAGACGTTAAAGTCGTCTGAGACGTCTTTACCGTGGGTAAAATAAAGACGGCCGGCATTGACGGTAAAGTTCGTCACCATATTCGTAAAGGACGATTTACACGGTACAACTTTGTCGCATGCGATAAGCTTACGACAGGCCTACGACACGAATTGTTTCGCGTAAATCAAACCTACAACTCGCTTACGACTGTCGTGTACGTCACAAAAAATTTCGTACGACAATCGTAAGTATAGGCAATGTTGAATGACGAGAGTTGTGTGCGATTTTTTGCACGACGCGAGCAGCGCGCGCTCTAGAAATCGCATGCGACAGTGGTAAGCATAAGTTGTACCGTCTAAATTATCCTTAAGATGCACGTAAGTTCATGCGTGAGTAAATAAGCTTAGTGTGGTGATCACCAGGGAAACTGCGCACGCGAGTCAAAAAATGCTGCTTTTAGTTGGAAGGAAACACCGTCAGTATTTGGCAGAAAATAAAGGGACAAAAAAAAGCTGTTGGAAAAACTGAACATTTAAATTTGTATTTTTACTGCCTTCCTAACTTGAGGACCTCCTGTAAATAATGCCAACTTTAAAGATTCTTCAGTTTGAACGGAAAATGTCCACGGAAATTTCTGAAATAACATTTTCTGCCCACAAAGTGGCTAATTATTTGGATTTGACTTTGCGTCAAGGATTCTTCCATGTGCTAGGCTCTGTTATGCATTCTAAACAATGTTCGGAACGTCAAACTCTACATTCGCCTCTCTTCAGCATGGTTCTATGGAAAACTGTACTCACTGAAATTGGACGCTTTAGCTTTAGCTATAGAAATTAATGACTTTTTTTCCCAATCAGGCTATAAATGTCAATATCAACATAGACTTATATTAATATGGACTAAATGTGCCAGTTTCAGCACTCACCGCCGTACCCGTCTTGGTCATTTAAATGTTGCTATCTCACAGATCAAGCATGCAAAAACATTTAACAAATCGACGGCAGTCTTCTATGGTCTATACTCTTACAGACCATAAAATGACGTCAAAAAATGTTTAAAACTCAAGTGGAACCACGAGCCGCAGGCGAGTGGTTTCACTGCCAAGTTTTGGACATTTTATGGCGTCATTTTATGGTCTATAAGAGTATAGACCATAGAAAACTGCCGTCGATTTGTTTTTTACAATAACATGGAAAAAGTACGAGCGGAATTGGCAATTTTTTTTTTTCGTTGAGAAAGCGCGCGCGTTACATTTGACGTCATTTTTATTGTCTGTACTCTTATAGACAATAGCTACGAGCCAATCAGCTCGCGGGAATTTGGACAGTTATTGTAAAAAGTACTTTTCAAGCTTCATCCCTTAATCGTGTCATTAGGCTGAGGAACACTGTACAAAACTTAGCCATTCCCTAAAGTTTTTCTTGTCCAGCGTGCTTATTCTTGTAAATTCCGTCTTTGAAGACGAAAATGTCCATTGCCCGTGACTGTCCATGCCGCAAGTCTTAGGCCCGTTAGAGTTTTTTTTTTTTTCACGGATATATTTGTATTTAAATTTGTAGTTTATATTTACTTATTATGTCGTGTATAATAGAATTACTTTTTTCGGGTTGGCCCCTTCCATGGGATCTCGTGTCCCATTCACACCCTTACCCCTTTTGTGCTCTCTGCTATATTTTCCCAAATAAAGTTGTGCTATGATCCCCTCTCGCAAGAACAGCAAGAGTGTTAAGGAATAAACTTAGGATGTATATAGGGCGTCTAGGGATGTTTACTTTGCGGTAAACAAAGGGAAGTCATAGGGTCAAATGACGTAGTAATGACGAGATGGTGGCCATGTTGGATCGGGGACATTCTAGCAAAATCCAGAAATAAAGGATAGAACGCCACGAAATCGACGAAAACAAATATAATCAAATAAAACTTAAATGATCTAAAACCATTAAATATACCACGGGAAAGTACATTCGTCAGGAATACTTATATGATGGTAATCGTTGTCCTTTTATTTACCTGCATGAACTTCCACCGGGCTGCAAGTCAAAGTCTTCAAAGGTAACTATCAAGGTTGTGCCTTCTGGAATTGGAACCCAATAGGTACAGTCCATATCGGGTGGGTAGTTGTATGGATACCAAGGACTTGTTAGTGAATTGTTTACTACTGCACCGCATTCTACAAGAAAGGAAAAGTATATTATAATCAGTATCACAAACTTGTCCTGGTATTACCAAAACAAAAAAGCAAACAAAGTTAAAAGGCAATAAACAAAAAGGATGATCACCACAGGCAATTAAGTGGTCGTGTCACAAGAGTATTGTACAAAGTTCACCACAGATTGCGTGCATTGGAGTTTTTGAACAGTAAAACACAGCTTCCTTTTCTTGTAAATTGGTACATTCTGTCTATGTCATGGGTAAACAATTGTAAAAAATATTTCTTATACATAATAGCTTAAAAAAAATGAGTATTCTCTGTCTCCTCACCAGGGATTGTTACAACAAACTGTTTCTCGTCTGTTCCATATTTGCTAGTGGCCCGACATGTGTAGTTTCCTTCCTCATTAACACGGACCCTAGCTGTGTTGGTTGTATTCACCAGTGTTGCTGAGTTCCTTATTATTGCTATATATATGGGAGAAATCCCTGCAGTGGCTGAACACGTCAGTCTGGAGCCAACCGGAACAATGGAGGATGACCATCGCGAAACTACCTTGGGTAAAACTATTAAAAAGAACGATTTAGAACTCTTAACACTCAACAGGGCACGTATACTGAATACACGTCGTAATGTAAAGGTATAAAATGAAATCTGTACTAAGGCAAAACGTTCCTAAAAGAAAAAAAAATGAACCAACAACTTATTTTCACATTTGAAATGAAACCGACCTGTTATGATAGTTGCAAAAAAAAAAAATGGCACAGATAATCTTCCTTAGAGTACGGTAAAACCAGGATAAGTTTCAATTAAACAATTTTAAAAAGAGCTGAATTTAATGTATAAAAGCCTTACGTCTAATTCTAGGTTCCTATTTCATTTTAATCAAAATACAACCAGACTTTAAGTGTGTGTGTGTGTGTGTGTGTGTGGGGGGGGGGGGGGAATAAACGTAAATTTGTCAAATGAATTTTTTGTTGCCCAAAATTTTGCAAAAAAGAGTCCAAAGAAAATAGGAGACAAAAATAAATTCTACGTTTGATTTCTTTTTCCTTGTTTTCTTTAGGATTGCCTCGTTTTCGTTATATGCCCTGAATATAGATAAATGGAGCAACTCAGTTATTTTTCGGGAATTTTGTCGTACCATAAAGTAAACCAAAAATCCACCCAAAATCCCATATAGCCCCTTTATGGTTTTAGTCCTTCAATTGCGCTGTCTTTTTTCTACTAAAAAAGCTTCAATGACATCATCTATGTGTCCTCACCATTGATTACTGTGAACTCCCTCTCGTCAGTTCCATACTTGCTAATGGCCTGGCATGTGTAGTGTCCCTCCTCTCTTACTTGGATGCTTGCCGAGTGTGTGGTGTTTACAAGTGTTGTTGAGTTCCTTATTATCGCTATGTATATTGGAGGAATTCCTATGGCTGAACACGACAATCTGCCTTGTGGAAACTCTCGCACAACAGAAGCTGGAAACACTACCTTTGGTGAGACTAATGGAGAAAAGTTCAAATGAGACAACACTTGACAGCACAAACAGAATCCACCTGTAATAATGCCATATATAAAGAACACATAAGTAAAATGCTGGTAAACGAAAGGATGGGAAAAATGACATCCCTCAATTGTAAAGTAATTTATTATAAATCAGAAAAAACAATGCAGCAACATCTCAGAGACTAGTATGATGTGGTGGGTAAGAGCTCAGGGGGTCTGTTACGAACGTTACATGGCCTGCTACCTTGCAAAGAATAACTGTGCGGAAACATTCAATGATGAGAAAATAATTATCACAAAATCACCCCCTTTGCAGTACTGTTGTTTTGGTGTGTTTTCATTTACTATATTATTTTGCTATATTAACACATGAGACAATGTTTCTGAGTCTCCTTGGTTCAAATCATTCACTATGCTAATGTACTCTATTTACATAAGTTTGGATGTGGCATGCGCAGAAAGGGGATTCGGGCAGACAATTGAAGCTATAAACTCGAGGAAGAACGAAAAAAAAAAATGAAAGAAAGGAAGGTAAAACGTCCTTTGTTTTCTAGATCTCGCTTAACACTTTCTCTTCAGTTCCTTTTCATATTCTAACTCTCTTTAGTATAAATCCACTAGTGTTCTATCACGAATGCCGTTCTCTGATTGGCTACGCTACTCGCTATCTATTCTGTGATAGATAGTGAGTAGCGGTTTTCAACAAAATGGCGGCCGCTTCGTCACGTTTTCGAAGTGTCTGCGATGAGGATATAATTAATTTACTTGTTTAGTTTTGAACGACTAGTAGATTTATACTAAAACAATTAGATTATTCGCTCTCGATTTCTATGCATGATAGCTGATTCGGGCTGCGCCCTCATCAGCTATCACGCGATAGAAATCTCGAGCTCATAATCTAATTGTTAATTATTGTGCATAGCGGGCACATTTACTACTTTCCGTTTCATGTTTTTACGTCGTTGTGTCACAGCTATATGTTGTCACATGCCATCCAGCACACTTCCAATCCTATCGGGTAAGGGCGTGCTTCGCTTGAATTTTTGTAACAACTCAAACTAGTTATAAAAATTGGTGTGTCGAGGAGGGTTGCTGATTGTTTTTAGCTGAACGAATTGCCGTATCTAAATAAAGGTACTTAAGCAATAATCATACTAAAACTTTGCAGAATCGAGTATTCGCTCGGCACGAAATGTTTTCAATATAAAAACAAGGGAGATAAGGAAACGTCAGAGCCCCCATAAACTCTAGCTGTTGTTAAAAGTGGAACACATGTGACGTACTTTGTCATTTATTTTTGTTGTACAATAAACTAAGTTTTGTTTACTGCAGTGAATACAGACACTGTTCTTACACCCGCCCATTTTGGCATCATTCCAACTGGTAAAGTAAGGCCTGGGGCAAACGTCGAGTCTAGGTCGCGTCGAATTTATTAAAAATATGTGCGTCAAAGAGTCAACTTAATTCCAGTGTGGTAGCAAAAGTCGAACCTGCGTCGATCCTTATTCACAAGTTGCACTTCATTAAAACACGAGAATAAGCACGTCTCCCCGTGCTATTCACTCGATGCGCGGCTAGTTACTGCTAGGACTTGCTAGCGAAATGCCAAAATACACTGATTGCTCGTCGGGCCTTTCTTTGGCAATTAATTGCGAAAAATATAAAGAGAAGACTCGCATTACATACAGCTCTGAGCATTTATTGCAAACAGGCAATTCGCATCTCAAGCATTTATATTTAGTGTTCATGAAACACGAAAAACACATTTCCATCACGCTGTGCGATGTCAAATTAGCAGGTCAGTCCAGGAATTAAGTTCGACTAAGATTCGACGTTTGCCCCAGGCCTAACCTTTTAAAAACATAACATGTGGCACTTGTTTAGTTTTTACCTTTATCTGATCGAAGGTTTTAATCAAACTAGATGAGGCAGTTCAGGTCGACAAAGATTTAGAGGCTCCTTGGTGTTTAATTGATCTATTTTAATTGTCGAATTTGATCCCTGTCTTTGATGCCGAATAGTATTCGGAATCCTTTCTTTTTGACACCAGAATCTGAGCGGAATGTTATATGACTGCATAGTCTTCAGATGTGTTAAGTTGATTTAAAACAATACCTATTGTCGAATTTAATCATCTGTGCTTGATGCGGAAAAGTATCCGAAATCCTTTCCTTTCTTCATAAGAGTCTGACTGGAATGTTATGACTGCATTAAGCCTCCAGATATGTAAAGTTGATTTAAAACAATACCTATTGTTGTTGAATTTGATCCGCTCTCCTTGATGTGGAAAAGTATTCGGAGTCCTTTCCTTTCATCAGAATAGTCTGAGTGGAATGTTATGACTGCATAGTCTCCAGTCACTTCAACCTTCTTCCCAGTCTTTTTTCCACAGTGCTTTCCGGACGACAGCTTTGTATCATTAGTAATCCTCAAATAGTCATACCTGCAAAGAAACATATCGGTGCTTTATTTGAGAGATCAGATTGTAACAGGTTTAGTTGTTGACTTTAATGGCTTCCTAGAAATGTTGCAGTGTTTTACCTTGAAATTCAGTTAATGATAATCGAAGAAGATGTTCTTCACAGGTTTGTCTTGTTTTGACTCTAGTTTAAGTTTCACACTACTTTGAAAGAAAGTAGCAAGGAAAGTACTCCAGGAATTCTGACAGATATTCTGAGTAAACAGAAGAAGATTCGCAAAGAAGCTACAGGCGGTTTCACCCCGAAACAACCTCGAAGCAACACCTTGAAAGATTCCGTACTATTCACGCAATTTCTACCCAAAGCCGGGCGGGCACCTCCCATGGGATCTCGTGTCCTATTCACACCCTTACCCTTTTGGGCTTTCTGTTTGTATTTATCCTAATAAAGTTATGAAGCAATTAAACCTAAACGTAGAAGGCCGGTGGATAGTACGTCAAGGGATGTTTCCCTCTCGGTCAACACAGGGAAGTGAAATGTGGCCATCTTCGATCAGCACTGCTTTGAAGAAATCTAGAAATACAGGATGGGACTCCACGAAATTGACGAAAACAAAAACAATAGAAAGTTAATCCATCGGTATAAATACTGTGTAACTAATATTATGGTAATCGCTATCCTTTTATTTACCTGCATAAACTTCCACCGTTCTGCAAGTCAAAGTCTTCGAAGGTAAGTATCAAAGTTGTGCCTTCTGGAATTGGAACCCAATAGGTACAGTCCATACGACGGGGGTAGCTGTTTGGATACCCAGGACTTGTTAGCGAATTGTTTACTACTGCACCACATTCTAAAAAAAGGAAAAGTACATTATGATCAATATCAAACTTGTCCTCAAATTACAAACACATGAACAAGCCTGTAAAATTTAAAAAGCAATAAATAAAAGGATGATCACTACAGGCAATAGGCCATTTTACAGTTGTGTGCTTAGTGACTTGGCCTTGGATTGGAAGCGAGGCTGGGGGTGACCTTGTTTTGATACAAACCTCACTGCTCTTCATATGTAGATCATTCTCTTCTTATGCTAACTAGTTTGCATTTACATATAAAAAACAGTGAGGTTTGTATCAAAACAAGGTCATCCCCAGCTTCACTTCCAATCATAGGTCAGGTCACTAAACACACAACCGTAAAATGGCCTATTAGAGGACCCTGTTACGAGCTAACAAAGTTCAAAGTTCACCGCAGAGCACGTGCATTCTATTCTGGAAATAACTTGATGACGCATTGGAGTGTGAATACATTCAAAAACTATTTACAAACGGAGATGTCCGAGGTTTGCGATCTGCGGAGTCCTCCCGACTACGCCCAACGAAAAGATTGTCCTGTTAAAGGATAAATTTTGAAAAACGTAATTGTCAAAATTATACTCACTATAAACAGCGAATGGTTGTGTGATACGGTTGGTTAACAATAGCAAGTGTATGATAGACTTGTTTATCATGATTAAATACCAAGACGGAAATGTCAGTCTAGCCCTTCCCATATAAGCTGTGGTACCGCGAGTGAAGTCATTCGTAGCGATTGTCGCGACCCAGCGAGCAGCGAGGTTTTACATTACATGTAATCAATTTTTTTTTCAAAGGTATTATTTGAATTCAAAACCTGGTGCGGGGCAAACGGACTAAAAATAGAGACGGTAGATATCTTAAAAGAACAGGATCTCGACACCAAAGAGGCCCTTGTCCTGGTTTCAGAGTCTGATGTGGACAAACTTGACATGACCATTGGCCAACGCAGATTACTGTACAAGGGAATCACGGGGCTGCGAAAAGACTCTGGAACTGGGCTTGTTGCTGATTCTATCTCGCCTGACCCGGTTAACATCAAGTCATTAGCAAAAGACGGAGGCCTCGAAGAAGTTTTAAACGAGATCGAGGGGATAGGAGCTCTTGACGGCTCTTTGTTAGCACCTAGCGCAGCAGAGAGCCTTATGGGACAACGCCTCGACAACGACCCGCCAGTCTTCTTGGGAGCTGCGACAAAAGCGACAAACTTAGGCAAAGGAGGTGAGAAGCCCCTTTTAATTCCTGACTTTGTTAGCTTTAACTCTTTTACGAATTCTGCAACGAATACGAGATTAGAAACTCGAGCCGTGCAAGCATCGTTATCCGAGTCAGCAACACAAAAGTGAAGCTGGAAAACATCACATTATCTATGTAGCTGGCCGCAAACGCGTGTATTATGCATGGACTAGTAACAGTAGGCAAACTATCAGGTACGTCCAGTATAGCAGATTATTATTTATCTTACACCGTAAAGTAATAGCCGAACTCTTGGAGCACCACACCCTTTCCTCGGTTGTTCTATACGACAACGAATACCGCAAATTGTAGCATAAATAGGGCTTTCGGTGGGGAAGTTATTCTCAGCACTTGCACACTCGATTTCTCATTAAACGCCGTTCTACTGGCCCTTCCGCTTCAACACCGCCAAAATTGGTCCTGCGAAGCCTCCTGCCGCAAGCTGCTACACCCATTTGTCGGCAATTCAACTCAAACACAGGATGTCAGTAGCCCAACTGCCGCTTTCAACATGGGTGCATTCAGTCCTAAATTGTCACCAGCCCCACCCACAACATGCCCACACTGGTACGTACAGCGAACCACAATGACTTTCCACTACTTTACACAATTCCCCACTAAACGCAGACGTCTGGTGCGCTAACGTACAAGACGACCAAGACTCAGATTTTGTTCTTAACGGCATAATGTACGGCTTTCAGCTTATACCCCCAGAGACCATTATCACACCAGCGCAAGTGACAAATTACCGCTTGGCGACCTCAACGGAAGTGCGTGATAAAGTAGAAAGGCAAATTCGCGAAGAACTCCAACAAGGCAACTATGTTATCACTGAACTAAAACTTGCTATTGTAAGCGCTCTTGGTGCCATACCTAAAACCCAACACCGATCGTATCCGACTCATACACGACTGCAGCCGTCCGGAACATTGAAACTTAAATTCCTACACAACCACACAACAGTTTTCTTACGTGACTCTTGACAAAGCAGTCTCACTTGTCAAGTCTAATGCATATCTTTTTAAGATTGACGTTAAAAGCGCTTATCGTCATGTACCCATTCATCCCTCAAACTATAACGCTACCGGGCTCGCCTGCTCAAGCAGTTTAAGGCCTGGTTTTTAAGGGTGTTCAGAAATTATGAATGATCCCCTATATCTTCGGTTTGTCGGCCTAGAACAGGATGAAATTTTCCCTGAATATTAAACTTGATGTTTTCTTTTGCCTTAACCTATAAATTTGATCACGTGACACATCACGTGACCAAAAACTGAGAATTTCGTAAATCGGCGATATGGCGGCGAATTTTCTTTATAAAGATAACTGAATTAGTGTTTCCGAAGCAGATTTTAAATATTTAACTTTCTACGTTTGGAATGACTGTCCTTAAGATTTTAAATTGGAGAAATTAACGATCAAAGGTTGAATTGTGGACTAAAAAATGACCTTTGCCCTGATAATTTTTTTCTGGAGAACAATGGACGATCATTCCAAACGTGAGGCGATGGAGATATTTAATCTTTATTAGAAGCGCGTTTTTGTTTGATGTTATCTCTTAAAACCGTCGCCTACCTGTCAAATCTTTGCTTTTTTCACAAAAATGATCACGTGACATGTCACGTGATCTATAGCACTACTTATTATGCTTAGAAATTTTCAGAATGATGAGATCTTTTTATCTTCCAAATTTCAGTTCAGCGCCATTGAATTTGTTAAAGTTATCTAGAATAAACCATCTTTCCTCTTAAAAGCCCTTGACCCAGGCCTTAAACTGCTTGAGTGATAATTAAGCGGAGACACTCATCCCACTTACATGTATGGCTCTAAGCTTCCCTTTGGTGCTTCTAAATTACCACACGCATGATGACCTGCCGAGGCTTTTATACCGGTTTAGCTTATGTTCATGACTTTCTTATCATAGCTGACAGCGAGCGCGAGTGCAGAAGAGTATACAACGAGTTAATAAGGCTGTTAAGCGAATTAGGCTTCATAATCAATCGGTACAAGGCTGTCCGCCTTGACCTTCCTTGGCGTTGATATTGACACAGTAGCTAGGCAGCTTTCGCTGCCCGAAACTAAACTTTGTGAACTGCGAGAATTATTGAGCGAAACTATATCTAAAAGATCGATAATAAAGCGAGAATAACAGTCCCTTGTGGGAAAATTGAATTTTGCAGCACGCGTGGTATTTGGCGGGCACAGATTTCTCCGGCGCATGATGGACACTGTAAATACTTTGCGACGACCACGTCACCACATCCACCACACGGCGGCACTCAGAGCTAACCTGCTGTGGTGGGCTGAATTTCTTAGCGTTTTCAACGGCACTCGATTCTGACTGTGAACCAATGGATGTAGATGAATTTTCGACACACGCTTGCCCGCTCGGTGCGGGAGGCTTTCTTCGTGGGGATTGGTTCTATTTAAATTGGACAGTCGACTGTCCCGCTCTGGCCAAAGCGCACATCAATCTACAAGAGACACACACTGTCCTTGCGGTACTTCAGCGCTGGAAACAGGATATAAGCGGTAAATGGCTCACTGTGCACACTGACAATGTCACTGCTGTCAGCGTAATAAATAAGGGTATGTCACGCAACCTTCAAGTCACGCAATGGTCGTGCAAGGTCTCAGTTGGCTCTCAGCGACGCACAATTTTCGGTTAACTCGTGTGAGAATACCATCGCGGATGCTCTTTTGCGCCTCCAAGACCCTTCTCACTCTACCAGATTTTTGTCCTGCGTCGACAACCTGGAGGAGCCTAACAATCATCAGCCCCACATGCCCAATAACGCCTTTGCGTCTTTGCCTCCGCAGGTACAGTGCATGCTCAGGAACAGTCTTGACGCTGAACTAAGGCAATACAGACGACAAGCCTTTGCATCGTCTACTGTCGCCACCTACAAATCACGGCTGTGTGGGTACCTCCGTTTCTGTCTATTCTTCGGTTATCAACCAGTGCCTTGCAAGCCCTTTCATCTGCTTCGTTATGTCGTCTATCTGGCAAGAACATTATCACCCACCAATATTCCTTGTTATTTGAACGTAGTGCACATTCTCCATCTACAGTATGGCTTTCCAAATCGTTTAGAAGCACCTTTGTTTAAGAACCGGAAAACTTTACTTATCCGTGGCATCATGCGTGTCAAAAGTGAGCCGATTTCCCAAAAACGCAACATTTTGGGCGGCATGTTAAGTGGCATTCTTCTCCTTTTTTCGCAAATCAAATCTTCTCATACAATCCGCAGCGGCATTTGACCCACGGAGACACCTCCGACGCTGTGATGTCCGTATCTTCAAGTGGGGAATCCTTCTCTTTTTTACAGATGGTCGAAAACTATTCAATACCGAAAACGCACATTGCTCGTCCCAGCTCCCCAAGCTGAACACTCTAAACTATGTCCTCTTACCGCCGTCGTGTACGCATTTCACTTGGCTGGCGTCTTCGATTCTAACGAACACGCGATGTGTCCAGCCTTTACTTATCGCGAGCATGGTACCTTACTACCACTCACATATTCTGTATTTTCAAAGAAGCTTAAAGTTTCACCTGATAAATGCGGTATTGATGGCGCAAAGTACTCTGGACACTCCTTGGGCAAACCTGTGGTGTCCTTGGGCACTATATCAAGCTTCAAGGTGACTGGCGCTCAAATGCTTATTAATGTTATTTAGATAGTTCTCTAAAGTGTTAATTTGCTGCGGTAAGCATGATGAGTAAAGCTTTTACTCACTCCTAACACCTCAATTCCATGGGAGTCTTTGGAGGAACTTCGCGTGCGTTGGTCTTAGCAATAAAGACCCTGAAAACCTCCCAGTGAGTTGTTGTGTATTTAAGTATTCCTGTTCTTGCCTTTGACTAGTGCAAATATTGAGCTTACGCAACTCTCTCTTGAATCTCTTCCCACAGTAATTTTGAAGTTGACTACATTCATGAATACTAAAACATGTCGGACATCACTGTTAGGCAAACGACTTTTCATGGCGGACACCATCAGATTGGCTACGCCTAACTGAATTTCTTATGTCATTAGCGCGCGCATGTTGAAGTCATGACGTGTTATTTTTTTCTTGATGCTAAGCCCCGCTAATTAGTAAATGGCTATTTTCTCCTATTAGACAAGCACCGTAACCTCTCCTCCTCAGTCTCCTTATTTTAGCTCATCTATTTTCTTATTTATCAGAAAAACGAGCTATTGCTAAAAAATACGAGGCTACCCATCATTCGCGGACATAAAATAGTGATACTACGTTTTGATTCGAAGGTACGAATTCTATAGTTCTCTGCAGAAAAAACGCGTTAAAAAAGATATCGAGAGAGTGTCCTATGCCAAGATCAATCAGGGCATTAAGAGCAGGTTTCCCGATAATAAGCTTTTCCAGGCGTAGTCAATCGATAGAAATCGATATCGGAAATCAATCGATAACAATCGAACTCACAGAAAAAATTTATTATCGATTGCTATCGATTGAGATGATAGATAATAATCGATAGCAATCGACAGTAATCGATAATAATCACTAATCCCAAGGAGTCCCTGGAGGAGTTCTCGTTTCAAAGATGGCGTTACTTTTTAGTAAACAATACGAGACCCGTGTTCAAAAGGTAAAACATTTTATTATTTCAGCAGGTAGTTCTTGGTTTGGGGTTATAAAATATTTTAACTTGGCCATTCATCCCAGCGCTGTCGATTGCATCTTGCATCTCCTTCATGGCGCTCTCGCGTAGATGAAAGTCCAACTCGATCCTATATATGCACGGAAATTGTAGCCCTCCCGAACGCTTCCATCTTTTGGCATAAGGTGCCGTACTTATACTTGGCTACCGCGCTGAAGCTTAACATCGAGAAAAATACCAAATTATTTCTGTTGTTCTTGTTCTTTTAGTATCAGCTTGTTGATATTTGCATTGCATATCCACGATTGAATGACTCAATAAAACCATAGAAAATACATCGTGTCAATCTTTAACTTGTAGAAATTGACAAAAATAGTTTCCGATAAAAATCGATGATAATCGATAACAATCGATAAACCGATCCTTATCGATTTCCATCGGAAATCGATATCAATCGAACTCACAACTTTTTCTTTATCGATTCCTATCGAGTGGTATCGGAAATCGATATCAATCGAAGATTGATATCGATTGCTATTGATTGTTATCGATTATCGGTTTATCGATTGACTTACGCCTGGGCTTTTATCGTGACCCAGCTGTCAATTGGCACTGAAATAGGAATGCATACGTATTGTTTCTGTGGGTATAACAGCACATCTTACTATGCATCACATTTCTTTTATCTTGAAATATATTGTCTCCTCAGTTCGTTCTTGCTAGAAGTGCATTTACAACTTACATTTTTTAACAGTTATGCCTGTATTGTTTTAACGAAGATGGAAATCAAAATCAATAATTTGAATGAGTTTGCTCACCTGATGACAGACAAGGTCCCGGCTTCAAAGACAAGTCATCGATAGCGATATCACCAGTGTAGCTACTTCCTCTTACTCCCGTAAATGATACCTGTAGAGCCACGAGTGAAATTTAGATATGAAGTGCATATTTTGTGATATGGGTGTGATCTAGATTAGAATCAGTCTCCTCTACATGTACACTACCCTCCTGCATTAATCTGAATCCCAACAAAAGGGTGAGAAACGTTCTGTAGACGTGTACTTGCTTTTTAATGTAAAAGTCAAGAAAAAATGCAATATTGTTGAAATACTGCAGGTCGCAGTTTGTGGGACTGAACTGTTTTTAGCGGTCGAATAACCTATTTCTATTATCTGATACTTCTCAAACAGCTAGCAGTAAGTATGTAACCTGAAGTAGGTTTTTCCTCATAAGTATTTTAATTTTGAGAAAGACGAGCGAATCAATCTATTTTGTTCAGAAAAATAAACAATCATCATAATTTCTGTCATGAATTTGCTTTGCACTGTTACGTTTAGTTGAAAATAAAATGACAGATTTTTACACCAATGTCACGTTAAACGACAGTCAAATCACTAGATTTTCGAAGCACCACAATCGCTCCATTTCTACTTTCGCACCCTCTGCCCCCTTCCCCTTTCCTTTTGAAGAAAAACGTAACATTGCTGCCGGATATCATCACGTAATCAGACAACCAGCAAATTGCGCCATGCTTCGAAAATCAGTGAATCAAGCCCTATTCGTCAAATTTGTTGGAAGAATCTTGAACAAGTCTTCAAGGGTAGGAACACAAATCCTTAAACCCTTGATTTGCTCAGAATTATGGCAATTTAAATTAATTGCACAAGCTGAATTATGTCATAGAAATGGCATTCAAGTCATACAATTTTAAATCTTCAAAACCTGCTTTGTAGTTTGGAGTTGTCCGTGATAGGTTTATTTCACCATTGCCTTTTATTCAATATAAAGAAGGACTTTTCGTATTGATAGAAAATATTCCCTTTATTTGTGCCCTAGTTTGCTAGCGAAAGATTCAATTATGGCCATTTTGATCACCCCAACACGACATTAAATTGAATCACTTTTCTCTAAACCAAAGGGTCTCACAGCTACATTAGGTTTTCATTCTTCTGCTACTGATTCATGGGCAAGAACTAACATATCATCAATTTTTCTCACTTGCGTGCCACCAAATGCTTGATGGAGCTACGAAAACTTCCTAACAGCAATCAACATTTTAATTGCAACATTCGACAGCTGTTTGCTAAATATCTCGTACCTGGTGCATTCCAAAGAGCGATAAATTTTTACTGGCTTCAATCCATTTGTTGCCTTGGTTACCCATTCTAGAGAACACTGATCTGCCATTGATGGTCACATTCAGTTTCCCAATGGTTTCACCATACATGTGATAGAAGAAGTGAAGGCACATATTTCCGCTGAACTTCAGCATGGGGCTGGTTAGTTTCGCAACATCCCCCCGTACACGGGGACTAGACGTTTCTATGTACATGTAATATCCTGCAAAAAAAAAATAAAAAGGAGTAAAGAAATTTTTTACACTCGTCAGGTTTAAGCAAACTTTGCGAGATAATACCGTCCATCTTAAGGGCTGTTTGCACGACAGGCAAAAATTTTACCGACCCGTTAAAAAGTGGTACGCTTACCACAATTTTTGAAGGAAATGCTCGTGGTGTTTCGGCTCCATAGCGCCTTTGGACCCAAAACATCACGGGTATACTTTTCAAAAAATTATTAGTACCGTACCACATTTTTTAGCGGGTTCGTACCTTTTTTGCCTGTCATGTAAACGATTGCGCCTCAATCCATAACTCCGCAAGCATAAAACCTATGAGAGTGGAACTTAGAGGATAGATAATACGTCAAAAGATATCTCCTTTGAGATCCGCATCGTGAGGTGATGACCTCATATGGCGTGGTTATTAGGTAATGATTGGCAAGTCGCGGCCATCTTGGATCCGCCATCTTGGATTTGGGATTTTGGGATCAACACTAACCGACCACATTAAAAAATGTCGTGAGGTTTCAAAGCGTTTGCTTAAATATCAAGTTATTCAGGTTCAAAGTCATCGTGGGCAAAATCGCCCCCTCCCCCTCCCCTGGGCTAGAAAGGGTTAATCTAATCATTGAACAATTATCCAATCGTTTCATAATGTCCAAGTTAGTTTTAAGTGATGAGTGATTTATATATGTATTTTTACTCTATTTTTAATCTTATTTTTTTTAGGTTCCGCCACGTTTTCGTTCCTCTCACCCGCTCCTTCGCATCTCTCGCGGAGCCTGGAGCAGGCTATCTTTGCTTGGAAGCGTCTTTTGAAATCTTATGTATCAATTTTGCAATGTAATGTATGTGCAATTTTCCGTTTCAATGTATTAGATTTTAGTTTGTTCTTGTAAAATTAGATATTTTTTAATCTCTTCATCTTTACGTTTTATTAACCTACCGAGTCCAGAACTATGATCAGAAGAGGGTCCTGTTGAACGAGACCGTGTAGCCCCTCTACGTCGAGTCCAGTCAAACGTGTCATTTTTGTCCTGTGTGAAGCCACACATTGAGGTGTCGAAGTTGCAAGCGAGGCCTATTGAAAAAAAGTGACAATGTAATAATATTAGTTTTTTAGAGCATTAAATTTTAAGGTTTTTAAAAACAAACAAACAAACAAACAAATTTTTAGCCCAAGGCGCTTTTCATTAAAGACACTCTTATTATGAAGGTGACCACTTGATCCCACCAAATTGATTAACCATACAGTTTTTATACTCCCAATTTCAAATGAAAGGAATGGAGGCCGACAGAGTGGGAGGCGTCTGATCATGTCACCATATTTTAAATTAATATTCTTTGATTCGGTTTGTCCTTGCCCTAGCAGTTGTACCTTTACATACATCCGCTTAATACGGACGTCCTTCCTATAGGAAATTACCTTCGTCCCTTTCTATGAAGTTTCTTTAAAGTAAATCCATTTAACGTACAAATAAGAATAAATGTTCTTAATAACTGCGTTTTACTGTACATAGCTTTGGACTTTTAATAATGTTTCACTAATTCATGAATAGTTATGATCTCTCATTAAAATATCGTGCTGTTGTTGTTTTTTTTTTGTGGGGGGGAGGGGTTTGGTTTGTTTTGGGGTTTTTTTTTTGGTTCTAGAGCTGACAAACCATCCTCGGAGACCCAGGGGCAGATAGTTGGGTCAAAAGGAAGTCGAAGCGGCTATGACCCAACTATCTGCCCCTGGGTCTCCGAGGATGCTGACAAACAAGCCTAGACCTGGTGAATGAATGAGAATGATGATTATTCAAGAAAGTGACGCAGGCATACTCGGAAAAAAGAAATCCGAGTGCTCCTATCAGGAGTCGAACCTAAGACCTTCCGATTACTAGTTCGGATGCTCTACCACTGAGCTACAGTAACCTAGTTTAATGGCCTTAGCTCCCACGAGTCTCCTGTAGCTCAGTGGTAGAGCATCCGAACTAGTAATCGGAAGGTCTTAGGTTCGACTCCTGATAGGAGCACTCGGATTTCTTTTTTCCGAGTATGCCTGCGTCACTTTCTTGAATAATCATCATTCTCAAGCCTAGACCTATTTTCATAACTAAGTCAATTCTAGTGCTAGCTTATTAGACTGTTTTCTTACGTTCTTGAGGCTTGGTAGTGGAAATATGAGGAGATACAGTTGAACCTAAAGCAAACGAAGAAAACATCAGTTTACAAAAATATATCAACTGTTTTTGCCCTGCAGGAACCAGCGATATCTTGGATTGTATTTTTTTCTAAAGATGCTGCAACAGTGTGACAGTTATATCAAATATGCAGCCGCAATTTCTTAAATTGAAACAAACGAGTGAACTTGGCGACACCTTTCTTTATTTTCTTCTTAGAAACATTTCTAGAAACCATTTTCAGCCGGCAAATATAAGTAATAAAGTACGAAAGTAGCTAAGAACATCCTGCAGTACTCAATATTTGAGTCAAGAACCAGGAGATAGATTTAAAGAAACGTAATATTTCGGTTTAATTCAAAACTATTATCAAACGATGGATAATTCTGTAAACAAGCGTAGCTTATAAATATATATTACAAGAAATACAAATATCACACGCATAATTTTGAAAAGAAATAAGCAAAGCAAAGAATCCTAACAAATTCTATGCAAACAATGCTAATTCCTTAGTGGAATTGTCTGGTAAGACGCCTTGCTCGTTTTCTTTGCTAGTGGAACTCTGTTTGTCAGCGGACACTGGCAAATCAAACGCTACCATTGTGTTAATGTCCACCAATTTTGTTGACAATGAAAGATCTTCAGCTTCTCTACTGTAAATTTGTATGGGTTTACCGGTAAAATAAACAACAGGTTTTTGACTAATCAGAACGCGTGTAGTAAAATATGACCGTCATTTAATAATTTATCCTAAACGAGCACAGTGACCTATCTTTTTTATCTCCTTATTATTAATTAGCTACTATCCTCTTTATGTTTAAAAATTTATATTAAAAAAGTGATGACAGAGAAAATTAGTTACTGCCAGAATACGAGCTTGCCCACCACTCCCTGAAATGAAATAGTGATACTGAAACCTCGCACTCAAGAAACGTTTTGGGTCGATAGTGCTTCATAGTGTACTTCCCTATCAAGAAATTCACTTTTAATGTGCAATTGTGCCACATACATGAACCACGTTTTTCGAACTTCTGCTTCATCTGTGTAACTCCTGTTAGAACCAGATAGGGCAAAACTAATCGAATAAATTCATTTTGAAAGCAAATATTGCCAGCGATTATGGGATTAACAATATACATGCAAACATTTCTGCAATTAGTGCAAAAAGATGAAATTAAATATGATTGACAGGTATGTAAAGTTGCAAATCGGCTGTCTCGAAACTGGCGAACAGATTTGAAGAAAGTAACAGCATTTCAAAGTTTAAAAGAAAATACAAAAAACAAAAATGCTCAACAAAGCACAAACAACTGGCTAAAAGTTTGGAGGTCTTGGGATGAACCAGAGGCACTCAACAAACTTCTCGAGGATTTTACGCAACAGTGCACAAAAAGAGATGGCCAAAGGCACGAGTCTTCGCGTAATGGTCACTCCAATTGACCGTTACCTAACAGGGCAAGGTTTTTTTTTAAAATTTATTTTTTTATTTCCCTTCAAATGAAGAGTTACAGAGAAATAGTTACAAAACATACATGGAAATACAATACAATACAATACAATACAATACAATACAATACAATACCAGACTTAATTAGCTTAAAAAAATTAATAGTAAAAAAAAGATGTTTGATTACAATTTACAATACCCAAAGTGCAGCTTACGTTAACAGGCAAAAAGGTAGGTTTTAGTTCTATGACATTTAAAGATTGATTTTGAATTTTGAATTATGTTTTTCTATGTCAAGTTTGCTTCTCAGAACAGCAAGGAATTAAGGTATCAAAGAAATAGGGGTCTTCTTCTCTCGAGGCAATGTAAATGTAATATTTTGCAATTATTAGACTGAGGTTTAGGCCAAGTTGCAGCGCAATATTGTTGGTGAAGCCATAGAAAAAATTTCCTTCGTTGAGTTCGATAGAATCGTCATTTTTTGTATTCCACAAATCTGTAAATTCTGTCCAAAAACAGGGCAAGGCTACAAACACTCCATAACTAGAGTCCGAGAGTTTAAAAGTTCGAAGTAAATTCTTGAAGGTAAAGCTCGGCTACTGCAACAACAAGGTAAAGGCAACCGGCCGAACAAGTCTCCAAATCTGACAAACACTAAAGTAAATGAGCATGTGGGAAAGCAGAAAGCTTGAAAAGGGAAATGCACAAGTCCTGGTATAAACGGTTTGGTGGCCTCTAACTCCCTCCATATTTTGGCCTTCGAGGTCGTCAAGAGCATCAGGGCATAACCGTTCAAGATTTCCATGTCGGCTTGGAAGAAAACAATACGGAGTAAGTTGAATTCATTGAGAAGCCGACTAAACCATGCCAGTCTGGACTGTATGCAATGCAAAGCCGCAGAATTAATATCTCTCCTGCGAAAAAGATCCACCTTCACAAGTCTGGTAGAAGGGGCGGCCGATGGGAGTGAACAAAATCGTCCAGATGATGAAGTCAATCATCAAAGATACATAAACTGAAAAGTCTTCGAAGACCTTTTCTAACCACAGTGCGAGAAAAACAGTTGTTAAAAAGTTAAAGACAACCGGCGTCGAGAGACCAAATTCAATTTGGAACCATGTTTAAAGGTCCACTGATAACTTGGTTTTTATTCAACTAAACAGTACCAAACTTTGTCAAATGACTAATCTTAAAGTGCTCTTTTATAAGGTGGTGTCATTTTACCAAGTAAATAAAGTTTGGAACTCGACCCAGTCCCCTGCTCAGCCCCAAAGTGGCCGATAGAGATGTTATTTTCAGCATGTTCTATATAAGCATGAGTTTGTACATCAATTAAGCTTGTCATTTTTTAAACCAATCAAATGGACGTAGGCGGAGCATCAGCTGGCAGACTAAATAAACAAAAATTTATTGGAAATTTTTGCATGTACATTGTTAATAAGTAATCGCATGATTTTTCTCGTGCAATTTGGAATAAATGACCACTTGTAAAATTTTCAAAGACCACAAATTGTACTCGCCCTGGGGTCTCGTGCAATTTTGTTAGCCTGTGAAATTTTTACTCGTGCTTATTTACTCCGAATTGCACTCGGAATCATGTGATTACCTGTACAAATTGAGTAGATCGTGGCTCGTTTGTAGACCTTGAAATATTATATTGTAGTGAACAACAGAATCACAGGACTGTTATTCTGAGGGAATCACTTTCAATTTCAGTTGCCTGTCTGTAACTAAGATCACATTTCATTGACGCCAACTAATGGAGCTATTTTCCTGGGTGTCTGTTCTTGGGAGAGTTTAGATTGTGGCCAGGAAACGAAAATTTTACAATCGACCACTGAACGTCTACGGTGTCATGAATGGATGACATGCAGGACTAATCTCGTAGCCAGATCTCAGTTGGTTCGGGAATGTCGAAATGTGAGATCTCCCTTCCGCCTGACCGTGGAAGATCTGGGTACGAGATTAATGCAGGACCGACATGGGACTTAAATTGCAAAAATGAGGCGAAAACGTAGAAACATGTATCGCCATGTAGCGTTTACCGTAGGTGATTTGTTTAACATGATAAACAAATCTCCTTTTTTTTGCAAGAAGTTCTTATTAAAAAGTTATTGACTGCAGCGAGGTTCTTCTCTGGGTTATCTGTTTACCAGGGTATAATTTAAAGAGCTTTCGGTCACTTGACTCGAATCACGTGGTTCGCTTATGAGTACGAAAAGTACAGCAAAGAAGGCGTAATTTAAGCGTAATTTTGCGATGGAAACGTTTTTAATGTAAACTGCCTTTTGAGCAATAGATTAAATGTACCATGAAGACTACACAGGAAAATTTCTATGTTTATAACTACTAGGGGCCTTAATTTCAAAACCACGACATTTGAACAACACAAAAGAAAGTCTAAGTTCAAACTAAATAAACGTTTTGTCTGCCTACCTTGGCCAAAGACACCATTGTTCACATTCCACACCAGCACAGATAGTAAGAAAAACACTTCCGCGCTGCAGAAGCACATAATTGCACAAATGCTTGATCCTTGCTATGTAACCATCATTCCTATAGATAGAAAGGGTAACGAAGAAACATCACTTCATGATTAACCGCGTGTAAACCAACACCAGGTAAACTTTCAATTACTCATTTTTTTTTATTATGCCAACCTCGTCTGATCAGAAGACTACCTTCCATTATGTAACATAAAAACAATACGCGATTTACGAAATAATTTGTGGATTTGGAAGGAACAGTTATATAATAATATATTGAAATAAATAATCGACCGAATACATTTAAGTTTGAATTTCAAAACATGGTATAAAGTAGTGATACAGAAATTCTTTTATGATCCAATATTTGCTGTGATCTGGTGCGCTTCATTTTAACCCATAGAATGTTAGTGACAAGGCAGTGAAAATCAAGAATCCGTTTAAATGTTTTATTTTGTAGTCAACAATGAACAGCTTTATAGACCATGTGAATGACAGCAAACAGGGATTTATGTGAAACGCTTTCATCAGTATCTATGAAAAATGTCTTTTAAAAGCTGTGGGAACCAAACTGACTAAAGTTTGCATTATGTTCAGGTAAACGTCAAGAAACTCTCAAGTATTTTCTCGTATGTCATCACTTGTCATTGTGATTTGCAATTCTTATAGATGTTTCTGGTATAGCATACAAAACAATTGGTTGAGAAAGCATGAAAAATTATTAAAATTGTTTAATATTGTTTTGTTTTGGTTTGTTTGTTTATAGTAGATTGCCCTTAAAAAAAGAATGATAAAGATGCTAAAAAGTCCAATGAAGCTGTCATCGATTAGAAAATTCGTGATCTTGAATTCTTCAATATTTCATAGGTTTGTATTCCTTTCTATGCAGAAATGTAGCATTCAGGGAACTCAGTATGTGCAATATAACAACAGTAAATGGGACTTACCCAGAAAAGGCTAACTGGCTACATGGTGATTATGGACAGTAACACACTACATCGTAAAGTGTTCCTGAAACAATAACAACAGTGAAATAGTTGTTCAGATTATTTTTTCCCGAAAATATAGCATGCTCCTATTTCTTAATTTTAATTTATTGACTTTAAATGTTAATAATTCCAAACTGACTCGTACAAGAATGTTGCATGGCATGGGGCCTATTAATATCCAATCAGTATTTCATAAGTAACGTATTAGTAAAATGATTAACAGGGTAGATTAAGCCTGTATAATACAACTGGGCAAATTTCTTCACCAATAAAATATTACAACAAGAACTAATAAACGTAACAAACTTACGACAAGTCCAACAGTTTAGACAGTTGTTTCCCTAGTAATAATGAACCTAAAAAAGATAACAATGCAAGTGAAGCAATCGTGTGCGAACTTAAAGTAGTACATGTACAACTAAATTTGCTCTGAAAGTGAAATCTATGAAATCCATGTATTTCAACTGCAAGTGGAAGATTAACGAATGAGAGACAGTACAAACGTAGATATGTACGCAACTTTATCAGCTGCATCTGACCTCTGCTACACCGGTGCACGTACAGTACTCTACCGACTGAGCTATGATGCCAACTGGGAGCTGGAGATATTGTGAATTCGTAATACATGTACATGTATACCCTTAGAAGCGATGAAAGTGCAAATAATTACATGAAATCCAAATATTTAAACTGCGGATGAAAGAATTAATAAATTAAGATGAAATGAGAGACCATCGCAGTCATATTACAATATCTTCAGCGTATTCATGTGCTATAAATTAGGAATTTTTTTAGCAGTGGTCAAAACATTGGCTGACAGGCCAGTCATGTCACACTCAGCTAACACTGAAGAGCTAAACAACTACCTCAATTACTCAATTTTAGTAATTGTTAACGTTTTAGTAATAATTACAAAAATAATAGGAAGAACAACAATAATAGTATTAGCGATAACAATCATAACCGTTAACATTTATATAGCACTAGTTCTGTGTGGTACAATATCTTGTACGTTACAACTGTAAAAGAACTGAAATTAATATAGTACATAATTATATAACTCCTCACATTATGTACGAATGAAATGAGCACTCCACTGTTAGAACTGAGTTGTTAGTTTTTCCATGTTCATGTGAAGGAGAAAAATGTAAATTCTAAATCGTGTGCAAAGAGGCCGGGAGAATGAATAATTTTATTTTAAACAAAGACCATTAAAATTTTATTTCTTTATGTTCTCGTAAACCAACAAATCTTGCTGAGCTAGTTATAATAATTTAATCCATGTTCTTTTTGATAAAATGCATAGCTCGCATAAACAACAGCTATGGGAAATAACCAGCACTGAATTATATTTATGCTGGAATAAATTACATCTGCGTTATAACCTCTAATTCAATGTTATCATAACAGATCAACAAGCAGCTCACTTTAAAAAGGCAAGTGAGACACTTTTAGTTGCACGCGGTAAAAATAATCGAATCCGTAAGGTTTAGACTTAACTCCGGTAGAAATTGTCCTCTTAAAAGGCAATCATCAAGATGTGAAACAATGCAAAAGTTTTTGTGTTAATAATTTCGTTCTATTTTTCCCGCTTTACAAAGAAGTCAATAAAGGAATGAATCGAATCGAATAAACCGATTACAAATAAATTATGCCAGGATAAACAAGAATGTAATAACTTACGTGAATAATAGCGACTGATTTTCTCCTTTTTAAAAGTTGATAGCGATAACCAGCGTAAGCAACACCAACCGCACACACAGAGAGTAAAGCCCTGTGCAGCTGTTGTTTTTAATATCTTCGACAAGGGAACTCTAAGGAACGCATTAATTCATCGCACGAAATATTTACTCGACTTTTAAAGTAAAGTTATTTAATTTGTTGGATAAGTTTACTTGATGAATAATACCGTTTACAAATACCAAGATTAAAAAAAGAGACCCTTTTTTTGCTTTTTTATCTCCGAAAAAAATAACAGCTGCTAGCATCTTGTAGACATCATTTCTAATCGATGACATTTTGCTTTCCTGCATTTACATGTTTAAAATACGCAGAAAAATATATTTATGGCGCACGTGAAGTTATCTTAGACATACGTTTTGTTGATCATGCAAACCAGTGACTAATTTGTGTTTCGTTAATAATTTTTTTGTTATTATGTTTGCAGTCAGTTAACTCTTTAAAGGGGAAGTATCACGCAAATTTGCTGTCATTTCAAAACTAAAAAAATGTTTGTCTGTCAGCAGAAACAAAGAAATAACTGTCAAGTTTGTTATAAATTGTCACCCCAGTGCAATAAAACTGTCGATTAGTGCCTCTGGTCAGAGACAGAGTAGGCCGGTATGGATTGAAACTTGAAAAATGTTAGGGTAATGTTTTTCAAGTTCTCTTATTTTTGTTTGCAAAATGCGCTAGAACAGATCACGAGTTGTTCCTTTCAAGAATTGAGTTCATTTCTTTCCTCTCGTCAGTCTAAAATTATTTGGCAGCTGATTGAAGGTCTTTTTTCATCATTTTTAACAACAGATACCAAAAACCTCATGATACTTCCCCTTTAAGTGCGACGAGGATTAAAATACTAATTATTTTTTGTAATTGCCATACATATTAGTTTGAACAAATTACCGGTTGTTCAGTTGTCATCTACCTTTATTAATTTATTTATTTTTATTTTTTTAATCTAAAAAGAAATGTCTTTATTCTGCTATTCTTTGCAAACCTTAAGTTTCTTTCCTGTTTCGTTTCGCTTTGAATGCACACAAAAGCATTTAAGTTGAACTTTCAGTACTGTTTTCACCATTTCAGTCTTGTGATCGTAATGTCAATTCCCATTATAGATTAATATATGTTTATCGCAATTTTACTATTGATGAATCTGCTTATCCATCAAAACAATACAACGATAGTTGATGATTTGGCTTATTCAAATTACTTTGGATATCTGTATCCATGAATAAGCATTTTGAAGCAAGAAATAACGAGCCGGTTACTGGTCCTTACTGATCAGGACGAGTTTGCAATGGCGATTTAAAATGTACTTAAATTTATCGTGCGATACACAAATATTACTCTTTATTACACCCATTGTAAAATCACTGGTAATCCTTGCAATTTGATTGGCTCTCAAAAGTGCGATTTATTCCCAAATTGGACTATTTTTTTGCTTTAAATCACATCCTTTCTTTAGTCCATCAAAATGGAAATGAAGTAACAAAAATAGAATATTAGTATTGACAATGATACTCTGTGATTTCCAAATGGGTGGTAATAAAGTGGTAATTGAACTTTGTGTCGTGCAATTTTGGTCTGAAATCATACTTGTGATTTCAAATCAAACTCGCGCTGCGCGCTCGTTCGATTTTGAAATCACGCGTATGATTTCAGACCAAATTGCACTCTACTCAATTTGAATATTAATCCTCCTTTTAAAAACAGCTGCCTTTGTTTCAAAACAATACCTGAATTTCGCCATTCAAGAAAACGAAAACCCTGCTAAGAAGCTTATGAAATTCAAGTTTAACGTCCAACAAAAAATATGCCGAAATTTTCTTGCTTCGACATCACAGACCGTGATAAAATTTAGCAAAATCATGGATGTCGTACAAATTAACATTCAAATTACAGTTCGAACTAGATGCTCATTATTTTCCTTTTCAAACTAGCGGTGGGTCTTCTGGCCATCGTCTGTAATCATGACGTAGTTTCCACGTCATATGGCGTCATCACGTCTCGTTACATACCTCAAAAGAATCATCTTAGGCGTACAATTTATTTTTTTAAGTGTCACTGTCCTGGTTTTAATAGTGGCGGAGTTATGGAAGGGAGTGCCCCACCCCCGCCCGGCCCCCAAAGACGAAAAAAGGCCGATCTATACACTAGCTAGTGTAAAAAGAATAATAGACTACAACGCCGATTTAACTAGTGTATGTGTCGTTCATTTTTTACGTCGGAGAAAGGAAGGAGTAATATTACTCCTAGTTGCTTCATGCTCCGGGTTAAGCTCTGGCCGTGTGAGCCACTTATGCTCGTGTGTGAGTGAACCTTGTACGAGGATGTCAAACAAGCGAAAACGTAGACAAAGAGACCTGATATGTCTGCTTTTGTTTTGCAGCACAGACAGCCAGCTTTAGTTGACTTTTTTGGTTGAATGTTACTAAAAAGGGAAATGGAGAATGGGAAATTAAAAAGGGGAAATGAGAGATCATGACCAGTTTAGAAAATATTGAGATCAGTGGTGATTTTCCACGAATTTTTTTTTAAAATAGTTGTTAACATCAGTGCCGCTAATGGTAACAAAGGTGAGCGAAAACTGAAAAATTCCCAAGTTAGTCAACCACCACCAGAACCTGGAAAGGAAGGGGGACGGGGGGGGGGGCAGACGGGAAAATAGGGGGCGGAAGGGGTACGGGAGACTGAAGATAAAAGGGCGGGAAGCGGGAGAGCAATACAAAACGGTAACTTTCTTTACTTATTAAAGCGTTGGAATACCATAAAAACAAGAACCCAACAATGCTTTAATTTACAGTCTAATTTTCTTCCATTTAGCGTCCTCAGAGTCTTTACATCAAACGTTATATCCGAGCACATGAAAATTCGCGTTCGGATTGTAAATGGACTTACTTCCGGTGAAATTGTAAACCCTTTCAATCTGAGTGTCGCGCAAATTGTCAAAACTCTCAAAAGAGGTGAGCAAGGTGGGTAAGAACGCGACTTGAAAAATTAGTACGATAGAAATAAAAAATCGATGTCGTCAAAGCCCATTTTAGTAGGTCTTAGTATTTGCGGTGAGGTAGTAAAAAAACTGTACATTTGCGACCTTCTTGGCTCCCTATGATAGTGAATCGGAACAAGATGTGTCAAGGGAATGCTGTTTCAATGAGCGCACTGGAGAGTGCGGAGTGCGGGTTCGTCTCACCAGAACCTAGTTTTTGTTTTGGACAAGACGAAAACGATTCCTATTAGAATAGACAGCCAAACAGCATGGGAAGCAGTCAGGAACGACTTCATAGAAAACAAAGACAAGATTTTTTCTAACGAGTACGAATAACATGGTTAGTATGTTTTTCTCTTATTTATTTATTTACTTTTTTGCAGTCCCTAACAGTAGTACACATTAATTCACTTGACCAAAACAGCATCAAATTTGACAATTTTTAAAATAGGAAGAGTGTGAGGAATCTACGGTGGCCCATATTATCGTTACATAATATTTTCCTATAGAAGTAGGCATCCGTTTATCTCGTGAATAATGGCAGCACCCTGATCACTCAGAATCAGTCCTGTTCCCATGGCGACTTGATGGAGATATGCAGCTGTTCTCTCTTTGACTTTGATTTTATCTCGATCCTGCTTATGTCTAAGTCTCAATTTTCACTTAACTCGACTTATAACTCGCGATCGCCACATCAGTATAACTCGCTATCAACTTCTAACTCGCTATGGCGATTTATAAGTTGTGATAGCATCTTAAAGGCTGGTTTCCATATGATCGCGGATCGCAGATCGCAATAAGGTCTGCGATCGTCTGCGATCATATCATTATGGAAACCAGCCTTTAGATAGAACATGGTTCTATCTTCTGCGATCGCGATCGCAGGATCGCAGACGATCGCAGAAGTAGTTTCCATATGATCGCAGACGATCGCAGACCTCATTGCGATCTGCGATCTGCGATCCGCGATCATATGAAAACCAGCCTTAAAACTCGCGATCGCGACTTATTACTGGCGATCGATGTTTATAACTTGCGATCGCGTCTATAACTCGCAGTCGCCACATGTAACTCACGATCGTGACTACTAACTCGCAATCGCCAGTTATAACTCGCCATAGATTTTGGCTAGCGATATTGGGTATACTCTACGCATACTGCACTGGAACAATATGGCGGCTGCTGATCCGGAATTACTTCACTGTTTCTTTTCTTGTCGTTCTTTTTAGACTTAGAGCCAATGGAGCTCTTCCAGATTATATTCTTAATTTAAGTAGAGCTAATGGAGATGGAGGCGCTTTGATAGAGGAGTACTTCCGTCTTGGTTTTGAACTACTCCGAAACGTGCGCTCAGTTCTGCTGGTATATCATGGCATTCGACTGAGTTTGAAAGACCTCATTCTCGACCCCAGAGCCGCTCGGCTTTGACTACGTCATGCGCCGCCGTCAGTCATGCGCAAAAGGGAAGAGCTTTGGAGTGGAGAATGGATGGACTTCAAACGAATCAGTCTCAAACAGCTTGCTCTGCGTATGAGAAATAATAATATCCAGTCAAGTGTTGAAAGATTCATCGATGTAGTGAAGCAAGAATTACAGTAGCGTGGGAGTGCTATTGAATATTGGCAGAACTCATTATGGAGGATAACAACTTACATTTTCCGCAACACCCAGACGAGGCAACGTCTCTATATTTAGCCCTGCTTTATCATATCAACAAACTGTAAATCATCATCCTCTCTTACTGATTATATTGACAGATGTAAAATGAGATGTGCACGACATTTCAAGTTTCCCGATGGAATTTTGATTTTCTTATTTCCTAGAACAAAGCCCGGGGATTTAGACAGGCACGATCTCTACACTCAAATCAAAGACAGACCAAGGAAAGGCGTTAACGCACAGCCATATTTACCAGACTGTAATGTGTTGCCCTCAGAAATAAGTGCCAATATGTAGTATGTGCGGAAATGTTAGCCACCAAAGTTCTTGCCAAGATGTAAACAAATTGCTTATTTCAGAAGGAACATCTTTAATATTCCGTCGGGCAGTGCTGGAAAGAGCTTTATCAAACAATTGACACTTTGGCAAAAACAGTTCAATTCAAAATCCGATCTGAACTCGATTGCTTTGAAAGCGTTTATGGTGCTTCCAAAAATGTCCTTGCTTTCTGAAAATTTTGAGAAAATAATAAACGCGCACCCTCGAATAAGCGCTAACCTCGTGGGCCCAAAGTTAAATAAGCGCCCAGGGCGGTTAATCGAATAAATACGGTAACCTGTACGACAGTTTTTCCCAAATTGGACCTTAGTAAGTTTGATAAAAACGTGACTACCCCCAGTTTGTGTTAATAGGCACCGATACCCCTTTCTCCAAGAAAAGCGGGGATAGCCACGCATGTTTGTGAGATAATTAACAAAAATTATTATAGAAACGCTTTAAAATACATAACAATGTACAGCATACTAAACAGCACCACAGAAAAGTACGGCTCAGTTGCTTTCATTTGAATAGTCACACTTTAGGATTTCACCCACACACTTAAACTTTGCGATTTCCTCCACACACTAAAAAAATTATAAAGACCTTGCACAACATACTAAACACTACCAAAGTTTTTAAGGATTTCACCTGTAAACTTATAAGTTAGAACAACCAGACTCAGAATAATAAACAGCACCAAATGATTGCATGATAAATTTTATTTCATACTATTTCTAACTGAAGGAACCTCCTCGAACAGGTTTTATCACTAGTAACAACATTTCCCTTAAGACTTGATCTATTGGCTGTTTAAATAATGCCTTTGGTTATCCATCCCCTCCCTCCCCTCCCCTCCTGTTTTTTTCTTCGTTTAACATTGTCCAACTGACCCAGATTTTAGCGGTATTGCACCAAAAGAGAAAATTCAAACAACATTGATTATCAAGATTAAGTTCCCCAGCAGTGAGGTTACCAAATTCACTTTCACTTAAGAGTGTCATAGTGATACGATACTTGTTTTGCCAAATCGAACCACAACAATGGTGGTTGTGCAACTTGGCTTTGTGACAGTAACTGTCCATTTCATATGGTCTTCGGTTTCTGCACCTCCTGGCTTCAGATGCCCCTTCTTTTTAACTCCCAGCTGATCAGACTCTAAGTTTAGGATCCATGTCCTATAGCATGTTTTCAGTTGATTGTATCTTGTTGCTGTTGTTAGTCAAAATAATCAACATGGGACCCAGAAGAGAAAGTGGTCTTCAATATGCTGATCAGTTTCCGTGCTGACTCATCTGGTGAAAGGATTTTATTCTGAAAATGAATTTTTATCTTTGAATAACAAGTACATGTGTAATATACACCCTGTACAGGTTTTCGACATTAGGGAGAGAGACCAAGGGGCAGGTAGTTTGAGCAGCGGGGAGGGGGGGGGGGAACTTTGCCTCGCCCCACTGTCACATACCCCTGGGTCTTCAGGAATGCCCGGCTGTACTGTTGTCTGATCAATTGGCTAAAGGCCAGTTTATAGGCTACAATTTGTTGGCCATATCCAAGAGGCCATTTGGCACAGGCTGTAGTTGAAAGCTGAGTCCAATGGTCCATGTTATCCCTTGTTTCTTTTGTTATCTGACTCATTATCCTGCACTACATTGTACTTGTTACCCTGTGTACCAGAGGTGTCCTCTATCTATCATCTCATATCGAATGCACGCTCATGCTCGCTGAATAATTGTTAAATAGAAAGAGGATCAGTGAACAGGCTGCCAGTTATCTACTAAATAATAATAGTACTTACTTGCTGTTAACTAGCCTTGAAGGTTTCCGCGATTTCTTGATTGTTACATGTGTCGCATATTTCCTCGTACATGTCTGTTTGCAGAGGGCCAGGAGCATAGCTCAGAACTCGCACATTTGCCTGAGGAAAACACAATGACAGGTGTATTGAGTGGTTCATTCATTTCAAGAGAATGGTGCAGCTCTTTAGCGCTTATTCTAGCCCCGTGGAGATTCTAGAGACTTATTGAGAGGCCTGCGGAGTTCTAGAACTCGTGTTTTTGAAGGCCGGTTAGCTCAGTTGGTAGAGTGCCGGACTACCGTGCGGGAGGTCGCGGGTTCAAACCCCTGCCGGACCACACACTAAGGGTCTTGAAATAACTGAGGAGAAAGTGCTGCCTTTGCCTTGACATCCGCAAATGGTTAGACTTTCTAGTCTTCTCGGATAAGGACGATAAACCGTAGGCCCCGTCTCACAAACCTTGTTTGTTAATAACTCTGTGGGACGTTAAAGAACCCACTCACTGTTCGCAAAGAGTAGGGGACGTAGTTCCCGGTGTTGTGGTCTGGTCTTTGTGTGTATATTCTCATGATTGGGTGGGTAAATGATTGGAGATATTAGCTGCATCAAGCTACTGTAAAGATCCCCGGGTAAATAAAGATATGATGATGATGATGATGATAATGATGATGATGTTGGGATCCCTGTGGAGATTCTGGAATCGGTTTCTGGTAAGGGTGGGCTAAAATCGATACCAGATATGCGATACTGGAGCTTTCTTGAAAAATATCGATTCTTGTAAGAAATATTGGCTGTTTCAATCCCTTTGGACGCTTCTCACGTGACCACTCACTTGAAAACTAAAAAGTTGTTCGAGTGCAATAAACTAATAGTTATTGCTATGAAAATTAAAAAAAAGAGAGAGATTATATGTACCTCCTCTTTAGCCAGCACTTGACACATCATGTCCCGAGCTGCTTTTCCAGTGCAGTACAAAGAGAAATAAGAAAAATGATTCTACTGCCATGAGTGATGACATATTGACTACAGTGCAGTTAGCATCTTTAAATCTGTGAAGAAACTTTGATCTGAGGAAAGGATACACAAACCACCACACCAGTAAGTATTATATCTTTGAGGTCAATTAAAAAAGAAATTTATGTGACAATAATCGAAGGGCTGAGAGCAGATAGATTGTCCTATGTTAAATTCTAGGTCACATGACTTCCTCATTTTGATCAAGTTTTTGCATGCGTGTGGTCTTCAGTATAGTTGGAAAATGTGCCCTCCCCACCCCCCCCCCCCCCACGGGTTTATGCTTACCCCTAAATATCAAGTCAGTGAAAGAAAAGCAGAGAAGTGGAAAAATTAAGTGAAAAAACAAACAACAACAACAACAACAACAGTGATGTGCTTTAATTGAATTGAAGGCCACATGCAGAAATTTAGGTCACACGTTTGACAAAATGAAAAATCAGCCTAAAATTTGATAAAAGATGGTTATGCTCTCAGCCCTTCAATAAAATTACATTGCTGATGTTTCAAACAGTTGGTCAAATGTGTTTGTAAAATACTATGTACTGTAAATACATATTTTCATAACTAGTACAATAATTATTATATTTCCCTATGGTGGGAGTGCTAAGGTATACTTGGGATGGGTAGGTAAAAATGAGACCAAGTTGTTAGACTCAAAAAAGTCTTGTTTAAAGGCTTCAACTGGACTCAAAAACCAACCACTCAGAACATGATAAAAAAATTCCAAATGAAATTACTCTGTATACATTCTGTAAACCCCATGTCTCTGCTAAGCCCTTTCCTGCCAAAACAAGTCCACCAGATAATTTCTAGTCCAAAACAGTAATTTATTATTGTCTCCTGTTTCTATAAAAAAATTTTTATTCCAATGGGAAATTCACAAGGCACACTTGGGATTGCATTATGTGCAAAATAACAAAATAGAAAACCATTGATTAATCACAATTAAAGTGGTGTGTGCAAAAATTAGGCCCTGAGTGACTCTTGATCTCACATTTTGAAAATTCTCCCCCTCTTTACAAGGAAAAACAAGGCAATAAGGAAGGAGAATCTAGCATTTTATCAGTCACTTGGGGCTCTTTTCCAGGCACTCCTTCAATTGTGAATTTTGTTACATTAAAAAAATACACATCTGTACAGTATAAGTAATTATATACATTGTAAAATGTGGTCTCCCCCGAGACTAGCCATCCACAGGACAATCACATACATGTAACTGTCTCGTGTAAAAAAATTGAATGACAATTTTCCCACAAATAAAAAAAACAAGTTTCATGGAGAATGCCAGAAGGTGCTACAACATAGATGTACTGTATTTACCAAACATAAAATCTTACATTAAAAACAGAGAAGAAGAAATATTGAGGTTGAAATAATCTTGAAGGGCCTCTGAGCACTGCCTGACAGATCCTTAATACATTTTGATACATCACCAAGTGATCCAGCATTATTCACAAGAATGGCATGAGTGTGTTTAGATGGTTCAACCTAGTAAACACAAAGAGACTGCCCAAAAATTAAAATTTATTATTCAACACAATCATTGTAACACTGCCCAAAATATGGTCATGGTGCAAATGATAAATTATTCGTCATGGACCCACAGTCAATGGATACAGTGTAATATCCTGTGACATAGGCAATTTCTTGTAGGGTGGAGAAAAATGGCAAAATTAAGACAATCCCAAGCTCTTCTGCAATAAAACTGAGAGGTCTCTGGTTTCAATGTGTTGAATAATTAAACAGTTATCCCTTGTAAAAATTTCAGCGAGATCTCGCCGAGATCTCGGTTATCTCGCCGAGATTGGCGAGATCTCGCCGAGTTGACCGAGATCTCGGCGAGATTTCAGTAATTCTCGGCGAGAATTTCAGCGGGCAAAAAATTTCTGCGAGATCTCGCCGAGATCGCGTTAATCTCGCCGAGGTAGGCGAGATCTCGCCGAGGTAACCGAGATCTCGGCGAGATTTCAGTAATTCTCGGCGTGATTTTTAGAGGGCAAACTTTTCAGCGAGATCTCGCCGAGATTGCGTTAATCTCGCCGAGGGAGGCGAGATCTCGGCGAGATTTTTAGAGGGCGAAAAACTTCAGCGAGATCTCGCCGAGATTGCGGTTGCGTCTTCCATCTCGGCGAGATTCGCGGCGAGATTTTTGGGGGCACCGAGACAGGCGAGATCTCGCCGAGACAAATGCGATCTTGGCGAGAAAACCAAAATCTTGCCGAGACAACCATGATCTCGACAAGACACCGCGATCTTCGCCAGATTCGAAACGAAGACATGTGAACTCTTTAGTGGTAAGGATTAAGTTATGAGGTTGAATGAGTTAACATACTTATTTACTATCATAAAATGAATTCATTGACCTGATAATCTTATCGTTTTATTTTGTAAATCTTTAACTGACCTTTTTAGGCGATTTTTGTCCCTCAAAAGGCCGTTTCAGTCATGTCGTAATGCCTGCTGTGAACGATTTTTCGGTACGGGTAGCACCATTTTTGAAAACGCGTTCTTTCCCTTTTCATTACACTGTCTTCAGTTGTCGACATTTTTTGATTGTGTTCTTTTCCCTGACAATCTGTCTCTCAATCCTCGTAAACAACTTGCCGTCTCGCGGCTTGCCACTTGACAAATGGCGCGAAAGTCCCCAATAACAACGTGAATTGGGCGATGTGATTGGTTAATTCAATCACGCCACCCGGCGATGCTCGCGTAAACTAAAAAAAAGTTTGACTGAAATTTGAGGTTTGCGAGGCCACAAAAATTAATCCTGCTCTTAACCGCAGAAAATATGAAAAGTTAAACTTCATGACAAGTTAACCATTCGTTTACGGCTGGAAATCATGATTAAAGAACCTGTGGTCAACCGGAGAATAGCACACAAGGGATATGATGAGCACTAGTCAACTAAAATGATGCTGATTAACAAACTACGGTACCCGAACTAACTGAACTGCACACTATGAAATCAGTCACCGCACATTTGTTACGGAACACGGAATGTCCTGGATAATTAAGGTGCTGGAGAAGGAGGACTTAAAATTTGCTAAAGGGATGTTCAAGCTCGTTAAGCTATAAGCGTGTTAAGAATCAACTTAGTGGAAGTGACCATCAAGTTTGCGCGAGAATTGAGATTTTAATGGCTTTCTTCCACAGCCTTGTATCTCTTGATTGAGAAAGAGGTTAGTTTCTTATATTATTTATCCGTATTTCATCTTACTTAATAGCTTAAAGAAACACTGAGAGTAAAAGAGTTTGTTTAGAAATCGGTAGAAGCTTTCACAAAGCGTAATTAGCTACACGAACGATTTCATCTTTATAACTCGAAACCTCGAAGGTAAAATTTTTGAAATAAATTGTTGGTGATTCACAACTTCTATATTCGTTTTCAATTTGAAGCAGTTAGTTGGTATAATTTATTTACATCATAAGCTTACCGCTTAGTTTCGCTCTTTTGTCCAGATTTCCCAGCCGTAATGATTCAAATGATACCGGTAGAAAGTAAGTGGTTGTTTACTTACAGAAGTTACATATTCACTTTTTCGTGGAAAATGCTTAGGGGCGTCTTGAGAACGTAGTTCGGTTATGAGTATCCTTCCAATGTTATTCCGCTGATTAAGAATTTCAAACCAAAAGGCTTTACTTTCACGTCTGACGATCAAATTTTCAGTACGCTCGCTCGCCGAGATCCCGCCAGGGATTCCTCGCCGCAATTTTTTGGCCGTCGAAATTCTCATCTCACCGAGATCTCGCCACTAATCTCGGCGCGTTTTTGGCCGCCGAGATTTGGCGAGATCTCGGCGCGTTTTTGGCCGCCGAGATTTTCATCTCGCCGAGATCTCGCCACAAATCTCGGCGCGTTTTTGGCCGCCGAGATTTTCATCTCGCCGAGATCTTGCCACTAATCTCGGCGCGTTTTTGGCCGCCGAGATTTGGCGAGATCTCGGCGCGTTTTTGGCCGCCGAGATTTTCATCTCGCCGAGATCTCGCCACAAATCTCGGCGCGTTTTTGGCCGCCGAGATTTAGCGAGATCTCGGCGCGTTTTTGGCCGCCGAGATTTTCATCTCGCCGAGATCTCGCCACTAATCTCGGCGCGTTTTTGGCCGCCGAGATTTTCATCTCGCCGAGATCTTGCCACTAATCTCGGCGGCCAAAAACGCGCCGAGATCGCGGCCGAGATGAAAATCTCGGCGGCCAAAAACGCGCCGAGATCTCGCCCGCGATCTCGGCCGAGATCTCGGCGAGATCTCGGAAAAATTTTCACAAGGGATCCTGCTCGGTCTTTTGATTTCAGCAATTTCAGTGACTGCAGCCTTGTCGGCTATATCAGGTGAATTATTCCATGGCATTTCACAGGATAATCTTGTGTAACAAATCTACTAACTTGAGGCATATAGTGCATATTAGATATATTAGGGAAGTGGGAGGGGGAAGGGGTGGTTTGTAAAGAAACTGTGGTACTACTGCATTGGTGGGGAGTGGAGACAAACGTTTGGTGTATCTGAACTTAACAGAGTTGATAACTAAACTTGGTAATTTGGCCACCGCATTAAGCTCAATTTGAGTGGTGATGTTTCAAGATTGGATGCTGACAAAGAGCTAATGCTCTAAACATGAGCACTCAAATTTCTTTACAAAAAAATAATACCTACTCTGTTGATAAAACCAAACATTACAGATAATTATGTTTAGCTTGCTTTTTGTTCTTTTTGCTCAGATTGGCCAAGTTTTTGGTATACTGCCCTAATAAATTCCCTCAGCTGATGTTGCTCCAATCTTTCATCTTCTGCTGTGTGGGAATAAAAATGGAATATTGAACACTTGCTTTAATCATGAATTTTTACTCAAAATGAGGTGTGTAAATTAGGGCAAAAAAATCTGGGGGCAATGTTTCCTGAAGGAATTAAGTGGCTGACTAACTGGACCGAAAAAAGCCTAACAAGTTACCACCCATTGAAGGCCACATGAAAAACCCTGACCAGCAAATCTGAGCTAAGGCAACAAAAAGTGAGCAAACAATTGTGCTATTATAAAGATATGGGTTCTAGTGGTTATAACTGAAGCCTTCTAATAATTGAACTTTAATATTCCAGATATATACATACTTGTACTCTCATCTGTTATTAGTGCCTTCAAAAGAACCCCCAAATTCAGACCTGAAATATTTAATTCATCCTGAAAGGAACTCTGCACGTATGGACTGAAACGCCTATTATAGTACAGAAAATAGGTCTCACCAATTAGTTGCAACTCGGTAATTTTTTTTCTTCTTTTTTTTTTTTGTCCTTCTTGTGATTTTTCTTAATTACCTCCACTTAATTCTATTTGTTTTGTCTTTGATTGTAATAACTGTAATTATAACATTAATTTTATCCTTAAACAGTTGTAAGTGTGGCCTGCCTAGATTAGCTCTCACTACCTGCAGGCCAGTCTCTCTTTTTCACTAAATTTTTGAATTTATGAGTAAACTTGAAACTTGGACTGTAATATGGTGCTACAATGTAGGATCTGAGTGTGATTTCATCTGTCAAAATTCTATTGTTTCCCTGAAGCATGTACGATCACCACATAAGGTGCAGTAAACTCATTGTACAATTTGTCGCTGAACATGTAACATACAGTCAACTCTCACCTTGTGGGCACCTCACTATTGCAGACACCCTGACAATACAGACAGCAGCTGTACCTTTGACAGAAATTAATTTAAAGATACATGTAATTATTGGTTTACCATTAAAGAAGTAAATAATACTTATAACTGTTAGAATCAAAATTTGGACAAATTTTACACGTATACAATGCCCTGAGCTTTAGCTTATAATTATTCGGAAATTATAATAAATATTATATTTACAAGTAAGATTTGACAGAATGAAGAGTATATAAATGTATTTATAATCCACTAACCTTACTGAAGGCATTATTTGCAGTTTCTTCCAATGTCTTCATCTCACCAAGACTGGCAACAATAACATGAACTGCAACAAATATGGTACTAGCTTAAATGAAGTCACATCTTAATTTCCTCATTTAGGTTGGGAGGAACAAAGTCCTTAATCATTTGAGAATTACTTGTCATTAATTAACGCCACACCATCATAAACAAACCTAACACTCATGAATGTAACTTTAAACTGGGAGATACGCTGTAACTATATAACTCAAGACAGCTACAGTTCTCTAGCACCAATTGTACCATATTTCTCATTCTCACCCTCGCCATTATGATGCCAAATGAACTCATAACTCTCCTTACCATTCACCACTAAATTCTGTCTGAGTCTGATTGGCTGACAGTCAGTCTACATCATGCATGACCAGTATTTTCAAGAATGAAATGAACATTCAAATTCCTTTTTGTAATGTCCGGCATTTGAATGGAATCTTGAAGATTAAATTTTCTCTTGAAATCTTTCAAAAAAAAGATACATTTTAACTTTATAAAAAAATAAAAAATAGTTAGCTAAGGGATAAAACAAATTTATTGTTATTGTTGAAATACTTGATGTTGTAATGTAAAGAAGAATTCATTAAGCTTTATACCATCAATAAACTAGCTAAGGAATTTTTATGAGATTACTCTGAAATCTTGCTGGTAATGTTCAAAACTGACATGTAAATTTCAAAACTCAATTCAAATTTCAAAAATATTGGTCGGTTGTATTGTACAACTGACTGTAAGTAGATCATGTGACATCATAATATTATAGTCTTCATCTGCAGAGAGATCAAGTCACTATCCATACTAGCGTGTGCCATCCAGTGAAAATATCCAGATGGATTTTTAACTTAGCACTTAATTTCCACAAAAAAAACCTTCAACTCATCTTCCAGATCATTAAAAAATGGGTTGCTAGTCTGTCAGACTGACTTTTGTGCACTCCAAAAGAAAATAAAAGTGGTGGACAATAAATATTATTTGAACTGTCTGATATTAAATCTGACATTTCAAAAGAAATAAAAGAAAATCAAACTCCCCTTCAAAATCTATGATGAATCTACATACACAGCTACATGTAAATGCGCCATTTTTCAATAATCAAAATTGAGGGGGGAGGGGGCTGTGGCGTTATATACCCGCCAAAATTCAAGCTGTTGTATGCAACATTGTTGCTAATTAAATTATTGGTCGTTTTTTCAATCCAATATTTGTCTGCTATAATTCAACATTGTGTATTGACAATTCAACATTCATATTTCAAAATGCAATATTCAACTTCTATAATTCAACATTGTGCATTGACAATTAAACATTCATATTTCAAAATGCAATATTCAACTTCTATAATTCCACATTTTGCATTGACAATTTAACATCCATATCTCAAATACCATTCACATGCGACATTCAACTTTCCTTCCTTCACATGCGACATTCGTCTATTTCACTGCGATGTTGATGCTCGGTGTGTGAGATTATGGTGCGGAGTGCGATATGCTTTCAGCGGAGTGCGATATGCTTGCAGCGCAATGCATTCTTGTTTGGACATTGAACTTCGCGCTTGGGCCAATCTCGTACCCAGAGTCTTCAGGCTTTTTGGTCAGCGGGGCAACGCCGGGAAGACTCTGGGGACATCGAAAAAATTCAATTTTTTTGATTGGCTGTTCCGTAACGGTTTCCATTGTTTTACCGCAGAAATCCTGCGGTAATAAAATTTGATGTCCCCAGAGTCTTCCCGGCGTTGCCCCGCTGACCAAAAAGCCTGAAGACTCTGGGTACGAGATTGCGCTTGGGCAGGAGCCGACCTTGAGATGGTAAGCCGCTGTGCAAAATATGACCATCATACACCAGTGTTTTTTCGGTTATCGCGATCACAAGGAGTCCACAAAATTTGTGAAAAAGAAATAAATTAATAAATTATTGACTTACGTTGTTCGTTTCTTGCGGTTTTCTATAGTGCTCATTTGCATAAAATTTACGCGACAGCACTAATGTCGTGTACTGAGTTGTGCGCGAGCGGATCTAAGCTCTGCTGACTTTACTATATATATTGACAAGGGAGGCAACTTTTTCCCGAAACAATTTGAACACACTTAGCAAAATAGCTTTGAACGTTCGACTTGTTCGCCGCTTTGCAACCAAATTCGTATCAAATGAAAGCTAGATAAATTTGGGAACACACTTACCTGTCAGAATCCCAAGAAGAAACAATTTTGAGCCAGCATTTTAGCTCCGTTTTAGAGGTTTTGCTCGGTGTATTTTTTCGCATCAGCTGCGGCCAGTTACCTTGGCGCAGACGTCACAGATTTACGCGCCATCACGAGCGAAATGTCGCTTCTCCCTACCTCGCAAAGATGTTTTTGCGCGACAGCTATGGTCAGTCATCGCTCCCTGTTTAGTCACAAATTGCGCGAACTGACATTCTACTTTGGTTATATTTACAAAATTTAGTTTTGCGCGACAAGTCGGCCGAAAATTTTTTCCGGTCTCGCGTATCAACCATTTTACACTTTAGTTTTAACTTCCAGTTTGTATAGGAATACTTATCGAATAATTATTATTTTATCAATAGGTCATGCATTTTACAGTTGTGCTTAGTGACCTGGTCTTGAATCGGAAGCGAGGCTGGGGGTGACCTTGTTTTGATACAAACCTCACTGCTTATCATATGTAGATCATACTCTTCTTATGCTAACTATTTGCATTTACATATGAAAAGTAGTGAGTCTGTATCAAAACAAGGTCAACCCCAGCCTTGCTTCCAAAGACCAGGTCACTAAGCACACAACTGTAAAATGGCCTATTATTTATGCTTCAAGTTTAAAACTAAGAGTCGGCATTTGGTCAGCGGGCAGATATCTTTAAATTTGGCTTTGTCTCACCTGCCTCGCTTCCAGTCACTTATGATCCCTTATTTTGGACGATAGCTGATTTAATTATTAAGCAGGGACGAAGGGAGTGGTTACTTCCTGCTTGCACTTTGCGCTTGCTCTCATCATCCCCCACTTCAGCTTTCTGCTTGTCTCCAGCACCCCGCTTTAAAAATATGTGCTCCCCGTTCAGCCTTTCAAGTCGGTTGAGCAGGCAGTTGCTTTCATTTGCAATGTCCTTTGAAGTAGATACTTCCTGATCCAGATTTTCCCCTTGGCTATAAGTACAGGCAAGTCAATGAAAGGCCATACAGGTTGTAAACAAAAACTGATTTCTGAGATTGAGTCTTTTCTTTCATCTGGCAAAATAATGTCAATATCACATATGTCATTCTCATTAGTATCTATTGCGATTTATAAGGTACGTACAGTGACATCTGTGATGATGACTTGGACAGGATTACTAGAGAAGCTCAAAGAGAACACCCTGGAATTGGCATAAGGATGCTGAAGGGTTATCTGAGAAGTAAAGCTCTTAGCTAGAGTTCAATGGGAACGAGTTCGGCAGTCACTTCTGAGAACTGACCCTACAGGTGTATATCAAAGGTGGAGGGACTCTATTCGTCGCCGGAAGTACTGGGTCCCTGGACCCCTTGCTCTTTGGCACATTGATGGAAATCATAAACTTATACGGTGAAAGAAAAGCCGTAGCCACCTGGTGAAAAAATAAATACTGCATGGATCAATGTATTCTATGACAAATTATTTCCTCAATATACTCTTTTGAAATACTTCAAGGTCTGATTCCCTGTCATATGCCAATAAAAGGCCTTACAGAGTGTTGTATTCAAGCAATCAATATTGAAGTTTTTAATGTTTTTATGCAAACCACATACATTTCACTTGTAGTTTTGGATTATGAAGTTGTGTCCTAACAAACTGTATCACAACCAAAAAGTGTTTTGTTGATAGTTTGTTAATTTTTTTTTTACCAGAGTGGTCACCTTCCCCAATTTGCCGATGACTTGGGATTCATTGCAATTTGAATCGGAGGAGGCACTTTACTTTTCAAGGGATTTATTCCAAACAAATAGTGCTGTTAGAGTTCAAATTCAACACTTCAGTCCTCAAAAATGGCAAAGAAAATTTCTACGATTTTCCAGGATGATTCTTGGGACCTGTTTCAACTTGTTTTAATGTCTATAAAGTTATTAATATTGGACATCATGATAGGATAGTTTCACTGCCATCCATAAATACTTTTACCAATCATTAATAAAACAAAACATTTTAAAATTATCTATAACATGTGATCCTTTTATAGATGGAGAATTGTTGTGCACGGAGGAGTTGATGGTTATTCTCGATTGCCAGTGTTTTTGCATGCATCTTCAAACAATCAAGCAGCAACAGTGCTCAGACTTTTTACCAGAGCTGTTGAAGAATATGGCTTGCCTTCTCGGGTCCGCTGTGATAAAGGCGGTGAAAATTATGAAGTCGGGTGGTTTATGCTAAATCATCACAGCAGAGGACCTGGTCAAGGAAGTATCATTGCAGGTACTGTACATGGATTGAATTGTCACAAGAAGTGTCTCATTTTTTTTATGTAGTTTAATTATGACTTTTTGGAGGTTTCACATTCTGGTGTGTTTTTATGATACCAATATCACTTATATTTCATTATGAGATGGGACATACTTTCCTTTGAAATTAGCCATGTTTTGTGATAGCAAATTGTGTTTTGCAGTGGCTCACTTGAAACTGAAAGGAATATGAAATTGAACGGTCCTAACCTGATGGGCCAGAATCCAGGATGAAATGAATAATAAGAAAAAGAAAATAATAAGAAAAGAAAAAGAAAAAGAAAAGAATAAGAAAACGATAAGAAATGAATAATAAGAAAAAGAAAAAGATTGTATATTTACTAGACTAAAAGACATGATAAAGACACCACGGCTAAACTTTATGCCCAATTTTTTAGACCAAAATAGCCCCAAATCTAGATTTTAGTGCAAGAATGAGTTGATCTATATCAGAGATTTTGAAGCCATTCAAAATACTCGCAGTCGTTTATTATCATGTTTAAAAACTCTCGGCAAAACCTGATAATACACTTCTGTTTGTTTTTTAAACACTACTTAAAAACAGTCAACCTGTTTGAAGTGCCCTGTTGGCCATTCACCTATGCTTAATACAGGTTTGACTGTGTGTGCCAATGAAAAAAAATTTAGTGTATTATCTCATAGGTGAGTGGCAGATTCAGCCAAGAACATCCTTTAGCCTTTTATTTTAGTAATTCTAAATAAAGGTTGTTGTGTGATGGGTGCACTCCGATACAGTGTATGAGATGTTGTGCATTGTAAATGAAGTCATGTTGACTAATACAGGGCATTCATCACAGTATCGTTAACCAAAAAAAAAGGGGTGGGAAAATTTGATCTCTTTTATGCCCACTTGGGAATCCAAGTCTTTCCTTCAATGTTTTATTCTTATAGGTAGAAGTACCCACAATCAAAGAATCGAGCGGTTATGGAGAGACGTGTGCTGCGATTGCCTTTCCCTATTTTACCAGATTTTTCAATATCTTGAGATGCATAATATACTCGATGCTGACAATGACATACACATTTGGTGTTTACACATGGTTTATCTCCCAATGATCAACCAACATTTGGAAACTTGGAAAGCTTCATGGGTTCACCATCCACTGCGTACTGAAGGTAACAAGTCCCCAAAGCAACTGTGGATTGGTGGACTGCATGTGACACAATTTGGCGAGGCTATCTTGAGCAATACTCAAGATCCAGTAACAGAGGTAAGCGATGGGCGGAGGAGATTTTTCCTTGGAGGAGTATTTCCTTGGATAGACCTAATGTGATAATGACATTTTTTCCAGTGGAATTTGTATAGGAAATCTCACAACCTCGAGTACAATTCATGCCAAGGTACATGTGAAAGGCGAGGGCAATTTTAGAACTTTCAAAACATCACGAGTACCTATTAATAAAATTATATGACTAGGCTACAATAATGATTTTTACATTTTATTAACTTGTGTAACATTGAACAACATCCTTTTAGTGAAAAAAGAGTAAGAGTAATACTCGTCGTCACCAAAATAATCATTGTATATGCCTTTCTTCTTCTACTGGTTTGTGTAGTCTAGTGCTTGTTGGGGACTTGTTTCGTAAAATGATTTGCACCAACCAATGTTCGAAGTGCACAAGTCTTTTCAAAAAGCTTATAAGCCAAGTCTACCCAAATGTCAACAGTTAATAACTGATATTATGTTACATTGCTGTTTAGAAAGAAATACGACAATATGGAGTAGACTGGGATGGACCAGTAAGTGCAGGCGAGGACAACGTTGTGCAAGTCCCTGATACTACGTGCCCACTTGATGATCACAACCTATCGTTATTAATGCAAGCAGTTGACTACAGAGTCGATGATAACAATTATGGGATTTCTCTTTACACTGACACCGTAGCTGAAGTTACAAGATTGCTTCAAGATCACAGACTTGGTGTTTTCTAAAAACTTACTTGCCTTGTAATTATACTGTATGCCTGTACAGTACATAACTATTAGTTTACAACATAAGAGACATATAGTAAGTGTGGTTTTCCGCTGGCTGGGGAACGCAAGAAGCGGAAAACGTTTTTCTCACACACGGCTGGGAGTCTGGGTTCTAGTGGAAGGGGTTTTTAGGTCACGTGGTTTGTGCAACGTACAGTTGTTGTTTGCCATCCACCATTGCCTGACCTGCCCAGCCCACTCGCCCCCTTTTAAGTGATTTTTGAATTAGTGGTTGTTAATAAAGGTCAGGCTGCGTGTTTCGGCTTGGCATGGCTCCCAGTTGTGTGTGAGAAATACCAATGTTTCAGCAAATTTATGTCCTTCATCTCGAGGATACTTCATGATAAATAAAATATTCTGGAAATCTTTAACGTTTAAACTGATCAGAAATTAACAATAACATTAACGCCAACAAAACAATCTTACGTCTAAAAATACAACAAGTAATTTTGGTTGTTGTGACATCATTTATCATTTATCAGTTACTGTTATTCTGACCAATGACAATGCCATTACATGCCAGTAACTGGAAATTTTCCATGTCACAATATATTTCAAAAGTGATCCCAGTTTTTTAAAAGACATTTAATTCTATCATCTGTATTGGTAGACAATGGCTACGCTACAAGACAAAATTTTGCAATTTAAAATCTTTATTTTGTAAACAAGAATTTGTCTTTCAGTGTCATCTTTTACTAGTAAACAACACAACATTTCAAAAGTATGTGCAAATGAAAGTTAAAATATTATAGCACATAAACTTGTTGTCATTCTCTCCATCTTAATGTCAACTAGATAGACAATTCCAAAGAGTTTGTAAACTGTAACAAAACCAGGAAAAAAGGCATAAATTCCAGCCACAACTGCCAACAGGACAACTTTGAGAGAATTGAACTCCCATGTTGCCATTAACTGTGGAATTTCGTTATCCTGTCCATTTTAATTTCAACTTCTGTATATAAACAATTCCAAAGAGTTTGTTAACTGTAACCAAATCAGGAAAAAAAAGTATAAATCAGCGTGCAAAGAAGGTTGTGTCTGCTAGCCCGTGGGTAGCGGATTTTGCTATTAGGCTAGTGAATTTTGTTCTTAACTTGCCTGACGGGCAAGTGAAGTTTTTGAGTACTTCAAATGACAGAAGAACTGTGTAATCAATCCTAAGCATCAAAACGTTTTGGGGGCTGATTGAAATGACTTTTGTGCTTGCACATGCTAGCTACAGATTGCCCGAATGGCAAGCTGTAAAACTGACTTTCTTTGCACCCTGTGTAAATAGAAAATATTAAACACAGTTAAAAGCATTTCCAGCCACAACTGCCAACAGGGCAACTTTGAAAGAATCATACTCCCAGGTTGCCATTAACTGTGGAATGACAAGTTCACACAAGCTCGTTGACGTGTATATGCTATCGCTGTCGGGGCTGACATCAACTCTGATACCACAGGAATTCAACATTTCCCCACCAGTAGTGAACTTTAGTAATCTCTTTAGATCTGCAAAGGAAAAATTGGCAATGTTACATGTATGTTAGCTTCTCCATTGATATCTCCCCACCACTGGAAATTGGAAAGCATTCATTTATTGGCTTCCCAACAGTACAACGACTTTTTTATGGCTACCACTATCCTATAGACAGTGTTGCGGTTATGCTGCCAAATGCTGCAAATCCATTCTTCCACAATATACATGCAATTACAAGAGAAGAAGCAGGCCTTTATTCTATGAAATATCTTTCAACCAACTGAATTTTTCATGCAGCTGTAGTTGTACATCCCTTTTCAGAATACAGAGGGGCTTGACTGCACAGCAGGTTTTGCGAGTGCTCAAACTGGATTGGGGCATGTTTGGTGCTTGCCCCCAGCCCCCTCCCACAAAAACCCGCTTGAGCACTCCAAAAAAGCATCTTGCACAGGCGAGAGACATGCTGGTAAACTAATACAGTATCAAGAACAAACATGGTACTTGCCTTCTTCATCACTCTCCTCAACATTATCGTATGAATGTTAGCCAACACGGCCATTGCAGCATTAGAACCACTTGTACCAGGTTTCAGTCTGATCAGGCTTTTGACTGCATCTGGGGTTAGCTTTGAGGTGGAAACAACACTCATGTCCAATACATTCGACCTGAGTCCGGTTGAGCGGATTGAGTCTGATCGCGACCGGAACCGGAAATGAGTGCAAGGTGTCGGTGGTACCGGAAGTAAGGGGTTAACAGGAGCGAGCGGGGGATTGAAAAGTTGGCAAACAGACTCCATCGGATCCGATGGAGACAGTTCGTCTTGACAAGAGTCAATCGGACTCCCGGAAGTCTGTTCGCGCGAGACAGAGGAAATATCTCAAAACAAGCGCGCTACACATGTAACATTAGTCGTTCTTTAAGCCATACAAAACAAGCGCGCTATACATGTAATATTAGTCTTTCTTTAAGCCATACAAAACAAGCGCGCTACACATGAATATATCACATGAAACATTAGTCGTTCTTTAAGCTATACAAAACAAGCGCGCTACACATGTAATGTTAGTCGTTCTTTAAGCCATGAGGCGAAACAAGCGCGCTATACATGTAACATTAGTCGTTCTTTAAGCCATGAACCGAAACAAGCGCACTACACATTAATATATCTCGTTCTTTAATCCATGAACCGAAACAAGCACGCTACACATGAATATATCTCGTTCTTTAATCCATGAACCGAAACAAGCACGCTACACATGAATATACCTCGTTCTTTAATCCATGAACCGAAACAAGCGCGCTACACATGAATATATCACATGAAACATTAGTCGTTCTTTAAGCCATACAAAACAAACGCGCTACACATGTAATATTAGTCGTTCTTTAAGCCATGAGGAGAACCAAGCGGGCTATACTTGAAACATTAGTCGTTCTTTAAGTCATACAAGACAAGCGCACTGCGCATGTAATATTAGTCGTTCTTTCAGCCATGAGGCGAAACAAGCGCGCTACACTTGTAACATCAGTCGTTCTTTCAGCCACGAGGCGAAACAAGCACGCTACGTCGCTCTAAAGGCCATGGGGCGAAACAAGCGTGCTACATATGAAATATACCGAGGCAAATTAAGTCAACATCACGAAACATTACACTCGACTCTATATCTCACTCTTTAAACCATTGGAGTTGAACAATATTTTCTCAAATCCTGCTCATTGAATTTCCGATTGCCACAGAATTGCCTGAGTATCTGGCTGAGTAATATAGTACAATGTCTGAACGTATTGATCGTATATATGGCGGCGATTATATGGAAACTGTCATCAACATAGAACAATCGCCGCACAGTAATTTTTAAATAATAGCCACAGGGCTGTCAATCACTATCCTGTGAGCAGAGTCTCTTCCACTAATCTTGGAAGATTGAAGAAACGCTGCTCGCACGGTAGTCACCTCGCACGTTTTGAAATATGGAGAAAATGACTTCCCCGGCCAGCAATAACAAAGCGCCTTACAGAGACGTCGCATCAACTGAAGGCCGAATTCACGGGTTTAGTGGAGGGGGGAGAGGGGGGGGGGGGGGAATAAACAGTACCAGAAACTTTTTTGTCCGAAAGTCGAGTCTCAAGAAATAGCAAATTTCGTCAATTATCCGGGAGATTACAGACATAAATCAGGAGACCAGAAGATACGCCTATAAATCTGGAGAATACAGACATAAATCTGAAGACCGGGAGATACGGTTCAAAATCTGGAGACTCCCTGATTATCCGGGAGAGTTGACAGCCCGATAAGCTATCGCTGATCTGTTTTTCTTGGAACTGCTTTTCTTAGATAAAAGTGATCGTAGTCAGATTATGTGGAAATGTGGCTTTAAAGTTACACCAAAAAAACAAGAAGTAATTTGTAATGCAGTCGCTTTATTGTATAGGAAATGAACCTGCATTACTTAACTCATTGTTTACAATGAGTCGATGCAGATTTAATTAGTTACCACATGGAAATTAACTAAAACTAAATTATAAAATACTTTTTGGCTGATAACTTTATATCAGTCAATCCATATGTGCCAAAGAAGGAGCAACTTGGTGTTATACTAAAGTTAATAAGCAGGCTGTTCTGGTTTAATCACCTCATTATAAACAAGGACAATTCAGCCAAACAGTTTTCATTTCAAGAACTTGTGGGACTCATAACAATGTTTATATTATTTATCAAAAAGCTGTTAATCGATCTGGTTAGGATAAATCTTGGTTATGCATGACAAGTTTCAGAAGTTTGGTCCCCCAACAGAAATCCCAGGGGGTACTTCCCTATAAAAGTGATGGGCTTGTTTGTTAAGAGGTAGCAGAATTTGGTTTTTTGTCATGTTTCAAATTAATTCCACTCCTAGTAGGTTGCAATTCAACAACAACAAATTATATAAATGGCACTGAAAATTTTAATACAGGTAACCTTCGAATACTTTCTTATCAACGACTGTTTTAAATTTTGTCATAACACTTATCCAAATAATGTTATAGTGTTAACAGCAGGCCTTTTGCGATATAGCACCCTAAGTGTACCAATTAACAATTTTATAGCCCTAAAAGGTATGACCAGCACTCCAACCACTTTTTAGGGGAGTACCCCTCTGGGACACGAATTCCAGCTTTATGATGGAATATGTGTTGCCTTGTGCAACCAAGTCTGATTTTGGTATATAATGAATCTATTTGCCGGGAAAAGCACTACTATTTCTCTTCAAGTGTTGTACGGTTTTTACAACCTAGTTATTTCTAACTACTATCAATTCTACCTACCTAAACATGTACCATAAAATTAAAGGAATGTTGATCTAGGCATAGTTGTTCAAAGCTGGGTTAAGATAACCCCGGGTTAATGCGAAACTTTAATTCAGAAATGAAACTAAAAAATCATTTCAGTTTTAATTCTTTTTTGATCTACAACTTAACTATGGGAAGCCTTAAAGTAACAGAGAAAATTATCTGGAAAATGCTTTTAAACACAACAAAAAGGAACTTGGGTTAAATTTTAACCCGAGTTAAGTGCTTACCACCCGAACAACTGGGCCCTGGTGTTTTAGTAAATCTTTTCCACACAAGATGTTATTACTGGTTCAAACGTGAATGGAACAAGTTACTTCCATTTCAATTCTGTCTCTCACAATATTTTTAACTTTGAAAAATTCAACAAAGGAGATTCAGATACCCTGCCGGACAGACAGTGTATTTATATCGGGTCATTTTAATCTCTTTTCTAAAATGATGGGTTAGTAGTGTATCTGAAGTTTTCAAAGATTAATTTTTGTTTCTATCATGACAACTTTGTATTTTAACTTAAATGTCCCTATTAGCAAATTAAACTTACTCTTTTAACGACAAATACCATATCGTTCTTATTCATATAGACCATGATAAAAGAAAGCAAATGACAAACTCACACAATAACATCAGCAGTTGCTATAAATTAAAGAGATCCCGATTTCACAGCAAATATTACTGCCCAGCAATGACTATTAACAACTTGCCAATCAGCTAAAAAAGCAGAGAATCAAACCCCAATGGACTTTAGATGATTATTAAAGTACTCCAGAGGGCAAAGGAACATAATCTCCAGTGAACTCTAAAATTACGGCATCCATATCAATTGAAAACAACTCAAAAGAGTTAGTCACTTTTCCCACTACCCATCTTCCTCACAACCCATTCATGCCCACAGTTATTTTTCTCTCAAGATTAAGGTGAACACAAGAATGCAGAACTGTTTTTAAACCAAACCTCCGAAAAAATATAGATGTGCAACTTACTTTAACCTGCCATATTCAATAACACAACCCCGACCCATATCAAAATCAGCCTTAAAAACAAAACCATTTTCTTTAATTTCTTACTATGCACCATGAGTGACAACATCATAGGAACAGGCCTAAAGTAAAAATAAAGTTAATTTTTTTCCAGCCATTCATGATTCTATCTCACCAAAATAAGAGTGATACTGGACAATATAAATTGAATAATAATTACTCTAGATTTCTTGTCTGCAAGTTTACAAAAAATTGAGTGGGAAATAAATGCACAGTGGAACCACTAAAAGCTTTTAGCAAAGCCACAGGATTTAAACATGACCAAACAAAAAATTTAGCAAACATTCCCTAATGAGCAGACAGTAGCCGAAGTCCCCAAAAATTGCCCTTATGACACATTAACCAAGCACCTAAAAAGTACCTGAAATGGCATTATATTATTACCAACCTGTATTTATGCTTAGATGCAAACATACTGAATAGGGAAACAATAAAGCCACATCTTATGAAGACATGCCTTCAATGTAAAGCCAATACATTTGTCCCCATATTAATGAAATGCTACCACACATACACACATCATGCATAAATTTCCAAAACAATCACCTGGCAGCTGAGACAGCAACAAACATTACAGTAACTATATTAAACATAATTCAAATTAATACAACAAGAATATATTATAATTACACACAGATGAAAATCCACTTCTCAACAATCTCTGTTTTCCAATTCACTGTTTTCAAAATCTGAGTTCAAGGTGACAGTTCTTGAGGTCTAAATTAACAGACCTACACACTGCCACAAATTACATAATACACCACAGGCAGCCCAAGTTCGCGTCACTAGAGAGCGTGTGATAATTAATAACTAGTGAGACGATGACCTTTGAGTGCAAGCGGTATTGTGTTACAGACAGCCGTTGAGAAATTTGAACGCATTATAAGACTTTGTGTGGGAACTAAAATGCCAACGATTTTTACGCTAAAAAAACGCTAAATTTAACTTTCACTCAATAAAATGAATAAAACTGACTCACCTCTGGTGTATTCTTGTGCGTTTTGGGGTTTATTTTGCCGTTTTGGGCGTTCTTTGAAATCACTGTCATTACCCTCATAAGACGGTAAGACTCCTTCTTAGTTACTGTAATGTTTGTTGCTGTCTCAGCTGCCAGGTGATTGTTTTGGAAATTTATGCATGATGCATGATGCATTATGCATGATGTGTGTATGTACGGTAAGACTCCGTCTTATGAGGGTAATGACATTGATTTCAAAGAACGCCCGAAACGGCAAAATAAACCCCAAAACGCACAAGAATACACCAGAGGTGAGTCAGTTTTATTCATTTTATTGAGTGAAAGTTAAATTTAGCGTTTTTTTAGTGTAAAAATCGTCGGCATTTTAGTTCCCATACAAAGTCTTATAATGCGTTCAAATTTCTCAACGGCTGTCTGTAACACAATACCGCTTGCACTCAAAGGTCATCGTCTCACTAGTTATTAATTATCACACGCTCTCTAGTGACGCGAACTTGGGCTGCCTTTGAATACACCTCCTAAAAGAACAGTCAAATAAGGCATGAAAAGACAATTATTTTCCCTTAGTCAAAATTAAAAATAGCAGTACATAGCCACCGAAAAAATGATTCAAGTCAATTTCTTCATCAGAACTTTATCCTCCCGAATGATCTTCCCAAAGTATTAACTCTCCCAGACCAAACTCTAATTGTGAAAACGGTCAGTATAAAATGCAGACTGCAGACTGGGGAATAGGTAAAAATGCAGACAGGACACTGGGTATAAAATGCAGACTGAGACCAAAACCGTCTCTTCGTCAAATACAGCATAAATTTTCAAATTTCAACTTATCCTAGTGTCCACAATCCATTTCCAAGATCATCTCTGGCGAAATTGGCCAATATATTTACCTATTTGTCAACAGTTTTCTTTATCTCAATTTGGTAGCTTTCATTTCCTGAGGCCCTTTCTTCACAAAGACGACTCGATCTTAATCGCTTTGCATTAGTTGGTAAAGAATTACGCCCGTGACAGTTTTCATATTATAATGAAGGAAACAGAGTTGATTCCCGAAAAGGCAAGCAATTTTAAATCGACAGATTTTAACTTGTTTCTTTGAATAAATAATTGCAAAGACATTGCATACCTTTAGTATTCTACGATACATGAAGACATATTTTATTCAAAAAACATTTTACTGCAATGTTGACACAAAGCAATAAAGAGGTGGACCAGTAAAGGTCATGTGTCCGCGTTATTGCTTACATCATATTTTGGGGTTGTTTATTTCAATTCAAGATTGACGCTTTTCGAAAGAATATATATAAAAATGTCAATTTCATAGAAAAGGATCTTGAAAGCCAATTGGACTAGTGTAAGTTGAGTTCAACTTACACTAGTCTCAATTGAGAGACTGTTTGGTCTCACTCTGCATTTTATACCCAGTCTGCAGACTCACAGCATTTTATACCTAGTCTGCATTTTATACCCAGTCTGCAGTCTGCAATCGGGTGTCTAGAAACCTAAGACCTAAGACCTAAGACCTAAGACCTGGAAACCTAAGACCCGGAAACCTAAGACCTGGAAACCTAAGACCTGGAAACCTAAGACCCGGAAACCTAAGACCCGGAAACCTAAGACCTGGGAAACCTAAGAGCTGGAAACCCAAGACCCGGAAACCTAAGACCTGGAAACCTAAGACCCGAGTATAATAGGTTATTATATGAATCCCTCTTTGAATTAAAAAATAATAACCATTCTTCAACTTCCCATATCTGGATAACTGCTTCTCTGAACGGTTTTAAGGGGAAAAACTTCTACGGTCCAGCTTTTTTGAGGTTGTCGCTATTTTGTTTTCGCAAAGATTGGAAACTAGTTATGATCGGTAAGCACAGTTCCGGGTGGGCTGTGAGCGAGCATAGGGTTCCCGGGAAGTAGTGAGGTTCAAGAGTAGGCGCTTTCCCTTGCAAACCAAAGCCGGGAAAGGTGACCCGTTTGTAAGGTTGGGAGAGGAGGAGTAGGAGAGAGGGAGCAGTGAGTGGGAAGGGATTCGTTTCCTTTCCTTGTTGACTCCCCTCCCGGCCACCTACTGCATTTTCAGTTGTTGTTGTTGTTGCCCCATTTCCCTGAAAGCTTTCATTTGCTTTTCGCGCTCGCTTGGAGATAACGACTGTTACGTAGGATCAGCCGGTTGACAAGAAGAAAAATATTCAGAGATTCAAAAATTCTACTGAGATCATCGGAAGAATAAACAATCAAGTGTAAAAGTTTGTATTTAAAAAAACACATCACGGAAATGGGTTATAAATAAATTAAGTGGCCGATGGGTGTGGGTAACAATCGTGGTTGGTCGGTATGATAACATGCGACCCATCGCCTTTAAAAGAGGTTAAATATAAAATGGAAATTAATCCACTGAACAAAAGTTATTGAAGTTATAGTTTTATTTTGACATGGTTTTAAGGCAATAATTATAAAGCAAAAAATTGAAAATTTTAGCTACAAAGGGAAGGTGAAACTTTACCAATATTAATTTCCAAGCTATGCGGGGTATGTTTTTTTTTGGTCAATTTTAGTGCAATTGAAAACTTACTAACTTGGCGGACTTACCGGCAAGCAAGACGTGTCATAATGAATATACCACAAGCTGTACATGCTTCTGCAATCAGTGACTTTTGAATTAAAGGGAAAACGTCCTATGGAACCGCAAACAGTTTCTTAATCGTACTGAAAGCGGCATGCGGTTAAGGTATTTTCCTTTCCCACGGCCGTTGACGTTTCTGCAGGCAACATTTAACATTCCATCATGTTAGAATTCTTTTTTTTTTTTTCAATACGGCTAACTCAGAAGCTCGTGTTTCGCTAGCGCTGTGCTGTACAGTTTTCTCGCTATGGCGTTTCAAATCCCTACAATCCCTCCTTCAAAACAGAAGGAGGTCGACTGCACAGGATTGCCGGTGCTTCCATTTTAGCAGTTTTGCAACAAGGAGGAGATCATTGTTTCCCAAGTATCTTGAATATACTTTTTTCTGTTTATACAGTCTATCCACGTCACGCGTGACCAGTATTTCCGAGAATGAAATGAACACGCTCAAGATTATATGCAAATGCCGGACATTACAAAGAGCAATTCTAATGTTCATACCAGTATTTCCGAGAATGAAATGAACATTAGAATTGCTCTTTGTAATGTCCGGCATTTGCATATAATCTTGAACATGTTCATTTCATTCTCGGAAATACTGGTTACGCGTGACGTTAATTGACTGAAACTATGGAGGAAACCCGAAACAAAACGGGTCTTAGGTTTCTGGGTCTTAGGTTTCCAGGTCTTAGGTTTCCGGGTCTTAGGTTTCCGGGTCTTAGGTTTCCATAGCCTGCGAGCAAGCTCTCTTGGGGGTGGGGGGCGGGAGGGAGAAAGAGGAGAGAGCTTGCAACGATGTCTCAGGAATTTGAATGCCGCCCCCAATACTCCCCGCGGCTCCCTGCTGTCCTAGCTGTCAGAATTTGGCCAATAAGCGCAAACCGAAAATAATAGCAAACGTAAACAAACATGTGAAAGGTACAATATACACTTCGAAAGACGGGAATCCTTGCTGACAAAAACTATAGTTTCTCTGATCGAGTATGCCTACCGAGTGCCACAAAACTCAGAAAATTTAGTGAAGGATTTTACTTAATTGTGAGCACACTAAAAGCCGATTGACCAAAAGGTCGAGGTCACAAATCAAATGTCGTCCCAAGGGTCAAGCGAATCTTGCCGACTGCAGCGTCAACGCCACAAAACTACTGGACATAGAAAAAATGTCGAAAACTTGACACGGTCCGGCCAGGGAAAAAAGAAGCAGTGCAAGAAAATCGGAAGGATCTCAATTTTGCAGCCGGGTTACCGAGAACGAGGACGCAATTCTCAATATCGACAATGTGGTTTCATTGGAACACTCAACTCGTGTGAAATTTGTGATGTTGTGAATGAATAGCAAAGCCGCAGACGAGAGAGTGCCAGATCAAAAGGAAATCGTTTCGCTTCGAAAGAACGTTGCCCTAAAAAACTGGCAGTTCGCTGCTAACGCCGTACCGAAGCACTCGGAATTGAGTCAATATATTCAGAAAGCTTTAATTTGTGGCGTAAGCTGAAAGATGTTCATATTTTTTTCGGCTGAGCCAAACACCAAACAAAAGCTTAAATTTGGCCTCAAACTTGTCCCAAATCTCGTAGGTAAAACTGCAAGAACATCGCTACTTTGAATTAAAGCATTAGTAGCTTGACTTTGCTCGGGTTTTAATTCCAGAGAAAACCTAAGTTATTTAGAGAAATTCTCGCAACCTTCACAAATAGAAACTCCGCCACCATTTTTGTGTTGTCAACACGACGCACGCGAAGAGCAATGACGTAAGCACCAAATTCAATATCCACCAATCAGCATTTTGCGTTGAAAAATTCAACGCAGAAATGAAAATTCCCGAGACATCGTTGCAAGCTCTCTCCTCTTTCTCCCTCCCGCCCCCCACCCCCAAGAGAGCTTGCTCGAAGGCTAAGGTTTCCAAGTCTTAGGTTTCCGGGTCCTAGGTTTCCAGGTCTTAGGTTTCCGGGTCTTAGGTTTCCGGGTCTTAGGTTTCCAGGTCTTAGGTTTCCAGGTCTTAGGTTTCCAGGTCTTAGGTTTCCGGGTCTTAGGTTTCAAGGTCTTAGGTCTTAGGTCTTAGGTTTCTAGACACCCGTCTGCAATCTGCACCCTGCAGTCTGCATTTTATACTAACCTATTGTGAATAGCACCTCCTCCTAGTATGAAAAAGCCATGAAAGCATACTTCTTTTACCAGGGGCACCCAACGACTGTTTTGTGCAAAATGTCTGTTCGGAGAAGCAATATTACATAGAATATTATATTAAGACTTAGTTGTTGACGATTGAAATTACTAACTAACCGTTCCATTCGATTCATGTCAATTTTAGAAGCTTACCTAAATAATTCCTACGATTGTCTGAAGTTAGATTTTTCAAATTTCACTGCCTAAATAAACCTATTTTTCCCCCTACCCCTTTCGACGCCTGCTACGTAGGCTAGTATACAAAATAGCTATACGGATTCAAAGAAATGAAAATACATGATCAAAGACTGGGAGGAATTAGCAAAATTCCCTCTTTCGTATTTCAATTGAATTTTCAATAAAATAATTCTGAAACCCTAGGATTACCAACATGTACAAATTCCAAAGCGCCAATAAGATACAATTCTAGAGTTCTAAAAGTGCTCTGGAGAGCCAAAAAAAAGTTTTCAATGCATTAAAAGGAAACCGTCGTTAAGTGCCGCCTGTTCAACCATACAAAACTAACTTTAACCATATAAACAATAATTTCATGATAAAATTGAAAACATAAAAATTCTTCACCTTTGAGAACTGGCAGTAACTTATAAATTCATGCATCCTCAAATGACCGCGTTCGAAACCACTTTTTACGCCAAATATAATATTCAAATGTCGGACGCCATTTTGTTTTGGAACGCTCTCTCGATATTAGAGTCCAAGCCCACGAAAGTGAGCGCACGCTCTCATTCAATTCGCGTTCGTGTCACGACTAACACCAACCTTGGTTAATAAAGGCGTCTCTAGTGCCGCTTATTAACGCCGTTCCAGTTTGCAGTCTCTCGTGACCTACATATTATCACACTACCACGAAGTGAAGAAGTCCGGTTAACTCTTTTCACGACAACCCGTCTCCATCAGTGTCTCACAAACTGACATGCGGCAGTCGGATAGATTGAAGCCACGGCTACCCGTCTAAATCGGATCCGATGGATTCCGTTTGCCCACATTTTCCACCCCCTCCCAAACTCAACCTATTGTTTATTTACTAAGTCTCTCGCGAACTGACACGCGGCAGTCCGATGGTCTCGATCCACGGCAACCCGTCTCCATCGGATCCGATGGAGTCCGTTTGCTGACATTTTCCAACCCCTCTCAACCATATTTTGCTCTATATTTACTAAGTCCCTCGCGAACTGACATGCGGCAGTCCGATGGACTCGTTCTACGGCAACCCGTCTCCATCGGATCCGATGGAGTCCGTTTGCCGACGTTTTCCAACCCCCTCTCAACTATAGTTTGCTCTATATTTACTAAGTCCCTCGCGAACTGACATGCGGCAGTCCGATGGACTCGTTCTACGGCAACCCGTCTCCATCGGATCCGATGGAGTCCGTTTGCCGACATTTTCCACCCCCTCCACAACTCACGAACTGACACACGGCAGTCCGATGGACTAGTTCTACTGCAATCCGTCTCCATCGGATCCGATGGAGTCCGTTTGCCAACATTTTCCACCTCCCCCCCCCCCCCCCCCTCACAACTATAGTTTGCTGTATATATGGGGTATATATACTAAGACTCTCGCGAAAGGACATGCGGCAGTCCGATGGACTAGTTCCACGGCAACCCGTCTCCATCTGATCCGATGGAGTCCGTTTGCCCACATTTTCCACCCCCCTCACAACTATAGTTTGCTGTATATATGGGGTATATATACTAAGACTCTCGCGAAATGACATGCGGCAGTCCGATGGACTCGTTCCACGGCAACCCGTCTCCATCGGATCCGATGGAGTCCGTTTGCCAACACTTTCCACCCCCCTCACAACTATACTTTGCTGTATATATACTAAGGCTCTCGCGAAATGACATGCGGCAGTCCGATGGACTAGTTCCACGGCAACCCGTCTCCATCTGATCCGATGGAGTCCGTTTGCCCACATTTTCCACCCCCCTAACAACTATAGTTTGCTGTATATATGGGGTATATATACTAAGACTCTCGCGAAATGACATGCGGCAGTCCGATGGACTAGTTCCACGGCAACCCGTCTCCATCGGATCCGATGGAGTCCGTTTGCCAACATTTTCCACCCCCCTCCATCTATACTTTGCTGTATACATACTAAGTCTCTCGCAAACTGACATGCGGCAGTCCGATGGACTCGTTCCACGGCAACCCGTCTCCATCGGATCCGATGGAGTCCGTTTGCCGACATTTTCCACCCCCTTCTCAACAATACTTTGCTGTATTTATACTAAGTCTCTCGCGAACTGACTTCCGCTGACTCTGGTTGTTCATGGCCTTCGTCCATCGGACTCAGTTTGGGTGTATTGGACAACCCTCAGGTTTTCTCAGCAAAGATGAAAAGCGTACAAAAAGGCTTAGCTCATTGTGAACTCACTTTCTTTGTTCGGCGATAAATGAAGAAGGATTCACAAACGAGAAACTAAGTTATTTTAAGAGCAAAAATTACCTTTGTGATCCATTTGGTATAAAATCGAGGGATCGATAGTAATTTGCTTACCACAACCCAAGCGCGCGCTTAATAGCATCACCTAACAGAATGTGTAAAGCGTGCGCAAACTGTGTTCGGCCACCTTAAATGAGGCTAAATTACTCGTCCTGGACAAATAATTAATCAAGGTTCTTTAATTCATGCATACCAGCTCACTCATGTCTTTGGATTGTATTACTGCTTGATCATAAGTTAATATGAGAAAAAATAATAATAATAATAATAAATAATAATAATAATAATAGTAATAATAATAATAGTAATAATAATAATAGTAATAATAATAATAATAATAATAATAAATGATAAAGTGGAGTCAATTTGCGTTTTCCCAACAACCTTTATTGCCTTGTTACACCTTGCTACATTGATCATATGGCTATTAAATATACCCAAGAAACTAGCTTTTTGGCTACTATTTGAGAAGATAACAATCTAATTTTCGCCATATTTTGTAGTGGGTGGTTTACACCTCGTAGAATACTTCTACATCATCCGGAATGAACTGATGGTAACCGGGGTCAAGACCAGCTAAGATATTACAGACCATCCCTGTGCCATACCCTGGTGGATATTCATAACCGTGACCACAGTTGGTATACGATTGTTTGATAGTATAGGCATTGTCGTGTATGTGAAGGTCGTTTCCATCACCAAACGTTGGTCCATACGTTCCACAGTGGTACACGGCATACTTCTCTTTTCCTGGCTTTAACTCCAACTTGAAAGGACTGTATCCCCTGAGATTATACAGCGAGAAGATGAAGGCCCTTCGGTCATAGACATACTTGCAAGGTGACGGACCTGAGATTAAGAAAGGCGTCAAGAAGAGAGAAATAGAGTAAGACGTCAGACAAATCCCTTTGGGAATCCAGTGGATATGCGTTGTAGTTTTTAAACTAGCGAGCGAAAATGTGGGAATACGCTAACGAAAGTATAATGCTACAAAGAAAAACAGCAACAACAGCACAACATTGACTTGGTGTCGAACGTTGCAAACAAACTTTAACCTGGCCACCTAAGCCTGTTTCTATGAGAGGTTTGGCTCTTGGATAGTTTTTCTTTACATGATTAACTCGTTATCATTTTTGCAGTTGACAGATTACAGACGTGAAGTATTAGGTCTAGCTATAAAAAAGAAATCAGCCATTTCAACAGAAACGTATCCAATATTCACCACTAATTGACTGTTGTCTAAAAATTGCGTATTAGAGAAAAGCCAGATCCGCGATTTTATACTTAAAGATTTTTTTAGACGACCCATGTTTTACTGAAATTTGCATTGTGAAAAAAGGCTTTCATCAAACTTTCAACTCCTTTTATAACATAGCTAGTAAATTCGTGCAATCAAATTCAATTGCGCGAGCGTGCTTCATATTCCTATTGTGCACGCTGATGACGTCAGCAAACAAATGCCTCGAGAACTCGGTGAGCGACTTTCACCATTTTGCATTCAAAAACGGGAGAAATCTTCAGCAAAACGTTTAACTACAGATGACAACAAGGGAACCAGCTGATGAAGAAGCTCTTCCCACTTTTTCTTTGGGATTGGAGTTTTTAACTCCCGAAAAAACCTAAAGAAAAGGAAAAAAGAGAACAAGGCCCGTGACATCGTGTCTCGCAAAACTATTAATTTTCAGGCGCCAATTTCGCTTTCTCAGAGGGAAAAGACATTTTTTCGAAACGATAAACTGAAAGAAAGACTGCTAAGGAATACTTGATAGTTTCAAAAGCGGAAATCCGATAATTAACGGCGAAGAAATTGTGCTTAAAGGAGATATTGTTGTTTTATCCAGCCGACGATCAGCAAGCGGACATTTCAGATCATTATTTACTGATTATACGCCACGAACTTTCTTGGTAACGTTCGAGTACTTGTGGGAATTCAATTCACAAGAAATTACAGGTTTGATTGTGAATTTGTACTTAAATACTTTTCTAATTGAAAGCTTCTTCGTATTCCTAACAGTTTTGTTGAAAACCGTGCACACCGTTCGATAAATTCACTTCAAAATGGACTTGCAGTTCCTTCAAATCACTTGCGCGTTCATCGTCTCGGGTTAAAAATTGTACGCCTTTGCTTCTTAGAACAAAGACTTAATTGAATAAATTTTTCATTTAGGGAAGCTTCAGTTGTCTGTTTTCTTTCTATTTTCATTCTTGAGACGTGACAACTGCGTAAATCTTGCGTAAACAAAACGACATGTCCTCGCAAGCGGAAAGAATTCTCCCATGTAACGCGAGGATCAAATTTTCAAGTTTGTTTTTTGGAAAATTTTTAATTGGCAACCAGTGTATTTTATTCCATAATTAGAAACTACTGTAGACCAAAGGGGTGTTGCCTTTTTTACCCGGTAAGATGTGTATTTTTACCGAACATGGGGTTGTTTATTACCATTTTGCACATTGGCTGAATGCTTGGGAAACCTCTGGCCAACCTAGAATCAACGGGTTTAAAAACTACCGCGTTGAAAATGTTATAAAACAATTGATTCATGCGTCAGCTGTGCATTCATCGAGATATGAAGCACTTGGGAAGTTTGCAGAGCACTCAAGAAGCTAGAGTTGCTCGAGGCGTAGCCGAGAGCAACTGTTACGCATCTTTCGTGCTCTCCAAACTTCCCGCGTGCTTCATATCTCGATGAAGCACGCTGACGCATGAATCAATTGTTAAATAGACCCCGTTTTGCTTGGTAAGAGGCTAAAAAAGTAAAATTAATTGAAATGGGGTCATTTAAACATTGGTCCTTAATATCACTCTGGCCAAAGAGCCTGAGGAGTTCGGGTACGAGATTGCACTAAGATAAAAAAATCTTCACGAGATTGCCCCCCTTAAGAACTTACTTTCCCAAGGAACGTCCGTGAAACCACCAAAAATGTTGTCACCGACTTTGACGATTGTTACAGTAGGTCCCTTGCCATCGCAGCCCTCGTGGAACTTTTTTGCACGCCAGTTCTCCGGAGATTCATCCGCACGCCAACATCTCACTAATTTACTGTTGGGCTTCAGCACCGGTTTTAAAAAAGCCATCAGCTGATCTGTGTACTTCTGGTCGACACCTCCAAGAATACTGGATTCGCCAGAGCCAGTAAATCCACCTGTAATAATCAGTTAAAAGAAAACTAAATTAAAGAGTATTCTATGTGGTTTGTATAGCTGTTTATGCCACCCAGAAAAAAATTTTCGTCTTAAATTGCTAAATGAGCCTGATTTGGTCTGAAGGATAAAAGGTAAGTTAATGCGGCAGATTTTATTACGCTTCAACAAAATCTTCAAGTTGGTTGCCTTTTTGTTATTTAGGGGTAATATTTCTGAATTCTGATTGGTGGAGACAGGGATAATTTTTTTTATTAATTTTCCTATTAAGCGAGGACGAAATTAGTGACGTTACCTGTTTTGCTGAGCACGCCATTTCTACATTTTAGTGGTTTCATTTCTGCCTGATAAAAACGAGGTTTTTGAATTCTGTCACACCCATATACCCAGCGGATTTGTTTGGTTGAAAACCTAGAATCATTCATGGAGACCAAGCGCTTTCACCCCGTTGAAGCTTCTTCCAACAAAAGAGTGCATTTTTAATGGAAGGAAGCAGCAGGTACAAATCAGTTGAAGAAATTACTCTACAAGTTCTTTATTTAGAGCCACAGTCCATAGCTGACTTCTATTTTTATCGACGTGTGTTAGTTAATTGCTAGTGGTAGTAGGAAGCTTCACAGCGCAGGTGAATCAATTGATCAAAGGCCAACATTTTGTCAAATCGTCAATGGTTAGCTTATTAATTCAAGTTGTATTTTACTATTAATTGAATCTCTCATGCGAAGTGCGGCGTTTGACCCAATTATGATTTCGCCCGCTTGTAATTCGAGATGTTTGTTTTTGGAATTAATAGAGAGATTTATTGTTGTTATTACTCTTTGGATCGGCTGGGGCGTTCTTGACGCCTGGCTCAGGAACGAAAAACAACTGTTTCGGTGTCAGGCGCCGATCTTCAAATGAATCGAGCATAATACATGGAACAAGTACGTGCATTTGTGTTATAAGAGCTCTTGTGATTTTCTAAAGGCCATTGGCTGCAAGCCGTTGATTCTTTTTGGCCGTTTTTCTACCGATAATTAATCGGAAAGGGTTAATTAACGTCCTGAACAATCACATTAAAAAAAAAATTGGAAAAGTTGAATTGGTATGCAAATCAATGAAAAGCCGACTTTTTTCCATTTTTCAAATAGAGATTTATTTCAAATTTTATTTGTAAGTGTTTTTATGTTTCTCACACTTATTTATTGATCGCTTTGCAATTTATCTCATAATGTTATTTAGTTTGGCTTAGTTAGGTTCAACATTTGGCTCTACCGGGCGAACTTAATTGATTTTGGTCTACCTATACGGTGACAGGGATCAGCTGCTGATAAGATCAGCTCAATTTCTATAGAAAAATTTTCTTTGCACCAGGCATTTTACTTTTAAAGTATAGCTGCTCAAATGATTTCAACATGTGCGCCTTCTCCATATAACCATTCTTCCCTTATCAGTCCATAAATATAAGTACAAAGCGCACTGCTACACGCTTTTATTTACGACAACGCTATGGCTAGCATGACATTGTCATAAAACAGGCCGAAGTTCGCAATTAAAGTCTCCCGTGATTTTAGAATTCTTACGATATAACTGCAATACACCTTTGAAATCAGATACTCAGCTATGGACCAAGCGACAAGCGAAAAATGAAATTTTATATTTTTGACTCCAATTTCCGAGTTGCCACGTAGATTTATGTGGCCCAACGAACAGTCCTTTTAAAAGAAGCTATACTATGAATTTATACAATTTACGATATGTTAGTGAACTCACCGCTCTTTTGGCAGTATTTACCATTCCCAGTGTAACCTTCCTTGCAGGTACAGGTGTAGGAACCGTCAGTGTTCTTGCAATCAGCAAAGGGGTGACATTTATCAGTACCCATTTTGCACTCATCTACATCTGAAAAAATGCACACACCTTATTTCAGTTATGATGGAAATGATTTTAAAAATACGAGGGAGCAAGGATTGTGCTGATGTAGGTCGGTCGTCTCTCACAATACGCCTTGGTTCGAAGCCAAGAGGATGGGCGAATCACCAATTTTTGATGGTCAGCAGGAAGGGGGTGGGTGCTAGAGTCATTTTAAAAGTCTAGATCTAGCCATTTCTTCGTTATCAGCTAAAATTTCTGCCATTCAAGCTATTAGTTAACTATGGTGGATCTTTTACTTCTCACGTGTTTCGTATCAACGCTGACAGTGTTGAGTAACATCCGAAGATCTTATGAGTGATTACAATCTCTTTCGATACTCTACGGACACTGCTTTTCATCTTCTGACGACCTCAAGACTTCTCGAAATAAATTTTGTGGAGCTCCAAGCCAGCTTGATTAACACCTTACTCGTAAGGCATTAATTTAATCAGCCATTGGGAAGCTATTTGCTGGTAAAATTCACGCTATTTACTGACAAAGTTTATCCATCTTAGTGAACAGTCTTCTTAATGTTTCTCAGCTATAAGCTAAAAGAACTACGATTTCTTAGTTCACAGTTATCACAGGTAACCTCATGCAGATCCTTATACCACTCTCCTTTTTTGTGGCGACTCATTTTAATATAACTACCTTTTAGTTTAATAGGTCGGTTTTCACTTGAGTGAGGAAATTAGTGTACAAGGATACTTTCCACTTTGAAAACTTCTTTCTCTCTCTACTTCTACAATTAAAAACTCATGTATTCGTTCTCTCTTACTTATACAATTGACCCTATGTAATGTTAGGCTGCGTCCAGTTGCCTTACTTTCAAGGATTTGAAAAAGGACAAAGATACTTGGCGAAAATAATACAATATAAAAAAGGTTTTTTTGAAATAAGATCACGACGATTCTTGACAATGAAATCGTATCCTTATTTCCAGACAGCCTGATTCGTCACCTTTGATTTCACCAAAACCTTCAAAACCCGTCAGAATTAAAACTTAGTTCTGAAAACCTTCAAGAAATGAGACTATGTTTAAAAAATGGGAAAAAGAGACAAAATATCAATATTCTCAAGAATATCACATTAACAGATGATTGTGAAGAATTAAAGCATTAAGGGCCACGATCTTTAACTAGTCAAACCAAAATTATTGGTATTTTTTGGGGAAACGTTACCAAAAGTTGAAGTCAAGGCCGAATCTTCCTATTCCTCGACCCCTCCCTAGGCTAATTCACCCATTTGCTTTAACTTCCAAAGGGCAAAGACACCCGTTTGAGCAAGTATTTGATGGACAGAAATTGTAATTCCTTTTATTTTCATTCATAAAATGTCACCTACTGAATAGACATAGCCTATGCTTGTGGTTTCAAAGATTAACATGACCTTATACTACACCAACATATTCGAAACCTGCAGCCCCATAAGAACTTTAAAGCAACTAGAGAAAATTTTCAAACCCTTATCCCTTGTCCTCTCACCTCCACACTTTCCACAGCTCTTGGGGCACTTTTTAGGGTCCGTGTCACATATTCCTCCTTTAACCAGCTTTGGGCATTTTGGCGTTTTGTCTTTGCATGCTTGAAAAAATTAGAGAAGAAAAGTAAAAATAAGCCAGCGATAGTATCGTTTAATATTCGTTGCGAAAAACAAAACTGCTGAGCCGTTAGTAAAAACCCATTTAGACCTGGAAGTTTTGAAGGGTGCCCTGTGTTCGTCATCTTTAACTTGGGTTGTCAGGCTATTGCATGTCTTAACGCATTAAGCTTTTGGTTCAACACTTAAACAATATTTTTGAATGAAACGTGTGCACTGTTTGTAAATATGGAAAAACCTTTAAAAAAGGCTTGTTGCAAATTGTTGAAACAAATATGATTATTTGAGACTTTTCATTCAACACTCCTTTCAACATTTCCTTTGTTCTAGAATTGTTTGACCATGTTGTAGCTGTTTGAACATTTCCTTCCAATTCAGTCGAACAAAATTATGAACACAACTAGTTTTAAAATTATTTCCTGGTTGTCGCGATTAATTCTTAAGTGTAGGTCTGATATTGCAACCGTTGGAACTCCCTCAACATAATAATGTTTTCGTTTTTAATGTTTGTCTTCCTTGTTTTCAGTTGACTTTTGTTGAGGCAATACTCAATGGTTCACGTTATCTTTAATACTTTGTGTCAGAAAAAGATGCGAGACAAAAATGCGTGCGTGAAAATCGTACGCGGATTGTACCATTTTTTAAACAGACCCACCTAATGTCACAAGCATGTCACTTTTTGCCAGAAACAAGAAAATTGACACGCTGGCAACAAATAAAAAAGCAGGTTTTTCTTTTATTTACATAAAATAATCTTTCATTGTTATTAAGAAAACCGTATGGTCCAAAATGGCCCTACGCTAGAATGTGTATCAGTAACTTCAAAGCTGTGGATAGTCTCTCTTATTAATGTCACTCTTATTAATGTAATTTAAGGTATCTTTAAGAGAAAGTTTTTTTCCCAGTAAGCTCAGTGAGCTCCCTGAGCTTATGTTTATTTTATTATCACTCATAAAGCCTTTAAATGGCATAGTCTTCTAGAGGCCATACTTACCCAACTCATCGCACTTTCCACAGCTTTCGGAGCAAAGTTTTGCCACCTTCTTTGAATCGCATTTTCCCTTTTTGGCCCATTTGCGGCATTTCCTGTTTTTATCAACACATTCTAAAAGCAAAAGCAATAATAAATTATAATATTATTGCGTCATTATGTTCTCTCAACGTCATGCCTTGAATCTGTTAATATTAGTCCACATGCACTGACGAATGATAGTTCTATTGATAGTATTGATAGTTCTTAATGGTGCTGGTTATTAAGCAACTGATTAAATCAACAGTTCACATGACTCAAAACTCTTCCACATCATATTTTATTGATGCTTTTTATGATGTTTCACAGGTGTTTCTAACTTTTGAGTCTAAGTATGATCTTCTAAAGTGTGGCTATTCCACAGGAAATGAAGAGTTTAACTCGTTCAGCCATCTCAATGAAGCAACATTTACAATTAAATGAATTGAGTTGGGTCGGCCTTTGGGACAAAGGACACTCAAGACATAACGAGCAACCATACAAACTCACCTTGTGCCAGACTTAACGCCACTAGCATCAAGATAACACCAATCACAAGTCTCATGATGATGTCCTGCTAAGAGTCTATGAATCAGCAAAAAAGAGAAAAAAAGGGGGGGGGGGGAATTGTTTCTTTGTTTTAGGAATTTAAACTCGAGTAATCAGTAGAGGAAACCAGATCAAACTACAATTAGGAGAGAGTTTTTCTCGCCGAGAGTTTTACGACTGCAAAAAAAAAAAAAAAATTAAAATTCTGAGGATTTCTAATAACTTTGAAAACAAAAGCCATCCAAGATTGGTCGTGCGGTTTGAAATGACTGGACCGCCGGCCGGTTGGCTCAGTTTGTTGAGCATCGGATCACCGTGCGGGAGGTCGTGGGTTCAAATCCCGGCCCGACTAACACTCGGGGTCTTCAAATAACTGAGGAGAAAGTCGTGATTTTGTTATGACATCTGCAAATGGTTAGACGTTCTATTGTTCTCTGATAAGGACGATAAACCGTAGGCACTTCAGTGTTCTTAACCTTGTAAGACGTTAAACAACCCAGACACTAATCGCAAAGAGAGTTCCCGTTGTGCTGGTCTGGTGTTTGTGCTGTTTTATGATTCACGGGTCGAGGGCCACAATAGTAATTAACCATTGTGTTAGCTTGGTGTTACCCTCCTTAAATATTTTCTTGATTTATTGATTGATTGATTGATTGATTGATTGATTGATTGATTGATTGATTGATTGACTGATTGATTGATTGATTGCTTGCTTGCTTGCTTGCTTGCTTGCTTGTTTGCTTGCTTGCTTGCTTGCTTGCTTGATTGATTGATTGATTGATTGATTGATTGATTGATTGATTGATTGATTGATTGACTGATTGATTGGAATAATGGCATTCGTGACGTAGGTCCTGCTGAGGGTAGAAGAGATTTCTTGGCAGTTTTTCTTCGCTAAAAGTAACCTTCATATATAACTTCGGGAAAGAGAATTTTACCGAATCACTTCAAACATACCCCGGAGAAACAAATGAAAAAAACTGTGCTATTTCTAGCACGAAGTACAGAAATAAACTAAACAACTATCTCTGAAAAATTCGCAACATGAACCAAGAAATTCAATTACTTTCAACACGATTTTGTTCAACCCTAACTCTTAGGTAGTTTATTAAACAATCAAGGAATAGATCTGAGCTAAAAAAATAAAATTAAAATAAATCACTTTATTTAAGCGTCAATGTATTTAGCGCGGAGCACTAATTGGGGATACCAGCTGGATGACAAATGTTAAGCAATTTTATTTTTAAACCCAATTACTCTTTTTACATTCACATCTCAAGAGGGTTTAAATTAAAGTGCTGATCAAAAGCCACATATAATTGCCAAAATAGCACTTCAGAAAGTCGTTATTTCAAATATTTAATTAGACGACAGATAGATATGATGCTTGCTAACACGGGCCAAACATTTCCCTCTTTTAAATATTTTGGCATGTGCCAAGGAAGGCAACAATTTAAGGTCAGTGAAAAGTTTTTGGAATAACTATTGTAACATAGTCTTTATAAGTATTTAATATTTTGTCATCTCCAAAAATTCACGTTTCGGGGGATTTTAACCCTATTCAGCTCAGCCAGGTCTTTTTTTTTTGTTTTTACATCCCTAAACGTGGAGCAGGAAATGGCAAACGGGGTGCGGCACGACTATACGCAGTGACAATCACGTCATTTGTTGTTCACAGCCGCCATCGTTGATTTCTCTATACGTCTTTAATCACAGAAAGTCGACCCCAATTGTTCCACATTTCTCAACGCCAATAGACAAGAGTCAAAATAATGTAACATGTAAAGGTTAAGAGAACAAACTTAAACTTTGTCATTTGTTCCAATCGGAATTCTTCAAAATCTTGTTGTCATAGGAACATCAATTCAAGTGCGCCATCAATTATTATACCAAATTGTTACTATAAACAAACAAATAACTTTAAGTACTAGATGAAATATGAGTGGGAGATCTGTATGGGCGTTTACAATGGCGAGCCGAAGGTGAGCCATTGTAAAGCCCATATAGATCGTACCCGAAAATTTTATCGTACTTGTGAAAAGAAACAACCAATTGAATGCCAAGTATTTTCATGCGATTTGGTCAATGGACATGTATGTCAAAATATCACTGATCCCACAGGAGAGACAGCACGGGACAATAGTAGAACTGTTTATAATTTATAATTTTCAGTCGCTCGATACATTAACACTTAATACTGCTTCATTTTATTTTGCTTTTTTTCTTCGTTTGATTATTTTTCATCGCTGACCTTGAGTTTGTGTTTTTTCTTTTTGTATAGAGCTAATTTATGTCAACAACTTTAGACTTTCTGATGTCTGAAAGCGAAAAAGCAACTACCAAGAACAAGAGGAAACTCCATTAAAATGATATTTTCTGCTCCGAAAGAACATTAATTACGAAAAAACTACAGTACAAACAGCCTATTATTAAAAAACCTTTTTTTGAAAGTGTCGCAAGGAAAAGGTTTTTAGCCCTGTAGAAGATAATTTATTAAAATATCTGTAGATAATTTTTGTGATGCAGGAACAATAGAGCTCCATTACTTAAACGTCCTTAAATTCGCTATTTTATTTGGGAAAACTGGACAATTGAAGTATACGAGTTATCTTTGTACTCAGACGAGGCAGAATACGGAGATCAACCAAAACAGATCAGATTAAAGGAAAAAATATAGAACAATCTAATCTAATTTAATGTAAAAATGGAATAAAACGCGACATAAACATTTTATTAAATTTTTGCTAGCTCAAAATTTTGTCTGATTTGGGATCACTCCAATCATTGAGTGAGAAAACGAGGCTCACACGAGCCTCAGTGACTTACACGCAAGAGTCCGCACGCGAGTAAGCGAGCAACGCGCGTGCAAGCCCAGCGCTGGACCGCCTTCAATCACGGAGAGAACAAGGTAGGCGCACGACCACGAATTAACAAGAGTTGGAGATTTTTTTGGCCGGAAAAGATAAAATATGTAGTTTATTTCAATAACAACTTCATACGATACGATAGCGTAACTGAAGCTCTCTAACGCAACTGAAATGCTGACTCAAGGACAACATAATTTTATCCTTCCTAAATAACCATTAACCACTTCTGAATACAACAACCCAACACGTAGAGTAATTGTGGCACTGTTGACCACTTGGGTATCAATTGACAGCTACAAATCTTGCGAAAGATAAGATATCGTCATTCTGAGCTTCGGCGCAGTTTAAATTTAGAAGCTACTTCATAACTTACCTTAAATCAAATTGATCCTCTGATCTCCCCAAAGACAATGTCCTTGAAGGAAAGGAGCACAAAGGTTTAAAAGATCAGGGTGTGGAAAATGCTGACATGTCGCTTTGCTATTGGTTGGTGATGATTTCATAGGGTGGGGGCTTTTTGAAATGACAGGTTAACATGTCGATCCGCCATTGGCTGCCGATGACCTCATGGATCGATGATTGGCTATTGATGAACAACTGTAAAGTTGCAGGATACTGGGGCCATGTAAATTATAAATTGTTTCAAATTACATTTGGTACAAAGTATAATATTTTTTGGTAAAACTTTAGAACAAGAAGTGGGTTTTAAAATAACACTCGCCAAAGTCGTACCAAACCATAGCTATCTTTTGACAATAAAATATTACCGCTATGCTGATTTCATTTTATTATGGCGGTAGTTTTTGAACTTATTGACATGCCGAAGACTTTTACTTTTCTTAAATATGGGCGGATTTGGGCTGATGAAATTTTTTGCAAAACGAGAGTCGTTTAGAGTGTGCAGATCGCGGATTCCCAAACAAGATTCTATGGCTATGATTCAACCACAATGATTCGCCTGTGGTGCAGTCAGCCCATGGTTAAAGGGAATTAAAAGATTTTTTTTTTCTTTAATATACGCTTACATTCTGAAATCCAGTACTTGTGAATGGTTTGCGGGGCGAATTTCAATACCGACGTAGACAGCATTTTAAGTTGGAAAAGGATGGCTAATGCTATAAAAGCTCAGAAAATACCATGACAAGCCTAATTGGCGTCTAACGTTTTCCATCACATCACATGTACTCAGTTCTAAGGATTTTTGTGACATCCAGATAATTTCATAAGCAACACGTTTTTAATGAAAAATAAAGATATGATATCGTGCTAGTTCAAATAATCTCAGCTTGACAAATAGCTGTTGTGAACCACATCTTATAATGGTTTATTTTGTTCTTAAAACCATTATTTTTTATCTGTGAATAACAACTGTCGCATGCAGGAAACTGTAATATAATCCGCCAACGCTTCAGGGCAACACATTTACCGAAAACACAAATTTCTTCATGAGAAATAAAACCAATTATATATTTTTTCCGGAGTAACAGGACCAAGTTCCTAATGTAAGAAATGCTTTACCATCATTTGTAAAAAGTCAAACTAATATTTCCCACCTCAGTTATAATAACTATTTTCTCAAACACCAACTACTACGCACATCATCCTTGTTTATCAGTAGCCATTGTTCACGGAGGGCTGCCTCAAACGCCATTACGCTGATGTGCTGAAACGAATTGATTAGTAAGGTTGGGCACGGAGTGATGCATGGAAGTGTGTTATGTCAAATATCGTTAAGCTCGACAAAGTCTGCCACATTTTGCGACACTTGAGCGGTGGTAGAGACTCCTATGTAGACATTGCTTCGCTTAACTACCTACATAAAAGAAACGCCTCTCGATCAGTCTTATTCAGCATTTAAAATTTGGTTAACCCATGTGCTCAATGTGTGAACAACAAGTTTTAACCAAGATAGAAGCAGAAACAGAAACTGTTGGATTGCTCGTTCCTCTTCTTTTTGAAACAGATATTTTGGTGTAATGTTTTCTTTGCTATAAAATATCTTCCACCGTAGCTTAACTAAAGGTATGAAGGAGGCAGTGTGGTCGATTGGTAAGGGCGCTGGACTTGAAATCCGAAGGTCCCGGGTTCAACTCCTCGGCCGCGTTGGGATTTTTAAGGATGTTATTTTCAAATTAAACTATTTTTTGTACATTTTAATGCTCGGCACTACTAGCCGGCTTGTGCTATAAACACTACCGAGGGTACATAAAGGCCATTTATTTTTGTATTTATTAGAAATGTAGACTTTCCTGATAGAACAGAATAAGGTAACAGTTAAAACAAACAACCATCTTACTGCTGCTGTAAAGATGATGAAGAGGTTTCAGAAACGTGCTTTTTAAGGCCGGATAAATCAAAACACCGCCCATTATTTTGTTACACTGCTGGAGTTATCCTGGCTGATGAATTTTAGACCGAAACGATTCGGAATGTACTGGAAAAAACAAAAAACAAAAACAAAAACAAAAAAAACCCATAAAGTTCCAACGACATCATCGTCACATCTTCATTTCATTACAAATCTCGCCAACAAACTCTGACGCAGTGTCGTGCGTGGTGACATTCTGGAAAGGAAATAATTGCGTAAAAAGAATGTACTCTGAGAGCTTGCAATTATTCAAACCCTGTATGTTTATCTGTGTCGTAAATATGTGGGAGATATGCACTAGTTCTCATTCACGTTTTCTCGTAGATCTCTTTGCTCCCTATAATAAATAGGTTTTGCTGCAAACTGTTGCGCGGTATATTCTTACCTTTCTGATATATTTAATCACTGCTGTGCCAAACATCTTAATCTTAGATTCGTAATCTTCAAAAGATATAGGATTGCACGATGACTGAGTAACAGTTAACTTGGGATGTCTTCCGAATAATAGCTTGCGAACCCCTGAGAAGTTACCACACAGGCCGCGCGAGTTGAGCGGGAGGCTCGAGAGAGAAGAGCCATCACGCGTGCTTCTTTCGTGTTCCCGAAATCGTGCCATGTGCTCAATATTTCGCTTCCAAAGTAAAAGGGCGTCAATTAAATTGATGCTTGTTACTTGAGAAACAATGTTGTCATGTTCTCAGTAAAAAAGTGACTCATCATGTCTCAGTGAAAAACATCTATATTTTCCAGTTACTGACCTGATGCCCAGAAAGGTTCATTAACTAGCAAACGCTTAAACACCATAAGACACTAAACAGTTTTCAGACACCTAAATATTACGAAAAAAAAAAAAGAATTAGTATAAATCTACTAGCGTTCTGTCATGAATGCTGTTCTCTTATTAGCTACGCTACTTACTATCTATTCTGTGGTAAATAGTGGGTAGAGTGAGTAGCGCTTCACTTTTCCTTTGGTAAATAAGTGGAGCGGAGTCAAGTGTCACAAAATACTACAGACGCAAACTTTGAGTTACAACAGTTCGGTGGCTCTATTGTTTTCAGAGGAAACCTTAAGAGAGATGACTTTTCTAAATATGTAAAGGTGACTGACGCTTTTATTGCCAAAATTATGAATATCTTTTCAGTAATAACTTACGACGCAAATGTGAACTCCATCGACCATTTCCTATCAATGTGCTTATGGCACAATTCTTTAATAAGAATTGTCAAAAGACCAGTCTTCTTTAAATTAAGGTACTTGAAAGGTGTTCAACATATCACACACTTAATGAAAGACCGCGAAATCTTTCTCTCATTCCATGAATTTAATGAACGTTACGATGTCCAAACCATTTTTCTCACCTTCCATAGTCTGATATCAGCACTAAAATCCCTAAAGCCGGCAAACAACAGAAATTCTTTACTTGTTGGGAATGCCTAGTTTGAACGCTTTCTCTGAAAGTTTTTAAAATATCATCAAGCAAATAAGACAGTGTACGTAAAGCTTGTTTCTTTAAAGCAACAATTTCCTTTCCGAAGTCAGCAAAAATGATCCACAGACTGTGAACTAGAAAGTCATGAAACGCTCGACTGGCAATCAATATACGGACTTTCACTCAGATGCACCAAAATAACGAAACTAACAATTCAAATTGTTACACAGAAGACTGGCAACAAATGATTTCTTAAAAAAAATAGGCATTAAAGAAACTAATATGTGCTTTTTGCAGTATTAAGGTGGAAAGACAAGTCCATCATTTTTGGTTTTGCAAGGCGACGTCCTGCTTCTGGCGGTGATTCAAGCAATGGTTTATCACCGAAGATTTAGCAGCTATCAACTTTACTCCAGCCATATTATTGGGCTTAAAGCCTCATTCTTTCAGAAATAGACAAGTGCACCTCTTTTTCTTAATCGCAAGATATTTTCTTTGGTTCAGCAAAATGCAGGATAAGGCTCCTGATATACAAATTTTTTGACTTTCCTAGCCTCCTTCCTGTGATGGGAGGTATTAATAAAATTGTCTCGTGTACTTTGTCCCTCACGAAGTTAAAATTTAGACTCTCAGCCATGCTTCCATAATCCATGTAATTTTTTTCAATTTAATTTAATGTTCCGCTTAATAAATGTTCTGTATTGTATTTATTTGACATGATTGCTCTAACTGTAGTGTGACAGTAATAGTATTACAACTGTACTGTAATGTAATTATAAGTTAATTAATTTTAAAAGTATCGGGAATATTGTCAGTATTGTAAGTTCTGTAGTTATTGTAAGTTTTGTTTAGTGTCAGCATTGTAAGTCTTGTTAGTATCATACGCGTAGTAAGTATTGCAAAACTAAATAAAATAAATTAAAAAAACAAAACAATAAAATAATAAAAACATGCGTTACAAACAAACAATTGCCTAAACAACTGATTCACGCTCATCTCGGTTACAAACTTTAATAATCAACTCGCTTCGGCAAATAAATGAAATGCGTATGAATGAGGAGGCCACTTTGATCAAAGGCGATTGAGAACGTGTGCAACTCGTTGTACTTGAAAAAATAATGAAACCTCGTTTCGCTTCATTAAAAAGAATTTCTCACCTTAAAATTAGGTCCCAGTCATGCTCCGCAAATAATTGATTATATTTCTCATGTAGAAGTTAACGTTTTCGGTAGAGCTGTTGCCTGTCCTGAAAGATAGGCAGCTATTAAAGAAAAGAACATGTATGAATTTCCTCTGTTTAAAAACCTGGGTGACGTAACAAGCAAAAACTGACCAAACAAACTGATTCTTTTCTGTTACAAACCTTATTTATCAAATCGTCTCCGCACATAAGTAAAATGGTGTAGAATGCGTGAGGAGGCCACTTTGATCAAAGGCTACCGGCGCTGAATGGGAACGTGTGCAGCAGGTGGTTCTTGTTAAAATAATTATTAAGATAAAATAACCTCGTTTGCGCTTTTGGTAATTTATTAAAAAAAATTTTCTCGCCTTGAAATTAGGTCCTGATACTGAGCAAATAATTGGTTATATTTCTCATATAGAAGTTTGTGTTTTCGGTAGAACTGTTGTTCTGAAGCATTGGTGGATTAAATTAAATTTTACTACATATGAAAATTGTTATTTAAATAAGCACCTTTAAATGCGAGAGAATGGCTTGAACAATGGCAGGAGACCACTTTGATCAAAGTCTACTGGCACTGAATAGGAACGTGTGCAGTAGGTGGTTCTTGATAAAATAATAATTATCAAGGTTATAAAACCTCGTTTGAGCTTTTGGTAATTTATGAAAAAAAAATTCTCACCTTGAAATTAGGTCCTGATACTGCGCAAATAATTGGTTATATTGCTCATATAGAAGTTTGTGTTTTCGGCAGAATTGTTGTTCTGAAGCATTGGTGGATTAAATTATAATTTAATATATATGAAAAGTGTTATTTAAATAAGCACCTTTAAATGCAAGAGAATTGCTTGAACAATGGCAGGAGGCCAATTTGATCAAAGTCTACCGGCATTGAATGGGAACGTGTGCAGTAAGTGGTTCTTGATAAAATAATAATTATCAAGGTTATAAAACCCCGTTTGAGCTTTTGGTAATTTATGAAAAAAAATTCTCACCTTGAAATTAGGTCCTGATACTGCGCAAATAATTGGTAATATTGCTCATATAGAAGTTTGTGTTTTCGGCAGAACTGTTGTTCTGAAGCATTGGTGGATTAAATTATATTTTACTACATATGAAAATTGTTATTTAATAAGCACCTTTAAATGCAAGAGAATGGCTTGAACAATGGCAGGAGGCCACTTTGATCAAAGTCTACCGGCATTGAATGGGAACGTGTGCAGTAAGTGGCTCTTGATAAAATAATAGTTATCAAGGTTATAAAACCTCGTTTGAGCTTTTGGTAATTCTCACCTTGAAATTAGGTCCTGATACTGCGCAAATAATTGGTTATATTGCTCATATAGAAGTTTGTGTTTTCGGTAGAACTGTTGTTCTGAAGCATTGGTGGATTAAATTATAATTTAATACATATGAAAATTGTTATTTAAATAAGCACCTTTAAATGCAAGAAAATGGCTTAAACAATGGCAGGAGGCCACTTTGATCAAAGTCTACTGGCACTGAATAGGAACGTGTGCATTAGGTGGTTCTTGATAAAATAATAATTATCAAGGTTATAAAACCTCGTTTGAGCTTTTGGTAATTTATTTAAAAAAAATTCTCACCTTGAAATTAGGTCCTGATACTGCGCAAATAATTGGTTATATTTCTCATATAGAAGTTTGTGTTTTCGGCAGAACTGTTGTTCTGAAGCATTGGTGGATTAAATTAAATTTTACTACATATGTAAATTGTTATTTAAATAAGCATCTTTAAATGCGAGAGAATGGCTTGAACAATGGCAGGAAACATATTAAGAGCCGCCCTCTATAAATATCGACTATCGTCATTTGGACAAGAAAAAATGAAATCCCTCAAACTTTCTGAGAAGAATGGTCTATATAAGTAATTCACATAAATATAACTTTCATCTCAGTTCGATTCGTATTTTAGCTGTAGTGAGACCATCTTGGTTTTGCCGCTATGAGAGGGCTTTCAGCGGCCATTTTAGGGCACACTTTTAACAAATTGCCTTACAAAGAAAACGTTACAAATCCGAACAAACATTCATTATTTAATAAATGTTTTTTGTTTAGTTGAAAAAGCATTTGCAGATTAAATTAAATGTTACTACATATGAAAATTGTTATTTGAATAAGCATATTTAAATGCGAGAGAATGGCTTGAACAATGGCAAACCTAATAAACCTAATAATAAATGAATTGATCTTTTATCGTGTCTTAAAAACTTGTGCACCTTGCTCCAAAACACTTGTCTCACATCAGCTGTTTAAGAAGACTTCTTTGTAAAAATCAAACAAAGCGGGAAGTGAAAATTGTGACCCCAATGTCCCCACTTCATTGTTGTCATGGTAACATCAGATGTTTGTCGGCACCACAAACGCCAATTTTGAACTCAGAAGCTGCTGTGAAAAGTGCCAAATGTAAGACATCATTTCTTCAGTCTATTGTTTTACAACAGCTTAAGACTTTTACCAAAGTTGAAAAAATGTATGTGGCTTTTGGTTTCCTCATTTGTAAATAAATGGAATGAATGAATTGATCTTTTATCGTGTTTTAGAAGCCTGTGCACCTTGCTCCAAAACAAATGTCTCACATCATAAGGTATTTTCGTTCTGAGAATATTTTTTCACCTAATACAGTGAATTTGAATTTCCCCTTTTTATAATTGGATGTTTATAAATGTTTCTAGACTTAAAGAAAATAGAAAGAGAATGACTTGAACAATGGCAGAATGGAGAATGGCTTGAACAATGGCAGGAAACATATTAAAGCGAAAAATAAATGAGGTGATATTTATCGTGTTTTAGAAGCCTGTGCACCTTGTTGCAAAACAAATGTCTTAAATCATCAGATATTTTAGTGGCGAGAATATTTTTACACCAAATACAATGTATTTGAATTTCCCCTTTTAATAAGCGGATGTTTATAAATGTTTCCAGACTTAAAGAAAATAGAAGGAGAATGACTTGAACAATGGCAGGGAACATATTAAGAGGCGCCCTCTATAAATATAGACAATCGTCATTTGGACGAGAAAAAATGAAATCCCTCAAACTTTCTCAGAAGAATGGTCTATATCAGTAAGTCACATAAATATAACTCTCAGCTCAGTTCGATTCGTATTTTAGCTGTAGTGAGACCGTCTTGGTTTTGCCGCTCTGAGAGGGCTTTCAGCGGTCATTTTAGGGCACACTTTTAACAATTTGCCTTACAAAGAAAACTTTACACATCCGAACAAGAATTCACTATTCGAGACAAGCAAATGTTTGTTGATAGGTTGAGAAGCTTTTTTGGGAATTTGATCGAAATCTATTTTTTTTCTTTTTACAAAATTTTTAATTTCTTCCCTTTTGAACTACTCTTCAAGTGCCAAAAATATGTCTGAGTTTAAAGATACATTACTTGGCATCCTAAAACTGTATCCCAGTTAAAGAGCAATGTCTCGTTTTTAAGAATATGCAATGAAATTTTTGGGCAGTTAAAACGACAAAATTATAGAAGGAGAAATTTTAACTGTACTTTTGTCAACAAACAGTGCCTTCGTAATTAGGATAACAACATGAAAATAACGATTTACTAAGAAATAATGATGAATTCCACTTACCTCGTGAAATATCAATAACTGGATATTTCGAAATATATCAAGTTATAGTTTCAGCAGGTCACAGCGGCAATTTTGATGATTTGTTGTGTGAAATCACTGTAATACACCGTAACCGTTAAACTGAGTTGAACACTTCAGCCGAAAAAATTGTCTTTCGCCTCATGAGCCACCGTGTGTAAGGAGTCAAATATTTCTGGCTGTGTTATCCTTAATGATCAAAATTTCTTTTAGCAACCATTAAAATCCTGTTTTGAACTGGAGATTCTCGTCACGAAATCGTTTAAGTTCTGTTGACCTTCGGCCATGATTAAACAATGGGATTGCATTACAGAAACGCGCGCACATCCAGACGGGTTGGGGCGGGGATGGGGAGGAAATGGAAATGTCACGGGCCTTGCCAGGTGTTGCGAAAGCGTTAGCCATTCTTCGCCTATCGGGGGCTATAAATTAAACTCCTGCCACCGAATTATAGAACATGACTAGTGACTTTGGCGAACGTTGTGAAATTTGTGTAGATTAAATTTTTCTGACGTTGGGCATAGTAGGAAATACCCTCTGTTAATTTATATATGCTCTCTTATTTAGAAGGGTACCTTTCCCAACTAGTTCAAATTTTATTGGTAGATCTAGGGGCAAAAATGAACTTCTGGAAATTTTGTTGACAATTAGTTTCAAGTTTGTTTCCCACTCTCAGTGATCAAATTGGGCTACGGAAACGCGAATTCGGTTTTAGTAAAATTATATGATGACTACATCAAATTAAATTTTCATAGCTGTGGCTAGTTTTATTTTATTTCGAAATTTATATTTTAAGTCGTTTGGGTCGCAAAAGAGAACAATAGAAATATGATAAATATGAAAATGCCTGAACTATACCTGCCCTTGCTTTGAGCAAATGTGCATCGGTATTTTTAAGATGCATCCCAAACGTTTAGTGCTTTTAAATGGACGCTCACGTCCCCTTGGCAGTCACTCAGCAGGATACACTGCACATTTGAATGGTTTTGGATACTGGATCCGCAGGGACCTCCAACATAAACCACGCTCTACTGACACCCGCTTAATACGGACACCCGGATGTTACAGACAGTTTCGTTTGTCCGGACAAAAAAACATTAACCCGCTTAATACGGACACCGGTTAATACGGACAATGGACACTTTTCTGTGTCTCAAGTGACAAATTCTCGTACATCGTTAATCTCGCTTTACGGACACCGGTTGCATGTGACTATATGAGCACTGTCTATCTTTTGTAATCTTTGTGTGTTGTCCTTCAGCAGCATTTTGGAATAATAGTATTAAGTGTTCGATTGAGGCCTTAAAGCTACTGTTCGGTTAAAACGGTATAAAAATCAACGGCATGATCAGGAATTATGTATCTATTCATATTGTCACAATTTTGTGTTAGTTGTAGACAAAATGTACCCAGTTCAAATAATGACAGATTTCTACGGGTTAAAATGATTTTACTACTAAAAGACATAAGCAAAATTGCGTGTACTGTAGTTTTCTGTCTGTTATACCTGCACCAATTGAAAGTTTTACTTTCTTGGTTTCTTGCTTTGCAGCGTTCGCTTCTTCCTCTTTGTTGTCCCTTGCTTTGCATTAGCCTCGGAGGCTCATGCTGATACGAATTTGATTCTGTTGTCGTGTTTCAAGAACAACAACGTATGGCTAAGATAAATGAGCGTAAAGGTTCTGTAGTTTGAATTGTTTACACTTGCAGGAACAGGTACTTGAAATTAAACAACGTTTTGTTGCCATAGAAAGGTCTGTTTAAGCCTTTTTATAGACAAAACATGTGTCTGTGGCGTTTTTTACTTAGAGCCCGTTTAATACAGACACTTTGGCATGTCCCCTTGGTGTTCGTATTAACCGAGTTCCACTGTAGGTAAATCAATATAAATGCCACTTACTATTAGCTGTTGTGCCCTATTTGTCAGTCGGTTACCCTTCGTAACATCTAATAGGAAAATGAGGTGAGATTAGAAAATAAAACTCCAAGGGAAATAACGAACCTGGACCGAAAATATGAGCTAAAAAAACAGCTTTGAAGTAAGCGGTGTTAAGCTTAAGTTAAACACTGAGTTGCAGTGTCAACACTACAAGGGAAAAAAACAATCTCTTGCAAAACAGTAAAGTTTTGTCAACAAAATTCACATGAATACACTTGCCTCTTTGGAGAATAACCAGTCCTTTTATTCGATTGCTGATTTTTCAACGTTAAGTGAGTGAAAAGTTTCACTTCAAGAGGCAAAATCCAACGTTTCGTCGCGTCGAATCAAAGTAAAATGATTTCTCTTGATTCGGCCGTTGTTTATGATGTTCCGCCTTTAAAAGAGTCCATTTATTTCTCCCGCCGCGAGTCGCCTTGCTCTTTCTCCCGCTGTTGGAAGGCAAAGTTGGACGAGACTAGAAAATAAAACTCCGAGGGAAACAATAAACATTGACCGAAAAAATGAGTTCAAAAGACTTCTCTGAAGTAAGTAGTATTTAGCTTAAGCTTAAGTTAAAGTGCGTACCAACGCTGCAAGAAATCAATATCTGGCAAAACAGCAAACCAGCAAATTTTTGTCAACAAAATCACATGAATATTCTCGCTTCTTCTGAGAATAACCAGTCCTTTTATTCCATTGCTGATTTTTTTGTTCGTTTTACAACGTAAAGTGAGCGAAACGTTTTATTTCAAGAGGAAATCTCCAACGTTTCATCGCACCGGATCGGAGTAAAATGTTTTCACCTCAAGATTCTGATGATGTGCCAGTCGATTTGTTTCTCCCGTCGCGACTCGTTTGGCTCTTTCTCCCGCTGTTGGTCGCATATATTGACTTTCTATTTTGTCGTCTTCAAAATTATTTTTTGTTTTTTGGCTAAAACGCAGTTGGCGATGCAACCTCCCCCCGACAAAAAACGCCGGTTGCCTCACAGGTTGAGTGTGGCATTTCACAATGGCTTACATACAGGGGCGGACGTACGGACGTACGCGCCCGCACACACGTACGGACGGTCGGACAGTGACTTCATAACCTAAACCAAACGCATTCACAGCTTTACCAAAATCTCTCATCAGCGGAACTCCGCTATTACAAGGAAAAATTTGATGCTAAACATTGTTAGCGCTTAAAGGATTCAAAAGGCAGTGAGTATTCCAAGTAATAAAAACAAAATAGCGTCTGGAATCACATATTCGATGTGATACATGCTACACCTCTAACCAGCTGTCTGTTTTTAAACGTTTGTGGAGTGACTGTTCAGGAACATCCCTGATGGCAGATAGAGGTGGACGTCTGAGAACCTAAAAAAAGTTTTCTTGGGAAGCGGTTGAGGTAAATGGGCTCTAACATTAAGATTCGACCATATTGATTCTTTAGCAAAACTGTCGCTCTTGATGCACCGCGTAAAACACAAGTTTGCAAAGAAAATGTTATGCTTATCTTTGCATAAAAAAGAACGGTTCCCAGGAAGGAATTTTATTGGTAAATTACTAAACGAGTGAACTCCTTAACAAGCTCAGCAATTGCAATTGTTGCCCATTATTCATATTAAATATTGGAAACGATGATCGACCATTCTGTGTTTTGTGCTATGATCTATGTTAATCACACATCTGATGAAACACTACTTTTTCTTAGTAATAATACTTTAAATTGCCTGTCTAAATTTGCGAATATCAATTCGGTGCAAAAATGACATATGTAAATCCTCCCTTAGTTTTCGACCTTGCTTTCTTCCAACTTCTTTTCAAGATTTATATTGTCTCGTTTCTCAAGTAAATTGACGTCGCATACGCTTGTCACGTGACTTTTTGGACGCGCGCACCAGCGTCACTTTTGTAGTAAAAATAGAGCTCTTTCCAGTAGGAAATGACGACGTTTGGAAGTCTACATGTAAGTTTTAAGTTTAGAATCGGCTTTTTAACATAAAGAGACTGCAAAATAGAGAGGGAAGACCCTTGCCTGTTTTGCAAATGATAATTTGGTACAACAAATCATATATATATACTCGCTTAGTTTTCGATCTTCCTTTATTCCGATTTCTTTTCAAGATTTATATTATCTTGTTTCTCTACAGAGCTGGACGTTTTGGTCTGAGAGGTTTCGAGGTTTCCTTTTCGTCAAGTGGATCTGTTTTAGCCTGTAATCTAGGTAACGAGAGGGACAATTGGCAAGACCACAAACACCACATGAAATACATAGCTCCCATATTCCCATCATTTATTAGTTATCCAAACATAAACGACATACAATGCTTTATTTGTCTATCTGTGGTTCCCTTATCAACCAACAAAGAAAGAAAACAAAAATGCAATGCTGATGTTTTAAATTCTTATTTTGCTGAATATGAATGTCCTTAAAGTGCTTAGCAAGACTACCAATAAATTTTAACGATGCAGTCTTTTTGACTTGTCGCTCTAAGCTTCATCTTGTATGATGGCCACCTTTATAAACTTAATTCGAACTTCCTCATCCCTATCAACTTCACTGTAGACTTCCACGTTGAGTCCATTGTTGGGCATCAGTTGGTTGCCGTAGCTAGCGGTCCTCACAAATCCTGCGTCATGCGCGGTGTAGCATGAGCCAAAGCGCTCATCCGGTTTCCTCAAGATTCAGCAATTAGATTGTACAAAAATTGTCTGAAAATAATCTCAACGCAAATGTTATATTTTTCGATTCGTGACACCAGAGATAAAATCTAATTAAGTCATTATTTCCCGCGAATGAAAAATGATTTGTCTCACGGTTAAAACATGTCAAAATAATCGTACATGTATAGCCCACTTTGAAAAAGAGTGATGGCCTGGGTCGAGAGTAGCTGCCCAAGCGATTGTGGGAAGGTTTGGGGGACGTTGGCTATTATTATCGTCCCCCCAAACAATCCCACAATCACTTGGGCAGTTACTCTCGACCCAGGCCATCACTCATTTTCAAAGTGGGCTATTAAAGGAAAGAAAATTTGATAGTCTATATCTTGCTTGTGAAACTATGTTAAGGTTTCTGGAGACCACAAATATCACCTACAGTTACGTTCACGAGGTTTCATTTTGCATAGCCAGCAGATTATCTGTTTTCACTCAGGCAGTTTACAGCTTGTTTGACTACAGATGGCGGATTCTCCAATTAAGAGGCGGTAAATTACCTGAGTGTACACTTTTTTCCTCTTTTGTCTTATACTTGTTTCAACTGGTTTAGAAGAAGGCTGTTAAGACAGGTCGCGAGGTGAAACTACTGGCAGAGAGAGGAAAGGTTCCAGGTAAGTCAGCAAATCGGAACCGAAGAGCGCTGATGATGCTGAAGCGCGCTGTGATGGCTATACTTATTTTATTCCGGGTCGTTATTTATTTATTGTATATGATTTATCCACAAATACGGAATAACTGTCGAACTACCGAGTTTGTCATGTTGCCGTGAGATGTTCATCATTCGTGTTTTGCTGGGTAATTAACAAGCAGTAAACTGCCTGAGTGAGAACAGATAATCTGCTGGCCATGCAAAATGAACATTTTGAACGTAACTTAACTGTAGGGTGATATTTGTGGTTTTCCGGAAATCTTAATACAGTTTCAAAAGCAAGATTTAGACAATCAATTTTCTTTCCCTTACTGCATGCGCGATTGTTTTGACATGTTTTAACCGTAGGAACGATCATTTTTCACTTGCGGGAAAAAATGACTTAATTAGATTTTTTCTCTAGTGTCGTGAATCGAAAAATGTAAAATTTGCGTTGAGATTTATATTTTCAGACTATTCTTGTACAATCTAATTGTTGAATCTTGAGGATTCCTCTAGATCCGGATTCTGGATCTCCGATTCCGGATTCCGGATTCATCTGTTGTCGTCAACTGAGAAAAGGGAAAATTAGATTTTAGCCAGTGTGAGACGGCAGTATGAGTCTAAAGTGTATTGAACTCCATAATGTCTATGGTTATGTACCTGTTCAGTCCACGGTGTGCTGTGAGCCGCGGCAATCGTGAAACCCAGGGTGGTGAAACCATAGCAATGCTAAGTATTGTTTGAATACATGCCTTGGTTAAAGAGTCTGTTGCAACGTGAAGTAAGCAAATCAGTCGAAAACTAAGCTCGAAGTGGAATAAAAACAAATATCATCAAAGGAAAAAAAAGCCGTCATTATATCAAATTCGAAGCAAAGACAGTTAACCCGGTGCTCAGTTCAATAAAAGTCATTAGAATATTTACTGAAATGAGCAACCTTTTGAAGCCGACAGTTTTCTTTCATCGATTCATGTTTCCGAAATGCGGCTGTAAACCGAAAGCTGCACTTTCTCACTCTTGGTCGGTGGCGAATGTGGGATGTGGATGTAGCTTAAGTTCTAAAAATTGTTTGCCAGTGTTGACCTTGTCCAGTCTCAAGGTTCACGTAAGCGAGTTTTGCCAAAAAAGGTGTATTGGAAGTTGCATGAGAGTGACGCAAAGTGACGTTCCGTGCTGATCACGTGAATTTCTGTGAAACAGTATTCGAATAGACTAATGCACTTGTCATCGGCTTCCCCGAGGGGGGAACCCCGGGCTGATGTGGGGGAATACGGGGACTTTATGGGGACTTTGCAACAAATTTCTTCCCTTGTGGTGGGGGAAATGTGGGGACTTAGATTTTTGAATGCCCTACTCTCGGGGAAAATATTGGGACTTCGCTTATGTTCAACTGAGAGGAGATTGGGGACGATTTTTATTGTTCGCTCGATGGCGGAGGAGAACAAGAAGGTATGTTTTAAAATCCATTGTTTTTTGTCTATCAAACAGACCATCCGTCAAAAATTTGTACGTATTTGTAGGCATAGGCAACTTTAAAATTCCTCTGTGTATATATTATTGTTTATAGAGGTCACTGTTAAAGGTCAACAGGTCGTCTTTTGTTAGTGATATAATAGAGGCGGTCTGTTAAATTGTTAAGGATAGAAAAAGTTGATTTTTTTTAAATATTCACAAGAATGTTAATTCTGAAGCATCACAGCAACTGTTCAGAGTACTCAGGAAACTTAAGGATGTTGTGTTTAGAAGCAGCAATGAACCTTCATGATAGTGTGTTTTCCCTTGTTCTTCATCAGTCCGGATAGATTGAAAACTGGGGAATTCAGGACTGAATGAAAAGTTGAAATTTTCACCATACTGCGCATGTACAATAAGAGGAGTGATTTATAGCAACTTATGGAGTATTCGAGAAAAAATAATTAAAGTTCAGTTTTCATCAGAATGCAAAGTCCGAGTGTTTGCCGACTGTTTAAAGAACCCAAATAAAGTTCTGAAGTGCATCTTCAAATCCAGTTGGGTTCGCCAAATACTGGGGACTTTGCAAGAAACAAATCCCGCACGGGTGGGGAAATACAAGAACTTTGAAATACACAATTAGCAAAGTCCCCATATCAGCCCGGGGTCCCCCACCCCCCTCGGGGAAGCCGATGACAAGTGCATAAAATACTGCAAAAAATTCTGGTTGGAATGGCTGAGCTCGCGGTGAAAGTGGTGCATAGCTTGGCTTGCATGGTGGGGAACTTTAGATTAAACAGAGAACTAAAAAGCAACGGCAAAGAAATCAAGCTTCAAGTTTGAGGTCAGTGACAGGAATGACGTGAGTCAAGACAAAAATGTAGAAACTATGCACGCTGTTTCGCTACGTTAATTTGCTACACTTTCAGTTTAGGTTATGATTTCAATTCACAAAAAGAACAGAAAGGGGGTTTACAGTTAATACTTGGTACAAATAGATGTTTCTGGCGGTTTATTTTAGCATCAACAGAGGCTATTAATTAGATCCATGTTCTCGCAGCACACGCATTCAAGACGATTGAGCACTTCAAAACTCTTGTAACCTGTCACGCAACCCAAACTTCAACCTAACTATACCAAAAATAGTTTCAGAATTCGCAAACTGAGTAGCTGCTACGATGGTCGGTTGCTAGGGCTTTTCCTCCCTCAACTCTCAAAATTGAGAGTTATAGGCTATAGACAAAAGTAGAATGCATCGAACGTGACGAGACTTGGAAGGGAAGTAGATGGATAAATTACCCAGCAATTGGTTGTTATTTGAAATATACTGAAATTGCAGTCAGGAATGGACATAATGTAATCTAAAATGTGTATGACACTGACTTGTAAAACGTTAAAAACCAAACGTTTATAAAAACATAACAAGACGTTCGGCCGCAAATCTTCGGCCTTCATCGGTTTAAAAAATGACAAATAAGCAAACGCTTATCCAACGGTGCACAGTTTGCGCGTGCTACCATCACAACGCGTAACGAACGATCACCGCGCGAGAGAACAAATCAGGTGAGTGAGCTATAAATTCCCGGAACATCAATATGATCATTGCCCGCATTTCGGTCTCGCAGAGAATGCCAGGCCTCAAGGAAAAGTCTCTTGTGGTAATCACGCGCCTTGTCGACAATGGTGGCTTGGTCAAAATCTATACTATGGCCAAACTGATTCGCGTGTTGCGCTATCTTTGAGTTGTTATTGCCAACATGGACTGCTCTTCTGTGTTCTTTGATCCTTGTTGCCAAGGCTCTGTCCGTTTGCGTTTATGGTTATTATTTCATTCTACTTGACTGCTATTGTGACGTCATAAATGATGTCCAAATTTGGCACCAGAATTAAAATTCAGCAAAATAATGAGAAAAATGCTGTATTGATTATCTGTATAAAATTCTATGATTTCAGGTTAAAACTCCATCTCAATCGAAAGAAGGCGTTAAGTTACAGCTTATCAAAGAAATTTAAAAAATCCCCGCCACATGACCATATATGGTCAAACTTTAGGGGTATTTAAACGCAGAAACAATAAAAAATATCGTAACGGAGAAAGGACAAAGTTGCATAAAATCGAAATTGTAGTTTTTTTGACTTAGCATATGTGGTGCTGTGACGCGTATTTATCACGAATTGCGTCATTATGAAGTCACAATGATGTCGTAATGACTTAAATACGCGTCATAGCACCCCATATGCTAAGTCAAAAAAACTACAATTTCGATTTTATGCAACTTTGTCCTTTCTCCGTTACGATATTTTTTATTTTTTTCGCCTTAAAATACCCCTAAAGTTATATATGGAAATGTGGCGGGAAATTTGAATTTCTTTAATTAGCTGTAACTTTACGCCTTTCCATCCGATTGAGATGGAGTTTTTACCAGAAATCATAGAATTTTATACAGATAACCAATACAGCACTTTTCACATTATTTTGCTGAATTTTAATTCTGATGCCAAGTTTGGACATCATTTATGACGTCACAATAGCAGTCAAATAGAATGAAATAATAACCAATTGCTAGGTAATATATCCACCTACTTCTCTTCCAAGTCTTGTTACATTCTTTGCATTCTACTTTTGTCTATAGCCTATAACTCTAAATTTTGAGAGTTGAGGGAGGAAAAGCCCTAGCAACCGACCATCGTGTGCAGATATGACCCATACTACGTTTTCACACTGATGCTTCCACAATTGACGAAAGCTGAACATTGGAAATTACCGGTAGATCTCCTTATCAATTCATCTTGAACATTCCAGAACATTTACGTCATTGTCCAAAAACTCCCGATTATTTTTAGAATCTAAACGCCTGTCAGTTACTAAAACAGGTTTCCAGAAAATCGTGGGGTGCCTATTTCCATAGTTTAATGGCTTAGCACTTTTTCAATCAGTTTTTTCGAAGGAGATCAACCGAGGCACACAAAAATTCCAGAGTGATTATTCTCCGGCGTCTCCAAAGTAATGTGTGAGTAATAAATCTTTGCAGCTATAGTACGCTACTCGTCAGACTATTCCTTGCGGACAATCTAGTGATTACCCTGGTCATTTTGAATGTGTCGCTCTCAAGGATTGTACGAAAGATATCACAGGGCACTTAGCGAGTCTTAAACTCGAGGGCATAGGAACTGAAATGAAGTTGCTGTTAGCTAGAGCTGGTAAATACTTTGGTAATAGCACAAACATAAGGCTCCCTGTGTTTTTTTCCAACTCATTTCGAGGTAGAGATAATTTATTCTAAGTTGCCAAAAATGTTTTCAGGTATTTTCACAGTGGAAGAAAGGCATCATACCTTAAACATTTGCCCACGCCACAGGGCCGACTTTGGCATCCGTTGCAGCGTGTGTGAAGACCTGGGCCTAGATATTCCTCTCCCACCCGTTCGCAAAAAGGCCCCGTAGCTGGCTCTTCTAGAGGACGTTACTAGCAAGTGCACGTGCCGGAAGTAATCCATAAGAACTGTGAACATTCTATTGTAGCAAAACTATGACATATGGATGTAGGGATGGACATTATATTTTTTCAGGGTTTCGGGAGGATTGCCATTTTCTAAAAGAAAAGCGAAACCTCTGTATCCGCAATTTATAACGAGAAAAAAAATCCTACATAAATTTAAAAAGATTTCTACGTAGGCGTCAGTTTGGGAGAAAAAATTAGCACACAAAAAAAATATCTACCTACCTTCCCCATTGTTCCCCACTCAGAAATATAAGTTCAAACCTCGCCCACTTTTCGCACAGTATTTTTCTTAATTAAGTTTAGATGTTACTTAGGTTGAAGTAATTAAATAAATATGATTGGTACCTAACCCGATGGCGTGGTGTTGCGTGGCATCGAGAGATGCGGCTATTGGCAAGAGGCAGAAATGACCACGTGATTATGTTTATCCTACATTTGCGGCTCAATGTCTTCAGTTTCTCAGGTATATTTAGTACTTTGCATTAGCATCAAAGGCCACAATTATTTTGCACTATTCTCATCTGTGTACTCATTTTTTCTGGAAAACATGAACGCGAATCTCACGGCTTGTCGTTTGCCGCAAACGCGATTCTAAATCTCTCCAACTGACTTGACGAGCAACTATTTTCAACCTACAACCCGAAGATAAAGAAAGCAGATGATACTGACTATGAAGCAAAATAATGTGGATTCAATTGGCGTCTAATGCTTATAACAGTTGTATAGTTTCAGTGGTGAGGAATCAAAAGTGGATTCATGGTTTTGGGTAAGTGCTTATTTTTTTGTGAGGACTTCAAACGATAAGCTTAATTTAAGCGCTAAATCTGCTACCGTTGTTGCGGATCGGACAAGTTCACCGCTCGTTTCTTAATTATTTAATGGAATCTGTGTTTTTTAATTGCTATTATGATGTAACTCTGTCATTTTAATTATTTGAAAAAAAAAAAAAAACATTAGCAAATCTTTTACAGCCTGGCCTCCCAACTGAGAAGTCAACAAATCGCCTGTTTACATTGCCATTCAACGTTACAATATCTCGTTAACTGGTTCATGGTTGCAAGCGATTTCATGTCGATCTTACAGTTTTTAAACTGTTTATTCTTACATAGTATTCCATTATTCCGCTAACTTAAAGAATTAAGCAAGCTTTTTTAGAAAACCAAGCAGCTAAGGATTCATGACATGTTGTTGATTTGACCTGTCAAAAGTTCTTATCGACAACTCTTACAGTAAAAGTAAACAAAAGGTAAATACCACCAAGAAGTAAAAAAAGCACGGATTTTCATTTTAAATTTAGACTTTCGAGAGGCAGTAACACCTCTGTGACCGTTGTTTACATGATAGTGGACATTTCATCAGGGCCAAAGTACAAATTAACAAGACTTGAAGTTTATTTTTGGAAATAGGCCTAATTGGAGTTAATTAGCCTCCATTTTGTCGATAACTCTTGTGTTATTTGAGCCGAACAAATTGCAAGAGTTCTCCGATTTTCTCAGAGTGAAGCGTTGCGAGTCCAAGCTTGAAACTTGGCATGGTGAATGTTTAAGAACTATAAGTCAAGGCTGTAAAGTAAAATTATCGAAAACGGAGGTACCAGGAACACTTTTGTGCCGTTAAATATTACCTAAACTTGGCCGCTATTTTTTGCGCTCTTCAAAAGTGGTTTTAAAGTGTCCACTAGAATCACAAAATGAAAAGATTTGAAAATGTTTAGTAGTGGACAATAAACAAGAATAGTTGTTCACAGTTTGTGTAAAGTTTGACTTCAACTGAAGTTATTTTAAGCATTTAGCAGTGCTTCGTTCTCGCACCTTACTTTGAACCTTCAGTTAGCCGAAAAACCGCACTTTGACCGCATTTTGAAATTTTTACGAATCTCTTTAAATTAAAAAGTCGCTGGAACTTTTAAATGTGATTTTTGAAAATAGTTCACCAAAGGGTATTTTTGGACCGGATATGAGTGATTCGCCAAATTGGTCGTTGACGGCGAATTCTCAATCCTTTCAGGCAGCCGCTCTTAAGACTCGGAATTTTGGGAC
>NW_028145593.1:830000-1012500 GCF_977016875.1 Pavona decussata
GGGGATCCTTTCCTTGAGCAGTATACTGTTGAAGAGCAACTGAGCTAAGTACATCTCTATTCCACTCTGTTACGAGATGACAGTGCTGTCATAAATAAAATCCATGACTTCATTTGTAATCAAACTCAAAACAGAAACTGGTCTTGGAAAACATTGAATCATATTGCTGAATCTGCAGTGATAACTTGTTCATCTCAGCAGAACACACAGTCCCTCCAAACCATCACAAGTGGTTCTCTGTTTGTAATGGAACACTGCGGGAATATGTAAGGCATCTGCAACTCAAGGCGAGGAAGGTCTGCCTTTTCAACTCGAAATCCGGCTTTGCAGTCAGCTGAATTCATGTTTTCCAGATCGAAAACATCGTACGATTGATAGCCGAAATCTGGATTTTTTGAGCGATAACAGTCGTATAATAGAACAATTCTTCGTCTGAAATGTTGTTGTCTGCATAGCTAAGCAAAAGTATCGCTCGACAAGTCTTAGGCGTCGTCCACACGTATCCGGAAATTTGTGAAAACGCAAATTTTTTTTACGAATACGGCTTGCGTCCACACGTATCCAGCGTATTTTCCGGCCGTATCCGGAAATTTTTGAAAACGCTCTCCAGAGTGGAATTTTTTTTATCCGATACGGATACGTATACGTGTGGAAGGTCGTATCCGGAAATTTTCGAATACGCTTTCGTCATTCTCTCGGATCCAGTCTTCAAGGCAAGCATTATAAACAAACATGGCGTACAGCAAGGCTGTAGCTTCTTTGTTAGTTGCTCTGATTTTTAGTTTGATATCATGCGTTCAGATAAATGCAGCTGTGATAGATTTACACAACCAATACATTAGAGATCGACAGGATGTTTTGAGATTGTTATCAATGACCAGTGGGCATCATAAATTGAAAAAAAGAGCGAACCATCACCAAAGGCGATTCTGGACGCGACTAGGAAGGACAAGCGCATGGTGGGACAATTTTATCAATGGCACAATGATCGAAGAAGAATGGAGAGGGAATATTAGAACTGGGCACTAGAGCAAATAAGAAAATTTCCGGATACAATCGGATACGTGTGGACGGCTGAAAACGATTCGAATACGTTGCGTGTGGACGCGAAAATTTTCGCAACCGCAGAAAAATATTTGCGGAAAAAAAAATTTCCGGATACGTGTGGACATGGCCTTATTTGTTCATTTTTTCTAAGAACTCGATAAGTTGCCGTCGGAAAATGAAGGGTGCTAAAGGTTAATATTTTGGCGCGAACAACGCCGTCGTCGTCCTCACCCCAGTCTCCTTCGTCTACCGACGTCGCCGACGCTATGAAAACTCTCGGTGCTAAAGGTCCCTAATTAACAATTAGTCGCCAATATTTACCAACATATTCACCAATATTTACTGAGCCTAAGGCGAATAATTGTTAATTTGTATAATTACTCAGGTAATTATCAGAGAAAAACAAGAACCGTCCGAAAATTGTCCATTTTGATTGTTTGTTTCAAATTGTCACGTACGCGTCAATGAACAGCGACGCGCAGTCTGCCGATCACATGCTTAATCGAAGTCATATGGTCAATCGATAAACTGCTCATGCCTCAAGCAGTATGTCAGTATTCTTAACTTCTCTGTCGTTTCAATGAGAAAAAGGCATTCATTTGACTTCTTCAGTGAATGAATGTTGGGTTTCTCCGATCCGTTTACCAAAAAAAATGGAGATGAATCAGGCTGTTTGGTGTAAAACTCGACGATGACACGTGTCAGCACTTTCTCGCACAATTTCCTGTTGATGGTTTCACCGGTTAACGGACTTTTATAAATTTCCCTCGAAGATAAGCTGCTTCAGGTAGGAATTAAGTCCTTTATTGGCTTCACTAAACAAGTCCACAGTTGTCCCAGATCAAATTTTTTTGTAGTTTGACGGTGAGTTCAGATGGTGGTTGCGAGCCGCTCGAACCGACAACAAACTATTTTTCTTACAAAAACTGCCATTTTTTCTCCTCACTAAACGTAAAACTTAGAGACCTTTTTTCATCTCGTTTACTTCCATTCTTTCAAATTCTCTCTTAAATTCGTTTTGTTTTTGAAACCATTCTGTTAAATAAAGAAAATTTTGTGCAAATATAATTTTTTGTTTTTGTTATAAGCTTACTGGTATCGACATCGACAACATTTCCACTGCAGACTACAAGGTTTATTTTGTTACAATTAGCAAAACTTTCATTTCTTGCCTTCGAAAAGTGACACCCCGGACTTAGCTGCATATTACGTGCCTTTCGGAATTGCATTTTCTTTCATCGTGTTTACTTTTTCCTCAGAAATATCAACAAATTGCTAAGCGGCCATTTTGAAAATCAGTGCTCAGCTATAATTACCTCGCGCGACGTGATTATAGCAGGATGCGACTCAATTTTCGACCAATCAGATCAACAGAATCTCTATAATCACCTGAGTAATTATACTAATGTCAGATGTCCAATACCCTACTCCCTAAATCGAGCACCAGATGCGAAAGCACTGTTCTTGTATTGACGTCACAGGCCCACTATCCCTAGTCTCCCGTCTTGCGCGGTTTTGTATCCAACCGGAAGTGAAATTACACGTGTTTGTCCGCCTCATATGAGGGGAAGAAAAATTAATAGGGAATTTTTTTTTCGATTTTCATACGAGAACAACAGAAGATTCGCTCAAGCAAAAAAAAATTCTTTCATATACACTTTAATGCCGAAAAAGACCGAAACTTCGAGTTGCAGACTAATCGACCTTGAACCACTCTAACTCCAATTACTTTGACACTTTTGTCTTAAAAATAAGAGTCTTGAGAAGCTTGGGTATTTTTCTCTATATTATTGTAAGGAATCAGTTCTTTAATTTATTAGGCGCTCAAGCTCGAAAAAATCGAATGCATGCTCTGCGAAGTGGCCTTACTCCGCAGCCATTTTTATTTTGTTATCAAGTAAATTGATGTAGCATACGCTTACCACGTGACCTTGTGGACGCTCGCACCAGCGACACTTTTGGAGTCAACATAGCGCTGTTTCGAGCGGGAAATGACGAAGTTTGAAAGATCGATTTTTGGACGTATAAAACATACAAAACATACAAAATAGAGAGGAAACAATTTTGTCATTACTTTAACTTGCCTGTTTCGAGAATATTATATAATTCGGTGCAAAAAAATTACATATATACTTCCTAAATTTTCGACCTTACTTTGTTTCGATTTATTTTCAAGGTTTATATTATCTCATGTTTCTCTAAAGAGCTGAAAGGTTTGGTCTTAGAGGCTTCGAAGTTTCCTTTTCGTCAAGTGGATCTTTTTTTTTTTGGCCTGTAAACTAGGTAACGAAAAGCACAATCGGCAAGAATGCAAAAAGCACATACATAGTTCCCATGTTCCCATCATTTATTAGTTCTCCAGACATAAACGACATACAATGCTTTATTCGCCGATCTGCGGTTCCATTATTAATCAAAAAAGAAAGAAAACAAAAATGCAATGGTTAAATGTTACATTCTTATTTTTCTGAATATGAATCCCCTTAAAGTGCTTAGCAAGACTAGCAATGAATTTTAACGAGGGATACTTCTTGATTTGTCGCCCTAAGCTTCATCTTGTATGACGACCACCTTGATAAACTTGATTCGAACTTCCTCAGCCCTATCATCTTCACTGTAGACTTCCAAGTTGAGTCCATTGTTAAGCATCAGTTGGTTGCCGTAGCCAGCGGTCCTCACGAATCCTGCGTCATGCGCGGTGTAGCATGAGCCAAAGCGTTCATCCAGCTTGAGAGTGATGACAAACTGACCAGGATAGACAGAGCCGTCGCTGGGTTTGGGAGTCAGGGCATCACGTCCTCTGGATGACAGAGCTTCCCCAGATGCCCCTTCTATTCCAATGCAGGGAGCGTGGTTTCCATAATTCAACCGATCAATAGTTTGAAACCCGACAAACTTGGTACCGTCTGACACACCATATGTGATGTCACTGTCGACATTGTTGCCAATGTCGACATTGTGTGCGACCGTGATCTCAACAGTCAGCGGACAGGTGTCCTGGAAGACACCAGCAGGAATCAAGGGAACTTTGATAATAGCGGGGAAGGGCGGTTGAAAAGCGTTGATTTTAAGTTCACCCCCAGTTACTGTAGCGGAACTGTGGAGGTAGGACGCATGCTCTTTCAGCCAAGCGGGAGTCATGGTGTGATGGTAAATCACTTTTCCCTGCAACAACAACATCAACATAAAAATGTATAATAGATATACCAAACGAGTAATAAGGCTCTAAACTAATGTTCTTATAGAGAAGTAAATTCTGTCTAGCATGTATTAATATGCTCAAACTACGGTTTTTGTGGATTTTCGACAACTTGTTGAAGATGTTGCTTGTTTCCTGTAAGTGAGACTGGTTTATGTAGGAGAGATGTATTACCTTTGTTATAAATATGCTGCTGATTGGTTTCTTTGGGTTGCAGTTCAGTTCCATCAAGAGTTTAAACGTTTTAGTCACGGCGAGACAGGAATCGGATTTTAATTACATATGACATCTTTCGTTTAGTATGCCAAACACGAGCAAGAGTGTTTGATCTGATTTTCATAACTAGGCTGTGCCCAGCTTTGTTTCACCCAACGCTGAAAGCCTTAGCAAGCACTCAGAAATTCAGATTTAGCTGCAAATCTAAAGTGTTCTTTTACCAAAAGTCAGCTCTGAAAAACTAAATCCTTTTCTTTTCGAAGGAACAAATATGTCTTTAAAAATGCGCAAATTTAAAAGATCAGCTATCAGGTTCATAAAGCCAGCAACAGCTGGTAAATTCTGTGAATGTGATTCCTTTACGTACCACTTTCTGAAACTTGAATTTTCGTTTCAACTGGCATCCAAACAGATCAATCCTATCAGCTGGGGCAGATATGCCTTTAGTAAAAGGTCGAAAAACTATCATGAAACACAGGAGGCAACATTTCAAGTATTTTGTTTAAATGTCTTTGCTGGGTGCCTCTGTTTTTTAGTCTTGGAGACATTCAAAGCCAAGGTTTTGTTAACCATTGTGATGATTTATGAGATCACGTTTCCAAACCAACTTCAAGGTAGTGATTTCCTCTGTTTTTCTCGTCATGAATTAATAACCTTAACCCTTAACTTACTTATTATTTTCCCTTCGAAAGTTTGGAGAAAGAGCCAAACAATTACCCATATAGCTTAACACGAAAAATAAAATAAATAAAAGAGAATAACACCGCGAACTATTGCTTTGAAGTTTTACTGGTCACTTGTTACTCATCTGACATGAATTCGGCAATTCGATTCCATGCCCGAATTTTATGCAAGACCGAACAACAACGAGAACGAAATTTGATGGGAATTTCGTAACATTAAATATCAAAAGCAACATAAAAGTAATAATAATAATACAAGTGCTGTATAGAAGTACGACAGCTGTCGAGTTTGCATTAAATTCAACTTAATAGTACGAATAGCAAGCTGTGAGTGCCACTATATTAAGCACTGAAATTAATTAAAATTCTCATCCGCGAACGAAATATGCCATGAATCAAAATGTTTGCTCAGATGTTTATTGTGACTCTTCACTAAACCCTTCATCGCACTGGTCAGATCTTCCACGAGCAGAAAACAAAGGGACTTTTCAATTTACAGTTTTTATGCCTTGACCTTTTACACTAGTATAAAATTGAACACTGGTACTGTCAGCGACGTTTTTCAACAACAAACGATCTATCTGATACCCCTCAGTAGTTCCAGACATACTCTCAACGAAGCTTGGGCTCATCTAGAATGCGGCGTTCAGGCCTGAGCTGTAAAAACCTATTACTTCCTCTAAACGAATAGCGTTAAGAAAAGATTAGTGTACTGAAGAACGCTAAATAGTAGTGATTCACTCATCTTTTACGAATGTTGTCGCTCGTCTGTAAATCAGTTTGTTTTCTGTTTGTATAGGTATAGAAGACTTAACAAATTATCCTGTAGAAACACACGTGACTCACCTGTGCTCTACAAAAGTTTGATAGGCACGATGACTGAGAATAGGCGACCTGAGAACAAAGAAAGAATAGACTGCTATTAGGGACGGACCATTAGAAAAGTGATGGGGGGGATGGGGGATTTTCAGTCTGCAGGAATTTTTTTTTATGCTCAGTGCTTGTGCAGGAATTTTTTTTTCAGTTGATACCCTCTGCACGAATTTTTTTTCTTGTTGTTTTCCAGAAAAAAAAAAAATTAAATAAAGGATTTTTAAAAAAAAGTTGTACTTTGTGGGCTTGGAATGATTACCTTTAACCCCTGAGACAATATCTAAAAATTACAGCATAATGGTCAAAACTAAACAAAAACAACGAAACCTAGTATCTAGTGCTGGTAGTAAAATCAGCCTCATACTTAAATAAAAGACTGGTCATCATTTTAAAATAATTTAAATCAAATTTCATGTACTGTCTGTTTATTGATTGTTTACTTTTTAACACATTTTAATAAGAATGGACTGACTTTGATGTACTTAAATGGTCGAACATTTTATTTATTGACTTTTTGTTTTTGAACACACAAAAAATAAATTACAAAACACTACTCAAGACTTGCCACAGCTCCAAAGAGTGAAATAGTAATAATTTAGAAAGAAAACTGTAAATTGTTTTGTACTTATGGTGAAGCATACTTTATCTGATACAAGGAACTGTTTACTAATGTCCAATGGCACATAAGACCCTGACATTGAATACTGATCACATTAGCACTGAAAAACAGTAGAAGTGTCTGCATTTAAGGGCAATGTTTTTAAAGCACTACATCAGATCTACTTGTATGTGTTTTTCAAATACTTGTTTTATCATAGTGCCAGCAAAATAAATAATTCAAAACCGTTGCAGGGGATTAAACTTCTGCAAGAAATAGTTACAGTTCAACATGTGTGTACACATCTGTGTCCACAATCTTCTTTCCTACATTTCAGTTGTCAAATCGATCCTAGTAATAATAATAATAATAACTTTATTAATGTGTCTGTCGTTCTGGTTGTACACCGGGAATAAAACTTATTGGGGACACCTACGTTTTTTTTGTCTTTCTACTGTAATTAAACTCCCCATAAGACGGACAACTCTCTAAGTCGGACAACGGACACTTTAAATATTAAACAACCGTCAACGGATAACTTTACGTTGGGGGTTTAGTGAAAAACGCCTCAAACAGGAATGTATGTGCTGAAAATGAAAGCAATTAAATTAAGAATTATGGAAACAAACTTCTTTTTTGTAGATAACTAAATACGTTGAGAATATTAAGGGCCTTGAGGGTTTCAAACCTGACGTACAAAAAAACAATCCATTTTCCAATATTGATTCTGTCTCAGTTCGTAGTTTCAACGACTTCAGACGGACGTAATACAGCCGCGTGTAGTCATTATGCATCGGTTTAGCTTGTTATCTCAGTATTACTGGTGTCACCTTAATACCTCTACTTTTTATAAGCCCGAAACCTCTCTAAGCCAGACAGTTGGAGTCGGTCCCGACGATGTGCGTCTTTTTAATAGAAAGGGTTCACCGTACTATATTGAAAGCAAATTTGTCCTACATCCTGATTTTTGCAGTAAAAGCTTTAAACATAAATTATTTTAAAACTATGTCGATTATTGACCGCCTTAATCCTTCAGTAAACAGCAAGTCATTCACAAGATACAAAGTACTTTCGATCACCAGATCACAAAGCACTTTGTGCGGTTTTAATTTGCCTACAGAGCACTTTGTGGTATTGACAATGAGCCACAGAGCATTTTGTGGTGAATAAAGTGAACACTTGTCCTTCAATCTAGATGCTCCTACAAGCGTTTTTAAAAGAGGACTTCTTGAAAATGACTCAGTTTTTTAAATTTTGTAACCATAAAGCACTCTGTGGCCCAACGAATAAAACTATAAAGCGCTTTATGGATAAGCAGATATGCTGGAAGCGTTTTACTGACAAAATCGTTTTTCTTCAAAACTAATTGACCTATTGCTCGTGATTATTGGGTTTACTACCAGTTACAAACACAAAACAAAATACTGAGTTGTAGTAAGGGAAAATTCCAGCCACGCCACAAAATGTGAGGTTGGTTTGTTGTTCATACAAAACAAACTTCCACAAAAAAATTTAGATTTTCAAAACATTAAAAAGGCCATTTTGGGGCATTCTGGAAGAAATTTTTTTGTCATTAAAACCCTAAAAGGTATTTTCTATAATAATTCCTTAATCTCCTTCTGCAAGAATTTTTTTTTCTTCCGTCTCGGCTTGCAAGAATTTTTTTTTCAGGCATTTTGGCTTGCACGAATTTTTTTTTTGTATTTTCCCCACCCCCCCCATCACTTTTCTAATGGTCCGTCCCTTAGAAACAAAGAAAACAGTTTTATCTTGTAGGTCAATGCCTTTCTTCGTTTTTTAAAAAATATTCCTGTTAACAGAAGGTTTTTTCGACTTTTGGTCAATGACATAATTCCATAATGTGGCTCTCTGCTGATAGGCTAATGAACGATCCTTTTATTTGCAAAGCCTAGCCAGGGATGTTTTGGCATATTTATACTTATTAGAGTGTCAATGAAGGCTCACAAAACAGAAGAAATTGAATAAGTGTCTTGACTTTTTAAATTATCATCACTTCAGGGGCAGAAAAATATGCATAAGTCCAAAAACCACACACACACACACTCACACACACAAAAAAAAATTAAATAAGAAGAAAATGAAGAACAATACTTACAGGGGTAAGAGAGGCAATCAGAGCCAGAACTGTCACTGAAGTGATGAAAACGAATGGTGAGGATGTCCGCTTCATGGCTTCTTCAATGTCTTGAAAAATTCAGTTGGATGAATTAATCTCTTGTCGTCTGTGTACTCGAGTTGGAGGCAATCAAGGAACTGATCCTGGCGTAAATAAATTGTCGACATGCGAGCACGTTGTTTAAGTATAAGTGTAAAATTCTACTAAGCTTTTAGATATATATTCTCACATCCTACATTTGATACTCGAGGAGTATCTACTTTTACAAAACAAAGCGTACTCTCTTGTATTTGACTGCCTTAATAGAACTGCATATTCTTCATTTAAGAATCATTTTCAACGATTAAATCATAACGCTTTAAACACCGGAAACAATAGGAAAGAAGCAAAACTGCCCAAGGTCAAACTGGAATTTGTGCGCCGTAGTTTTTATTTTTTAGGTGCCTCGATATTTAATCCATTGCATTTAAGTTTTGAGAAACATTAATTTTAGAGTATTATTTAAGAGAGCCTTGGACGATTATTACCTGCATATTTTTACTGTAGATCTAACTTAGTGCATGTTTGGCTTTTACATATTTTATTTTACAATTGGTGAAAATAAAATATCAAAATGCGTATCCTACCAACGGGAACGAAAATTTTTCGCTCAAACGACAAAATAAATCAGTTGCCGAATCAGTGCCGGGTTCAGTTTTACTTCCATCATTCGACATTAACTTTAAAATCTAATTTATTTAGCTTATCGTTTCATCCTGTTTGATATCCTGGAATATCAATACTTTTGCACGCAACATTGTTCCTTTAGTGCGACGTTATGGCTGAAATTAATCATTTTGTACGTAGCCTGGATATCGTACAGTTGAACAGTGATACCACCTTGGATCACCTTGATCTGTGAGATAAGGTACGGCCAATTTGCTTCAGCTCAGTTCAACTATATAATGAACTTTACGACCTACCTAAAATCAAGCTGATCCTCAAGTCACCTAGAAGACAATGTCCTCAAAGTGAACGAGCAGAAAGACTTAAAGATACGGGGATGAGTAACGGCGACATGCAACTCTGCTATTAGCTTGAATTAAGGTTACATGTTGATCTCCTATTGGCTATTTATTATCCTATTGATCAGTGATTGGCCATCGATAACTATTGACAATTCAGTCGTTCACGGATACCAGTCACCTGGAAAATCATTAAGTTTCCAAGGAAGTAGCCTCTTCTCAGGTAAGTATCTATTGTTAGGATGTCTTTTTGTCAAACTAAAGTATTGCTTTGAATAACAACTAATATTTTGCCTTTTTTAACTTCCGCATGCATTTTTGTATTAAATGGAAAGGTCTTAACTCGCACAATAAGTATCACAAATAATAGATTCCGCATTAGACGAAGGACAAAATGTAAAGGCTTGTACAACTTTCGATTGAAAATACAGCTGAATAATTTTACTGATTATCTTTAATTGATCACGTATTTAGAAGCAAAGCACGCGAGATTTTGGCAAGCAACCAAAACATAACAGGAACTTAAACGTGTTTTTCACATTTGCTGAGCTAGCCATATGTTCGAAAAGATCAGAAAAAAAACAAGTAATGTTGTGAATAATTTCTTCGTCGTTTATATATAAACCAGTATAAAACAGTTTGTTATTGTCAATATTTTGTATTCTCTGTGCTCGTCGTTGTGGTTATAATATATACCAAAACAATGTTTGAAGCAGGTAAGCCTTGGCAACGCACGTACGCCTTGGCAAATGCTCTACTATGTTTGTCAAAGGAAACTTCTTACGACTTGAGAAAGAATCTTGTAAGTAACAATTACCTTTTTTTCTTTTTTTCTTTATAGCCATTTTACAGTTGTGTGCTAAGTGACCTGGCCTTGGATTTTAAGAGAGGCGAGGGGAAACATTGTTTTGATACAAACCTCACTGCTTTTCATACGTAGATCACGTTGTTCTTATGCTAACTAGTTCGCATTTACATATGAAAAGCTGAGCTTTCTGTCAAAACAAGGTCACCTCCATCCTAGTATAGAATCCAAGGCCAGGTCACTTAACACACAACTGTAAAATGGCTTATTGGAGCTCATTTTGTATTAAATGGAAAACTATGCAGCCATCTAGTTTTTTATACAACTATGAGTTTTGCTATTCAGTCAAGAAGCTAGAGTCACACCTCGAGCAAATGCTACTTGTGTCTCCCGCGTGGATCCATAACTGGATTCGTATTTACCATTTGCTATGACAACATAGCGTCAGTAAAACACGCCCTCTGATTGGCTGATACGCGCCATCCATTACCCCATGGGCTCACGCTGATGCAAGTTTGCTTTAAGCTTTGCTTCTCGCTCGTTTGATTCCATCAATATATTTTAGTCTTTTAGCACGTACTCTGTCTCAAGTAGTTCGACTTGGATGTTAAATCAATTGAGCGAATTTGTCTTCAGTTGTGACACAAAGAAGTTGAAATCATCGGCTCGTTTGAGATCTTATGCCCGGAAAACCTGTGAATATCATTGAAATTAATCGTCTCAGTGAAGGCAAGTGAACCAGACTCGAATACGTTTATCAGTGATTCTTCAGTGTGTTGACTATTTTGGCGGAAGTTAAAATGAAATAAAGGTTAGTTCATAACTCTAATTGCAGACTGATTTATTGTTGTGCTATTGACTGCAAGTTTTTGGTTGTTTTGATAATTGGGGGTAAAACAAAATTCTCACAAATAAATACGCACGTATTACGCTTATGTTGTTTATAAAACTGAAGCTTACGTTCGCGAGATAAGCAACTTTTTTAATAAACGTTTTCGTAACCAGTCAATATTTAGTAATTCTGACGGTAGCTTGGTTAAATTAATTTTTACTAAATAAAAATATAACGAATTGAAAATAGATATGTGAAAGCGGCGCTTGAACAGTGACCACGGTTCAAAACCTTCTAAACTTACAATATTGAAATTTTTTTGGAAGGCGTACGTGCTAGTTGATACACTTAAAGACCATTTTTCGCTGAACTCTGTCGCCTACCATACTCTTTTAAAAAACATTTTGACTCTGAGCTGAATCAATCCGGTTTTGTGCCAGATTTTGCCAGCATATAAACTTAAGTACTTAAAGTGAACTAGACGCGTGAATAAACCAGTATTTAAATGAAGAAAACCTCCAGATTAATATACGCCACAGTTGTGTAACCATCGAGTTATGAAGAAAGGCTTTTCGGATTTCCAGAACTCTTGCTTAACTATTTATTGTCTTATATTGCTGTGCACGCGGGTTTAAGCAACAAATTAAGGTCTCTCTGCAATTTGAGCTTAATAACTAAAAAAAAGCAGCTAACAGAATGTAAAGACTATCCCACCCGAGATCTAATCTAATATTTACAGCAACCATAACTATTTTATTAAAACTTTGGTGAAACAATAGTGAAACATATTTTCTCTAGGAAGTATCGCTTTTCACTTTACGATTGAAACTTTGTTATGAAAATCACCAAAACAACCTATACGTCTTTCGCTTGACCACTTTCAGGAGAAAGTACAACCTACAGACTCAACGCTTTTTTGTTTTAAAGATTAAAGGAAAGACAAAGAGGCCTCACCTTCGTCTCCTATATGTGATAACGCTGTGGCTGTTAAAACTAACTGGCTAAACGCTTTTGCACGCTAGTCTTTTATGAAGAGGCCCAAATGAGTGTATACCCCTAGGTTTCCATAATTTTTGAGTCTTCTTGTAAGACATTTCAAATGTATTTGAAATATTTGTATTAAATGGAAAGGTCGTAATTCTCACAATAATTATCACGAATAATAGATTCCGCATTAAACTAAGGACAAGATGTAAAGGCGTACACAACTTTCGATTTAAAATACAACTGAATAATTTCACTGATTATCTTTAATTGATCACGTATTTCGGAGCAAAGCTTGCGAGATTTTGGCACGCAACTAAAACATGACAGTGACTTAAAGGTGTTTTCCATATTTGCTGAGCTAGCTATATGTTCGAAAAGATCAGAAAAAAAAAGAAAGGCGGCGGTAATGATGTGAATATTTTCTTCGTTGTTTATATATAAAACAGTATTTTATTGTCAATATTTTGTATTGTCTGTGTTCGTCTGTGTGGTGATAAAAATATACCAAAACAAAAGTTGAAGGAGGTATGCCCTGGCAACACGCGTACGTCTTAGCAAACACCCTACTATGTTTGTCAAAGGAAACTTCTTACGACTCTAGATAGATCTTGTAAATAACTATTGCCTTTTTTTATTATTTTTTTTTTACAGTCCATTTTACAGTTGTGTGCTAAGTGACCTGACTTTGGATTGTAAGCGACGCTGAGAGAAACATTGTTTTGATACAAAACTCACTGCTTTTCATGTGTAAATCATGTTGTTTTTATGCTAACTTGTTTGCATTTACAAAAGCTGAGCTTTCTGTCAAAACAAGGTCACCTCCATCCTAGTATAGAATCCAAGGCCAGGTCACTTAACACACAACTGTAAAATGGCTTATGGAGCATTTTTTTTTTTTTATTAAATGGAAAACTATGCAGCCATCTTAGCTTTTTATACAGCCAGGAGTTTTGCTATTCAGTCAAGAAGCTAGAGTCACACCTCGAGCAATCCTACGCGTGTCTCCCGCGTGGATCCATAACTGGATTCGTATTTACTATTTGCTATGACAACATAGCGTCAGTAAAACACGCCCTCTGATTGGCTGATACGCGCCATCCATTACCCCATGGGTTCACGCTGATGCAAGTTTGCTTTAAGCTTTGCTTCTCGCTCGTTTGATTCCATCAATATAATTTAGTCTTTTAGCACGAACTCTGTCTTAAATAGTTCAACTTGGATGTTAAATCACTTGAGCGAATTTGTCTTCAGCTGTGACACAAAGAAGTTGAAATCATCAGCTCGTTTGAGATCTTATACCCGGAGAACCTGTGAATATCATTGAAATTAATCGTCTCAGTGAAGGCAAGTGAGCCAGCCTCGAATACGTTTATCAGAGATTCTTCAGTGTGTTGACTATTTTGGCGGACGTACCGGAATTTAAAATGAAATAAAGGTTAGTTCATAACCCTGCTTGCAGAATGATTTATTGTTGTGCTATTGACTGCAAGTTTTTGGTTGTTTCGATAATTTGGGGTAAAATAAATTCTTACAAATAAATACGCACGTATTACGCTTATGCTGTTTATAAAACTCAAGCTTACGTCCGCGGGATAACCAACTTTTTAAATAAACGTTTTTGTAACCAGTCAAAATTTAGTAATTCTGACGGTAGCTTGGTTAAATAAGTTTTTACTAAAGAAAAATATCACGAACTGAAAATCAGCCTAGCTTAGCATCCAAGGCCAGATCACTTAACACACAACTATAAAATGGCTTATTGGAGCATATTTTGTCTTAAATGGAAAACTATGCAGCCATCTAGTTTTTTTATACAACTAGGAGTTTTGCTATTCAGTCAAGAAGCTAGCGTCACGCCTTAAGCAACTCCTACGCGTGTCTCCCGCGTGGATCCATAACTGGATGCGTAGTTACCATTTGCTATGACAACATAGCATCAGTAAAACACGCCCTTTGATTGGCTGATACGCGCCATCCATTACCCCATGGGTTCACGCTGATGTAAGTTTGCTTTAAGCTTCGGTTCTCGCTCGTTTGATTCCATCAATATATTTTAGTCTTTTAGCACGTACTCTGTCTTAAATAGTTCAACTTAAATCTTAAATCACTTGAGCGAATTTGTCTTCAGTTGTGACACAAAGAAGTTGAAATCATCGGCTCGTTTGAGATCTTATACCCGGAGAACCTGTGAATATCATTGAAATTAATTGTCTCTGTAAAGGCAAGTGAACGAGACTCGAATACGTTTATCAGAGATTCTTCAGTGTGTTGACTATTTTGGCGGACGTACCGGAATTTAAAATGAAATAAAGGTTAGTTCATAACTCTGCTTGCATAATGATTGATTGTTGTGCTATTGACTGCAAGTTTTTGGTTGTTTTGATAATTGGGGGTAAAACAAAATTCTCACAAATAAATACGCACGTATTACGCTTATGCTGTTTATAAAACTCAAGCTTACGTCCGCGGGATAACCAGCTTCTTAAATAAAAGTTTTTGTAAACAGTCGAAATTTAGTAATTCTGACGGTTTCTTGGTTAAATTATTTTTACTAAATAAAAATATAACGAACTGAAAATAGATATGTGAAAGCGGCGCTTGAACAGTGACCACGGTTCGAAACCTTGTAAACTTACAATATTGAAATTGTTTTGAAGGCGTACGTGCTAGTTGATACACTTAAAGACCATTTTTCGCTGAACTCTGTCGCCTACCATACTCTTTTGAAAAGTTTTGGCTCTGCGAATCAATCCAGATTTTGCCAGCATATAAGCTTAAGTACTTAAAGTGAACTAAACATACGCGTGAATAAAACCAGCATTAATATTTAAATGAAGAAAACCTCCAGATTAATATACGCCACAGTTGTGCAACCATCGAGATATGAAGAAAGGCTTTCCGGATTCCCAGAACTCTTGCTTAACTATTTATTGTCTTAGACTGCTGTGCATGGGGTTTTAAGCAACAAATTAAGGTCTCTCTGCAATTTGAGCTTAATAACTAAAAAAAGGCAGCTAACAGAATGTAAAGACTATCCCTTCCGAGATCTAATCTGATATTTACAGCAACCATAACTATTTTTCTAAAACTTTTGTAAAGCAATAGTAAAATATGTTTTCTCTAGGAAGTATCGCTTTTCACATTACGATTGAAACTTTGTTATGAAAATCATCAAAACAACCTATACGTCTTTCGCTTGACCACTTTCAGGAGAAAATACAACCTACAGACTCAAACCATTTTTGTTTAAAAAATTAAAGGAAGGAAAGAGGCTTCTCCTTCGTCTCCTATATGTGATAACGCTGTAGCTGTTAAAACTAACTGGCTAAACGCTTTTGCACGCTAATCTCTTATCAAGAGGGCCCAAATGAGTGGATACCCCTAGGTTTCCATAGTTTTTGGGTCTTCTTGCAAGACATTTAGTGCAATTAAATTAAAGTGTTATTTGTTTTCTGTCCTTCAGCAGCGTTTTATTTGTCATGTTTTTATTTCTGTCCTGCGACAATAATTTTTATCGTCTTGTTTTACGAGATGAGAGTTTGAAGGGAGCGATAATGCTTTCTACACCCGACGTTTGCAAATACTAGTGGTAAGGTCCCAAACCTGAAACACAAAAACCTTTAAATTTAGTGTTAAAAGAAAACTAACAAACGTCCGTGGTGAACAGGACGGCTCTAAGCTGAGAGTGTGACTTCTCCCCTTGTTTCAACGTTTGCATCAAAATCATCAAATGTCCTCGCACTTGACGGATGTCTATTTAACTGAATTTTTTTCTATTATTTTGTGAAGCTCATGGTTTTGTGAAGAGACATACACCACTGAATTGATACAAGTTTCAAAGTATTTAACGTTGGATCTGACGACCTACTACACCTGCGTTATTAACCGTCGTAACAGCCGAATTATTCAAACCGAGGGTAATGATGGTTTTGCAATTGGAGGCAAATTTTGACCAACTGTGAATTTCTGAAAAGACACCAACACACACACAAAATTAATAAAACCAGAGGGAACGCAGAACTTGTGCAAATGTTGAAACCGTTTAAACGGGCCTTTAGTTAAAGGGTAAGGAATTAGTTGTTGAGTCGTACGAGGCAATTGACAATATCGTCGGATTTTTGACAAATAGTGTCGGGGAGTATTAAAATGCATCTCTATAGCGAATCGTTTAATTTGAAAATGTTCCAGGATGAGCTGGAATCCATCATCACTCGTTAGTAATAATATGGCTCCTTATTTAATTGCAATCCATTGGCGAGTTGAATCATCGTCGAGTTGAAGAGTTTGGTTTAGATGCGTAACCCCACAAATCTGCTACACACAACTACATTCTTCGTTCTAAATGCGTGACACCAAGAACACGCTACTGACACACAATGTATATTCTTCGCTCTATAAGCGTGATACCACACACGCGCTACACACAGTGTGTATTCTTCGTCAGCTACAAGCGTGAGGCAACAAACGCGCTACACACACAATGTAGATTTTTCGATCTATAAGCGTGAGACTACAAACGCGCTACACTCACTATATGTATTCTTCGTTCTATAAACTTGAGACCACACGCGCTACACACAATGTATATTCTTTGTTCTATAAGCGTGATACCACAAACGCACTACACACACAATGTATATTCTTCGTTCTGTAAACGTGAGGCCACAAGCACACGACACGCAATGCATATTCTTCGTTCTTTGAGCGTGAGGCCACAAACGCGCTACACACAATGTATATTCTTCGTTCTATAAGCGTGAGACCACAAACTGCTTACAGCAACACACATAAGACAATCCACTCTTCAACTCGACGATGATTCAACTCGCCAATGGATTGCAATTAATTAAGGAGCCATATTATTACTAACGAGTCATGATGGGTTCCAGCTCATCTCGGAAAATTTTCAAAAACATTCGCTATAGAGATGCATTTCAACACTCCACAACACTTTTTGTCAAAAAACCGACGATATTGTCAACTGCCTCGTACGACTCAACAACTAAATCATTACCCTTTCAACATTTGCCCAACATTCGTTCAACAAAAGTTGCACGTATGTTGGGCAAATGTAGGATGAACGGAGTGTTCAAACGGTTTAAAAGCCATTCAACATTTTCAAGAAGAAAGAAAATGTTGAATCGATGTTGAATGAAAGTTTAAACCAGTTTAAATTTGATTCAACACTCTTTCAACAAGCCTTCGACATTTTTTTACGCTTTCAACAATCACTGTTGAATGACCTGTTCAAACGCACCGGACATTTGGTTCAACAACTGTGTTAAGCGCATGTTGAAGCAAATGTTGAAAGCGTTTAAACGGGCCTTATAATTAATAGAACAACAGTCATGCTGACTATTTAATCTAAGTATTTCAAATGAGACATCCTCAATTCCCCCCCCCCCCCCCCTCTACAATTACCAAGACAACTGCATTATTATGTCAACTCGTACGACTCGAACGACTGAGCGACAACAGATTGCTGGGCCATTTTGCCTTACACAAAATGCGGGATATTTTCAAACACTCTCAAAGGATATGCATTTTCCACTCGACAATGTTTGTGTCCACTCGTACGACTCGACAACCGACTGCCAGGGCCCTTCTGCCTTACAAATCATGCCGGATATTTCCTAAGTTTGGGCCTAATGGAATGCATTTTTCCACTCGACGATTTACTTTGCACGACTCGACAACCGATTGGTTCGGTCCTTCTGCCTTAAAAACACGGACTGATATTTTCTAAGTCTCTAATGAGATGCATTTTTCCACTCGACAGTTTATTTTGTCGACTCGAGATTGCTTGTGTCCACTCGTACGAGTCGTACGACTCGACAACCGATTGCTAGGAACCTTCTGCCTTACAAACACGGACTGATATTTTCTAAGTCTAATATTTTCTAAATCGGCACGCTGCAAATAAAAAAGTCCGCACGCTACAAATAAAAATAAAATCCACACGCTGCAAACAAAATAAATCCGCACGCTGCTCAAGAAAATTAAGGCATGGGTCTCTAGTTACTTACTCAAAAAAGGAAGGGGGTGGTCAATCTTCTGAACATTTAGCCATAACGTCGTAAGACTTTGGCAACATAATATGCTTACAAATTTCAACATATTGAGCTACACAACTTATGCAAATAAGGTCACGTGACCTGTTTCGGCCGAAACATTTATGAAAACATTTGAGGAAAAATGGCACCACTTTTTATCGCCTCCTGAAGGCTGCCGGTAGTTTGAAAACTTTGCCACTGTTAGGCACTTCATTTCTGTGCTCGGTATTTTTGAATATTTCTTCAATTTTGAAAATAAACGGCATTTTTTACTAGTGCCCAGTCCCTCCAAAGTAAAATTAGCCGTTTATTTTCAAAATTGAGGGAATATTTAAAAAGGCCCGGGCACCGAAATGAAGTGCCTAACAGTGGTAAAGTTTTAAAACTACAGGCAGCCCCCAGGAGGCAATAAAAAGTGGTGCCATTTTTGCTCAAAAGTTTTCTTGAATGTTGCATCCGTAAAAGGTCACGTGACCTAATTTACATAAGTTGTGTATGTCAATATGTTTACATTTGTAAGCATATTATGCTGCCAAAGTCTCACGACTTTGCGGCTAAATGTTCAGGAGAGTGACCACCCCCTTGTTTTTTTGAGTAAATAACTAGAGACCCATGCCTTAATTTTCTTGAGTGGAAACCAAAAAATACCATGAAACAAAGTCTTAGAACCTTATAGGGTTTTCTTATATACTCAGTGAGCAACAGTGTCACTTTTGAATGCGATTTCTTCCATCCCCGGGGTAGAAACCCTGAAACCGTTTCAGGCGAGTGGACTTTGGGGTGAAACAACCGCAACTAGTCTGCAAGCAATTGAATGCATGTAACATTCAAAGCTGTTAAATGGGGTGAGTGAAATCCAGTTATTTAGGTGAGTGAATTCTTCATTTCACTTTTCCAGGTGGTGAGTGTCCTCAAAATTGCATGTATGTTTATATGTACAGTCCCGTTTATATCAAGTTGTGATGTACACATAAGAATGACCTAGACATTCAGCTGTTGGTCAACCATCACCCACTCACCCTTGCAACCTGGTGTTCCCTGTTAACTCCCCCTTTTTTTTAAGGGGGGGGGGGAGAATTCTGTAACTTGTTTCTTTTATGATATGAATTTATTATGGGAGATTGTATTTTTCCTAGCTTTCCAACATATCTTAGAAACTAATTCAGAAATTAAAACATGCTCAATATGCAATAAAATTACTTTACACCGGGAGTCCTGCTCTCTAACAGTGGAAATTGAAACGATTTTAAATATAGTATAGCAGAATTGTGCTAGGACTGGGGGTGATCTCAGGTTGAACTTTATAACTTATTTTTGGACAATTACCTTCTTATTTTCATCTTGTCTCCAATGTACTATAATCTCCAGGCCCCAGTTGTTCAAAGAGCGGATAATTTTATCCACTGGATAGGTCGCTACGCGGCAGATAAAATGTGTGCAAAAATTTCCCTATAGACCTATAATTTGTGTATAAAGTAGAAGTGTCTGTCTAATTTAAGTATGGGATTGTGTGAAAAACTTGCCAAAAGCTTTGGTTGGAGTAAATTTTATCCGCTGGATAGCAACTTATCCACTAGATAAAGTTATCCGCTCTTTGAACAACCAGGGCCAGATGTCCAGTTCCACCTTGTTGACAATACCCTACACCATTTTTGATATTTTGAGTACTTTTTGGCAATCTGTTTAAAAAGCCTGTATGAGTTAATTTAATGTTATTATACCCTGTAAGTCATGTACCCTTCTTTTAGAAACACATGAATGCAAGGGTGGTTATTCAAGGAAACAAGGGTCCTTACTGCAAAAGCTTTATTTAACCCCCTCTTCCCTAATAGAGGGGTTTATTCGAGAAAGAAGGGGGGGACAGGGGGCATATTTTCTTTAAATGCATTTACCAGTAAGGATTACTTCTGTTGTAGAGGCTGTTAGCATGGCGACAAAATATAAATAGAATGACATATTATGGAACATTTCATCCTCATTCTGTAGCATTTTGACTTTCCTTAAGGTGGCTCCATACGATTTTCACTTATAATATGGCGCGCGCTGTGTTACACATCGAAAGCTAGTTTTCTCCAGTTTTCTTTCTCCCAATTCATTGAAATTACTCAAAATGTAACTATCAAGAACAAAATTGTGTCCTCGAACCCTCGCTGGTAAAATAATTTCTTTGAGTCTGGAGTTAAAACTACTCTAACACAGGCGTTTGTCAGAGTGTATTAGGATTTGATTTTAAGTCTTTTCAATTTCCTTCGGTGAAATCTTCTAAAACTCTCACAGCATATAAAACCTGACCAGGAAAACCTTTTAAGAGCAAACAAGACAGGGGTTACAAAGGCAAATTCTTTGCTTTTTGCATTCTGTGGTTTTTGCCACTGCTTGAAAACTTGTCTTATAAATATTTGTTAAAATTGAGCCCTAACTAGAGCAAATTATTTGGAATCTCTGTGCCAGTTTTTAGGAAATTTCACTGAAGGAAACGCGAGAAAATCCAGATGGAAGTTTACATTTTCACGGACCATAATGACGTCTTGGAATAGGAATTCGCCAAGATCGCTATTTTGGCATGCGTGAACTTTACAGCAATGGACTTGTTTTCGTGAGCGAATTGGATAAAATTTGCAACCTTGGTTGTCTTTGAAGACACAAACAACGATACCTCGGTTTACAAAACTATGACAGAGACAGTTTTCTTTGAAATGCTTTTGTTTTTCTACCCCAGGACTATAATTTGAGTTGTACTTGTTCGCCGTTTTGCTTGAGCTTGAACGTTGGGTCATTCAAATGATATTGCCAATATTACATAATTTAATATTTTTAAATCATTAAACTGGATTGCTCTCACAGGCTTGTCATACTGATTCAGTGGCCCGACAGCACGGTGGCTCGCCAGTCGTGGCTAGATCGAGTTTATATTAACAAGTTAAGGCTCTCAAGTCGGCTCATCTGATGATGATGTCTTCCCAACATCAGCGTTATTTGGCTGTACATAACGCCTCTGTTAAAGAGCAAACTGTCCAGTCGAGCGTAATTTTGGCACTCAGCTTTCTTCACCATCACTTCACTGGACGCCATGGGTTTTTTTTTTTAATGCAACACTCAGTCTCAGTACTTTGCGTCTACCTGCGTGCGCAGAACTTTTTGTTTTGTTTGCATCGTGCGGTTTTTTTTTTTTAATTTGCAGCGTGCGGATTTATTTAGTTTGCAGTGTGCGGATTTATTTTGTGAGATCTGTAAATTCTTGTTATATGGAGGTATATTACCTGGAAAGATGGGCTTGCGTAGCTGCGAATGGCGAATGAATTTTACAGGCCCAACACAAAATGCTCATAACAAATCATAACTCTTGGAATATACCTTGTACAGTATAATTCTAGCCATTAAGTAAACGCTAACAAAAGGAAAATATAGGAAAAATAATTTTGGCGTTTGTTTGACTATTTTATCTAAGAATCAAACGTTCTTAAATAAAGTTAAATGGGACGAGAAAAGAAAATAAAATTCGAAGGAAAATAATGACCATGGACCGTAAAACTGAGCTCAAACGACAGCTCTGCAGTGGGCAATGTTATTTATTATAAATGACATGTCAACACTGCAAGAAAACTGGAAAACAGCAAAGTTTTGACACCAAAATCAAATGAACAATCGTCTCTTTACAAAACAACCAATCCTTTTGCTCCATTGCTGAGTATTTCGTTTGTTTTTACAGCGTTTAGTGAGCGAAAAGTTTCACTTCAGGAGAAAAAATTCAACGTTTCGTCGCGCTGGAACGGCGTACATGTAAAATGATTTCTCTTCAAGATTTCCCGCGTGTTGTTGCCGTGACCGTGGGCAGAAATACGAAAATTCTGTCTCTTCCGGACCAGTAAGATTATGCGCATGAACTATCCTCACTCACAGGAAACAAGCAACATCTTCAAAAAGTTTTCGAAAATCAGCAAGACCTGCAGTTTGAGCGTATTAATAAATGACCGACAGCATTTACTTCTCTCGAAGAACACTAGTTTAGAGCCTTATTATTGGTTTGTTATATTGATTATATATCTTTATGTTGTTGTTGCAGGAAAAAGTGATTTACCATCACACCATGACTCCAGCTTGGCTGAAAGCGAATGCGTCCTACCTCCACAGTTCCGCTACAGTAACTGGGGGCGAACTGAAGATCAACGCTTTTCGACCGCCCTACGCCGCTATTATCAAAGTTCCCTTGATTTCCGCTGTTGTCTTCCAAGATGACTGTTGAGATTATATATGACGGTCGCAAATAACGTCTACATTGGCATCAATGGTGACAGCGACATCACATATGGTGTGCCAGACGGTAAAAAGTTTGTCGGGTTTTAAACTGTTGATCGGGGGAATTATGGAACCCACGCTCCCTGGTATAGAATGGAAGGGGCATCTGGGGCAACTCTATCATCCAGACAGTATGGTCCGCTGATCCCCAAACCCAGCAATGGCTTTGTCTATCCTGGTCAGTTTGTCTTCACTCTCAAGTTGGATGAGCGCTTTGGCTCATGCTACACCGCGCATGACGCAGGATTCGTGAGGACCGCTGGCTACAATAACCAACTGATGCCCAGCAAGGGACTCACCTTGGAAGTCTACAGTGAAGATGATAGCGATGAGGAGGTTAGAATCAAGTTTATCAAAGTGGCCATCATTTAAGATGAGGCTTAGAGCGTTAAGCCTTCTAATACGCGGTATATCGAAAGAATAACTTCTAAGAAGTAGTGTCTATTACCAATGACTCTATTCAAGTCAGAAACCAGCTTTTGCTTTTAACTAACAAAGCATTCCATGAGCTGCAACCGTTCAAGTGCTATTATTGTAGCGTGAGCAAATTTGCAAAACTACGCGCGTGCTCTTGAATTTATAATGTATTCAATAAGTCTTTGTAGTGAAATGCATTTTTTGAGACTTTTCATTAAATGTGAGTCGTAGCCATGTGCTCGTTGAGGGTACACCGCGGACTTTACAGTCATAATTGTATGTTCGACCTTGAGAACAGATTGGGAACGTTTGATAATGCAGTTATTTTTTTGTTTTTTCTTGTTGTCCAGTTTCCTTACGTTTTCTTTTCTTATCAGAGGCTGATTTAGCAACAGAACGGGAACGTCATTGGAGGACATGAAAGCGCGCGGAATATTCTGGACGCGAGTCTCTTCGACTATCTTGTGGGTATTCTTGAGGCACACGCCGTTGTCAACTGGCGTTCCCAGTCTGTTGCTAAATCACCCCATTGTCTACGAGTACACTATATAGAGAAAAACACAGGCATTCGATTAGCAGGGGGCTGCACATATAACTAAATGCTTAGTTGAGCTAAAAGCAATGCATTTTCATTTCTTGCGAGCATCACTGACTTGACCAAGGCAGGTGGTGGATGAAATTGGTATGTGAGGGGTTGAAATATTTTGTTTAAAAACTGAAACAGATCTCATTTCGTTTGAGGTAAGCCGGCCATGTGCACCTAATGGCGAATTAATATTCTTATTGTAATCATTATCAATATCAAAGGTTTGCTGTTTGTGTCACTTTTTTAAAGTACAAATTATCGTTAATTTTAATTAACTTGAAAAACACGAATGAGTTGAAAGTACAAGTATCAATGATGATTATTTTGTAATCAATATCAAGGTAGTTAAGTGTGCTTTTCTAAATTAAAGTGTGTTTTGCAGCACGTCAACAAGTCCAATCTACTTTTGTAATATACAACATGCCACTTGTCAATTTTTATGATCATTATCATTCCCAGTATAAACAGAAAAACCCAACTATTTTACAGAGTTCCTGAGCAACACCTAAAATCACTGCTTGGAAGCGCCATACAGGGCTGAAAGGAGTGCAATTAATTTGATGTGATAAACAACTTATAACGAAAGGAGTTATTGTGTGCAAGGGTCTGCAAGTAACGAACTGATATTTCCATAATGGATATATACGGTTTGTGGATATCATTTCATCACCTGACTGCAAAATAAGCCCAGCACGTATCAGTTTGAACTGCTCTCACCTGTGGGGGTGGATGGCGGTGTGTGTACGTATCGCTCCAAATAAACTCTCTTTATAAGGGCCTACCGAAATTTTAGCTTGATAAAAATCGACCTATTGTAATTTATTTTACTTTGTCGTTAAGTGCGCTCTTAGTAAAGTGGTATGTTTACAGACAGGCTTGCCCAAGTTTGAAACATTTGACGCAGTATTTGTTTTCTTGGGGCATAATTATACCTGTTCTAATCTAATACTTTTTGAAAAATTCATGCAATTTTTTTTAAGTCATGTGTCCTCATTGCAAGTGAACATGCAATTATGGCTTCCTTTTCTGGCATTAACCGCTGAACGGATAGACGCCACGGCCAAACGATTGTTAGGATCCAATGGAAAGTTCTTTTTTGGGTGGCGGTTCGGTTAAATCAAAAATTTTATCCAGAGTTCCATAGAGGAATGAACCAATGAAATAAGGGTACAGTCAATTGCATATAGATATAATTATGGATCCCACGATCCCAGTGGATTTTTGTCCTAAGTGCACACCATAGCCATATCTTCGGCCGAGTTTTCTTCAATGATAGGAGCCCTTTAGCTCATCAGTGCGCCAAACGTTGAACCAGGTATGTGAACTCTTTATTTGTTATCTTTTCTTGCATTTCTGTTAAGTTATTAGGCCCTACCCACACTAATGCGTTTTCAAAAGTGTCCGTTTTCATCACGGCGAAAACGAAGCAAAATATTTTCATCCACACTAGCGTTTTTGTATCGTTTTCACCTGTCCGCACTAAAACGCTCAAAAACGATGAAAATGACTGGGACCTGGGATTCCGCACGTGTAACGATCCTCCATCTTGGATAGATGCTCCGATTTTGACTGGAACGGATGGCATGTGACACTTTTTACGTCACCGTTTTTAAAAGTCTTCGTTTTCACCTGTCCACACTAGAAACGGAGCGATTTCAAAACGATGCGTTTTCATATCATACGTCTCCAGTTTTAAGACCGTTTTCGAAAGTCTCCGTTTTCACCGGCGTTTTCGGGAGTTTTAGTGTGGATGATAAGCGTAAACGTATCAAAAAGTATTGTACAGGCCCGCAAATGATCCCCGGACGGGAAATGATCCCCAAATGTGGACCGCAAATGATCCCCGGACCGGAAGTGATTCTAATAAAATGTACCGCAAAACGAAGGAATGTCCTGGACTCCATGTCAGTTCACTGATGGGGAAAACATAAATTCCTCAGGCTTTTATAACAACAATAAAAACCAGTAAACGTACTGTGCTAAAAGACAAAATTAAGCTGGCAATATTTAATTTTTGGACAAAATATAAAAGCTATTGATTTTAACGTGTTAGTCTCGGAGATTATTACACCTTGATTTGAAAATACATTTTTCTTCACAATTAGCTACTGCTTCAATATTTTAAAACTCTGTTTTAGAAATGTTAGATAAGATACTTAACTCTTTTGAAACGAAATTGAATTTTTCTCCTTGATCTAGGCGATCTAGGCCGTGCCATTAACATGCTTTATCGGAACCCTTTCGACAGTCCAACATACGCTTAGGTGGCCCAACCTCAACATCTGTGAGCGATTATCACTTGTGCAATAGCTGTCACTGCGAAAATATGACAGTTTGTATGGGAATATTTACGATCGGGTTTACGAAGGAGAAATGCTGTAAAGTTCTCAATAAAAATGACATCCCCTCTAAGAACTTTACAGTATTTCTAATTCCTAGACCCGATTATAAAGTGCAATAGCGGTCACGGCCCAAGTATGGGAAAACATTCCCATACTTGCGCCGTTAGCCTGCGTAGCAAGCGTTTCCGAGCAAGGACCGCGCGAAAAATGGCGCGAGTAAGCGGGGAGGGGGTGGGGAAGAAAGGAAGGAAACGCTTGCAGACAAACCCCGGGATTTTGAAAACCGCCCACACCGCTTATCATGCCTGAGTGCGCGTACCGACATTTGATCCTGTCAACAGCTGTCATAAATACACAAATAAAATGCTTGGTCTTCCCACAGGGAGCAGAGGAGATATGCTAGAAATGTCAATAAAAAAACTCTTACCTCTTAAAATTGCATTCTTGTATTTCTTTGCGTAGTTAAAACCTCATTTGCAAACCAAATATATGCATTCATTTGCGATCGAATGCGATCCATCGTTTCGAACCGCCATTATTTTGAAAAGTGTCGACCGCTGTTTATTGGGACTGTGTATTCAGTTGGACGAAGACCAACGAATGATTTTCGGAAAGCGAAGCTTGCCGAACGAGGCACGAAATGATATTAGCATATGACGATGACATCAGTTTTGGACCACTTAGATAGTTATGCTTAAAGTGCCCTTCCATGATTATTACACATACCGCAAAGAAGTTCGGAGTAAAAACAAATTCGATTTGGATAAAACGCGTAAATTCAGGTGAGAAAAGAAATAAAATTAACACACGGGCACTTTAAGACTAAGATCCGACCAAGAATAAAAGGTGACGATAGCGGGCGAGATTCACCATCATTAAACAGACAATTCAATTTCAGTCTTCTTTTTCATTTAAAAAAAAATCAAAAAAAAAAAAAAAAAAAAAGAAGAAGAAGACTGAGAAGTCCGCCTTCAATTTTTGTTGTGTTTGCATAGAGTATTTAAATTCTCGTCTCCTCTGGTTCTCATTTGATCTTGGGTTTCACAGGTGTATCGAAGAAATAACAAAAACAATATTTTAGCCAATTAACGGCCTTTCGGTTGTACTGTTAAGATTCATTTCGTATTTTTAGCCCTATTAAAAAAAAGGATTTTCGTACAATTCGTACCCATTTTTGGCGTTGTAATCGTACAAGTTAAAAATATGCATGTATGTTCCAGTTTATAGGACAATTGATTTTCTTTTTATTTGCACTTAGCAGCTACACTGTAATTTTTAAATTAAAAAAATTTGCATGCAAAGCGTTTAAATAAAATGATTGTTGCGTTATAAGAAAAAAAAATGAAGTGTATAAAGTTTAAATACAATGTCCAAATTCCCGAGTCCATTCCATTCTATAATTATTGATGAGGCGACGAAATCCGGTCGGGGATCATTTGGGGATCATTTCCCGTCCGGGGATCATTTGCGGTCCAATTTGAGGATAATTTCCGGTCCGGGGAACATTTGCGGGCCTGTACAGCCGATGCATTTTCAAGCGAAGGTGCATTCGTGTGAATGAGGCCTTTAAAAGCACGTCCTCATTGAAAACTGTAAAACGACACCGAAATAAGAGATGTTGTCCTTTTTTATATTAATCCCTCTTTTATTCATTATTCAAACAAAATGTATAATGTTTCTGGCTTCTATCTTTGGAGCCCTTAATTACCAAATAAGAAAGTAAAGAAAAAATACGCTGCTTATGTTTTATATTCCAATTTTGCTAAAAAATGAATCCTCTTAAAATCCTTAGCAAGGTCAATATTGCTGATGACATGAGGTAGCCTTCTTGATTTGTCCCTTCAAGCTTCATCTTGAATGATGGTGACTTTGATGAACCTGATTCCAACCCTCTCTCCTTTGTCATGTTTATAGACTTCTAGGGTGAGGCCCTTGTTCAGCATCAGTCGGTTGTTGTAGCCAGCGGTCCTCACGAAGCCTCCGTCATGCGCAGTGTAACAGGATCCCCAGCGTTCATCCAACTTGAGTGTGAAGACAAACTGACCGGGGTAGAAAGAGTCGCTGGGTTTGGGGATCGTCGGTTCGTATCGAATAGAAGAAAAGGCTTTACCAGATAACCCTTCAGTTCCATAGCAAGGAGCGTTGCTGCGATAATTACCCTTATCACAAGCTTCGAACCCGATGAATTGGGTACCGTCTGACACGCCGTATCTGATGTCACTGTCAATAGGCCGTCCTCCGATGCTGACGTCATGTGCGACAGTTATTTCCACAGTCAGAGGAGTGGCAACATTCAGTTCGCCGGCAGGAATCATTGGAACTTTCAGAAGAGCTGCGTTGACGTGTGATGATCCTTCGTTGAATGTCAGCTGCTGAGAAGTTGCTGTCCGAGAGCTGTCGATGTAGGACGCATGCGCCTCCAGCCAAGTAGGAGTCATGGTCTGATGATAAATCACTTTCCCCTGCAATGGTGAATTAAAAACGTCATTGAGCACTAAAAAGTATCAGAAGTGTAATATTTATTCGAGTTTCGCTTTCTATTATGGAGTTGTACCTTTCCTGCTATTGTGCTCTTATTATTATTTAATTATTCAAAAGTACCCATCCAGGAGTATCCAATATTTGACACATGAAGCTACAATTGTCGCAGTTTTCTGTTAAGAAGGCTAGAAAGCTTGCCTCCAGTAATTTTAAAAGTCTGTATTTATGGTCCAGCAATTCCTTACGCATGTTTACGCCTTTTTTCGCCGTTTCCCTTATCCACAGCTCAATGTTGCATTTTCAGCGAACGATAATGGAGGAAAGAAAAGTGAATGCAAGTTGAAACTGGAAAAAGCTCTTTTTTATTAAAATATCTAGAGCTGCGAGTTGTGTCCTATCTGCTGCCGTTATCTTGGATTAATAGACATCAATTTGACGAAATGCATGAAACATGTCATAGTTGGCAGATGATGGGGTGACAAGATGTGAGACTCAGAGCGACAAGCCAGAGAAATATAAACGCCGGCGGTAGTACGTTGTTATTAAATAGGAAAATTGGCTGTCCAAGAAAAATTTCCTCCCGTGTACGTTGAAAAGAAATATTTTGTAAAAGAGACTCAAGCGCAGATGTTGCATTGACTGTCAAAAAGGCACGTTAAATTTAGCGGACTCAACTTTCAAACAGCAAGTGAGCGATCTTATTCGAGATGCTTGAATAACATTGGATTTTGCCGACAAAAGCAACAAGAAAAGTCGTCTTCAATTCACAAGAAGATAAGAACGGTTTAGAGGACTAAAGCAAGCTTTTGTGCTAACGAAGTAGCAACCTCGTAGCTAACGAAGTAGCAACCTCGTTCCCAGAGTCTCTCCGCTGTCTCGCTCCGGGAAAAGGGGTTGAGGAGAGACCTTGGAAACGAGATTGACGGAGTAGCTTTTCACTTGGATGAGGTATCTTGGGAGGAAGGAAAGTGAAGGCAAGGTAAGACTTTTTAATCTTCCCAAGAGTTTTTTACGACGACTGTAGTTTAATGGCCTTAGCTCCCACGAGTCTTCTGTATCCGCTAGGTCGGTACAGTATAGTGATCGGAGGGTCATAGATTCGAGAAGTTCCGTTATAAAAGGGCACGCCCCACCTTCATTTCACACCTTTGCGGGAGTGAGATGTAAATTTAGACGCTGCTCAGTCGTGACAAGTTGTTGACTTAAGCGTCCTCTGAAAACTATGCCTCAAAATTTTATAATATCACTACAGCAATATAAGATATCAAGTTCTAATTTGTTTAACAAGGGTTATTCTGAAAACTAAGACAATTTTATTGGTAAAAGCTGATAAAAAAGACCCATGTTGTTTGTCAGTTGTTTACGCTCTAATGGTTGATTGACAACTGAAGGTGAGAATGGCCTGGCCGGGGCCCTTTTTTACCGGAGTTTCCTGTTTAAGAGAACTCGGATTTTCTATTATCGAGTATGCCTGTGTCACTGAGTAATAAATAAATATGTAAATAAATAAAAAAAGAATAAAAAAATACACAAATCAATTAAATTAATGCATAAAACAATACGAATTAGAAACTTAGCAACCATAAAAAAAAGCTTGAAGGACACTTACAAAGAAACATGACATGTTAATTACTATTTTTGTACGTAAATTATAATATATTACTAGCAATAGTATAATTCATTCAAAATCAGGATCCAGCCGTTCAAAGCCCGATTAGCCTAACCCTGGGTTACGGTGAACTTGATTTGAGTTTCATTACTTAAATTATCAATTAAGATTTTAGCAAAAGATGCTTGTCCCTAAGTTTTGACGTATACTTTCCTTGATCGTCAGCTTAAATTTTTTTAACGAGAGAGATATGACAGCCTCGGTTAACTTTTAATCGTGGGTTAGCATTAATCGGCTTTCGAACAACTGTTCTGTTATTTCAGGCCTGTTTGCCTACTTGTCAAAATGGCGTCGAATGTAAACATCTGCCCAAGGTTATGCGTTCAGACAGATTTATCTGTTAAAACAACGTACGTTGTCTGCTACGTGCGCGTAAAGTGGTTATCAAGGGTGAAGAACCGTAAGCACGTGTACAGCATGTGAGTCAGCATGCGAAAAGCAGACTATTGCAGGCTGCGTACGTGAACAACCTGGGTTGCCTGTGCCAGCTCTTGGATGTAAACATGTTTATCATCGAACGGAATTTGCCTCGATATCACGGCCCTTGATATACTGTATATTCTATTCCACGCGTAGTCAATCGATTCAGAAAAAAAATATATCGTTGGAAATGAAAGTAAATAACCTGAAGAACACTAGACCGTCGATAAAGTGGGATGTGAAAACCTTATAGCGGAGAAATCCCGTTTCGAGTGGAAAGCCACGATTTTGTGAAGGCGAAGGGTTTGAAAGGAAGTGAAGATAAATCACGTGAATTCAGCATGAATTGAGGCTCAATATATTTAAAGCAATTCCTGGAACTGTACGGTAAAATAAATTTGATGTTTTATTTTTTAATCGATGGGATTTTGAAATTATTACGAGCTTTTGTGGAGAATATGAAAAAACTCGCATTCTTTACTTGAGATTTTGGAGTGGTCTTGGTCCCAAGTAACTGTGTACATCACAGAAGCGAATAGGCCTTATCACGGTTTTCGACGCCATTTTGACGGGTAGGCAAACAGGCTTGAAATAACAGTGTTTGTATGGAAATCCGATGTCAAATAATTTTCATAAAACATCGCTTCTGAAAAATTCATGAATTGGAAACTTTTGGCATTAGGAAAAGGATTTTTAAAAAAAAATTGGAGGGATGTAGCTGTGCCAGAAAGCGTCCAGTCGTGTTTTGAACTTTTCATACAATTCCCTGTATTTTTTTCCCGCGAACTATTTTTAGTAGCAGTTCACGGCTGGTTCGCTTTCCAGACAAATGTATGGAAAGTTCAAAACACGACTGGAAACTTTCTGGCACAGCTACATCCCTCCAATTTTTTCCTTAAAACCTTTTTCCTAGTGCCAAAAGTTTCCAATTCATGAATTTTTCAGAAGGGATGTTTTATGAAAATTATTTGACATCGGATTTCCATACAAACACTGTAATTTCAAGCCTGTTTGCCTACTTGTCAAAATGGCGTCGAAAACCGTGATAAGGCCTATTCGCGAAGATTCGCTTCTTTTTTTTAAGTACAGCAATTCTTATTCGACCAAACGCTCTTTTATGTAAAGCAGTTCTTATCTGGGTATAATTTATGCCCAGAAATAATAGTTGAACTTTGTTCTCTGTCCTTTCCGCCCGGCTTTCTGAAAACCATCCAGCACTCTCATGTACTTGATCTTCACGCGTTTTCCCAACGATCAAAATTTGTTTGTTCGAGGATATCTGTTGTCTTAATACAAGTAAATATACTTTTGGTCGTTTTTTTTTTTTTTTTGGTGGGGGGGGGGGGGGGATTGTGCCAAGATTTCTGTTAGAAAAAACCGCCCGGTTAGGCTAATGAACATCTCTCAGATCGTGAGATATTATGAATTGAAGTCAGTCGATGTTCCTAGATATAGGCAGATTAAAGGGCCTCTGCTCGCAAAGTACAGGCTACAAAACTCCTCCCTAACACAATCCCAAAAGTATGCGCAACGCTTAGCACCACATCACTGCTTCAAACATTTCACATTTTCTCACAAGCTGATCATAAACAATATGAAGTCGCCAAAAAGCTTCGCAGTTTCGTCAGCCTTTCTACATGTATATACTTTGCCACGTTCATCATCGACAAGTCCGTGATCTGTTCACTATCTCGAGTGCATGCAATTTACGACATTGCCCTACACCACTTTTCTTTTCCATGCGCTTTACCTGCAGCACCTCACTTTCCAACGGAAACTACTAGTTTTAACAGCTACTGTAATGTTGATTTAAACCAATACCTCGTCTGGAGGTATTTTTTATGATTATTTTTTTTAATCTGTGAGCTTTCATAATACGTGACGCACCTCCGGTTTACAGTGATTTGCGGCACACGACGACTTCGGGCAACAAGAACAGGCTATCTGGAAACAAACAAATGGGGAAGATCTTTGTTAAATAAAAAAAACTGAAAATGAATGTTATAATATAACTGTGATGAAACAAAATGCCTTTTGTCGACCGCACTTGAGTGTAAATTTTGGAGTTAAGCCAAGACGCTGACCTAACTTTTCGGAAAACTTACTCCAATGTAGCTCCCGCTTTTTGTTGATTTTTTGGATAGTGTTTGTACAAACCGCCCTTTACAAACGCATGAATTCCAAAACAAACTTATGCGCAAAATGAGAATTCGTCTTAAAGTCTTCTACAACCTAATTTGTTCAGAGTCCGATAAGAGCTGAAGCAAAACAGTTAATTTGTTACATTATATTTCACGAAGCTGAAATCAACGCAAAATAACTTACAGGGCACAAGGAGACAAGTACAGCAAGTAATACCATCCCCGAGATGGAAATGAGCGAAGAAGAGTTCGGTTTCATGATTTTTGCAACGGGAAGCTAAAGCAAACTCGCCACTTAATGATGCGTATACTCTCGATATATCTATACAAGGAACTGACGCGGCTATGAATGAAAGGTCTAGATTTGTAAGAGCAAGAAATACTCGACTTTGGACTCCAGTTCCGGTTTAACTGGACCCGCTTGAGCTGGACTTCGTCCTATAGATCAAGTCGCAGTTCGAGTTGAACTTTGAGTTACAGTTCAAGGGAAATCCCCCGTCTTATCATAACGGAAGGATGTCATCGCCAGACGTTGCGGGGAGGAGAAACAAATATAGACAACGAATATAAAACTTTTAGATACCTCCAAACAAAAGAAAAGGAAAGAAACAAAGAAAAGAGAAAATAGCTAATGTTATGAAGTGCCTGAATTTTCTTAACTAGTAATTTAGAGAGTTGAGTTATTTTGCCTGCATGACTTAAGAACTTGTGACCGTCATGTTAATCCTATGGTTGAAGGTTTAGAAACGCAGCCTCTAAAGAAGCAGGTGAGCGATAAAGCCTGGTTTGCACTAGGATATACCAGAGAAGAAGCAGAAGCACAAACTCTACTTTAGCAAGTGAGAACACCTGCTACAGAAGCAAACGTATAAGCACAAGAAGAACGAGCATGTTCGTTCTTCTTGTGCTTATGGTTATGCTTGTGTCACAGTTTTTCACCAATGATAACAGTGGCGAAAAAAGCAAAAGCACAAAGCAGTCGATCGTATCGTCCGCCATCTTCCTTAACAATACGTGGGAAGTTGTTGTGGAGAGGTCCGTCAAGAAATGGTTTCCTTCCCGTGCGTCTGTAGCTAGTGTAGCTAGTGTTCTCACTTGCTTATATTTATGCTAATTCTGTCCTAGTGAAAACCAGCCTTAACAGGCGAAAGCAATGTGGGGGAGGGTAGACTTTGGCCCCGCAATCAGATTATCAAATATTTGCACGTTGGATGCTCCACGCGCTATCTTTACGTGAAACGGTTGGTAATCCGTGGCGCCATATGAACTGCACCTTCACTGAACTCACTCGGAGATCAGGCATGCAAAAGTTGAACTGTGTTCGACTCTGTGCTCAACGTTTCAAAGTTGAAAGCAGAATCGTTAAAGAAATTGTAGGCGACTACATTATATTTATATCGGGATTCGCGAAAAGCGAGAGGCTCTCTACAAATACCTGGTGTCCTTGAATGAAGCCATTTTTTGTAAACACAGTCTCGATGAGTTTCTATCTTTCTCTTTTGTTAGTTCGCTTTTTCTTTTTTCTTTCTTTTTTTTTTTTTTTTGGTTTTGAGGATGTGTTCGCCGTTGCCATGCAACGAAGATAATTAACAATTTGAGTTTAAGGGTGTGTTTCTTCGGCAAAATTCCGAATCCGGATTTTTGATCCAAGCTCACTCGGGTCATGGTACATCAAAGGAACCGACGAATCCTTACCCAGAGTAGATTTGTCGGTTCCTTTCATTACCATGATCCGAGTAAGCTTGGATCAAAAATCCGCACCCTAAGTAAAGGAAAGATCCTCGCAGTTACTACGCAACTTAAGCAGTTGCGAAAAGAAAGCCTGAAAAAATTTCAGGCTTGAACAGGATTCGAACCCATGACCTCTGCGATGCCGGTGCAGTGCTCTACCAACTGAGCTATCAAGCCAACTGGGAGCTGGTCATATTGTGAGTTCGTAATGTACCCGTGAAGGATGAATAAATGAATATGAATATATGAATTACATATTTTGAACTGCTGATAAAAGATTAAATAGTAGAAAGAATTTGAGTTTCGCGGGAAAAACACCGATGATACCCTAATTACTCTGGACCAGAGAAACTTTAGCAGCATCTATGTAAAACTGTTTGAATTATGAAAATGGCGACCGAAACAAATGGGAAATAAACATGTCGAAAGCCTAGAGTAAGCAACTCAAGATAAATTTAGTTCCCTCCAATCTAATTGGTTCTCAGAAAATGCGAAAGGACTTAGTTCTAGGGAAATTGAGAGCAAAATTCGAAAGCTTTCAAATTATCGATCGATTCTTGTGATATACCATTGATCCCAGACGTCCTCAGTTTCAAACGGCTAAAATTTCACCTTGCCTTTTGAAAAAAAAAACTGATCACGTGATACAAAACATTCTTGCTCGCGGATGGGAAGAGTTGAACCGGCGGGAACTAAAATGTAAACCCGCGCAATCCGTGCCGGTTGTCTGGGCTAGCTCGTAGTAAGAGCTAGCCGAGTACAGCCATTGTTTAATTTCGTTGAATACTTTCTTTTACGTGGAAAAATTCTCTCGTCGTAAAATTTATCGCACGTCAAAGACGTGGCTTGAGTTTGCGACCTATGAGGACTTCGCTTCCAGTATATTAGAGGCTATAGTATTTTTTTGCCGAGGGAAAAGTAATGAAAGATATCCGGATTCAATATAAAGAGGATGAAAGCACTTTTGTAAACCTAGACTAAACCTAACGTCTGAAGATGACTTCGCGTATGCTTTCAGGTGTCTACAACCAATTCAAAACAAGGACGACTGAGTGTACAGGTTGCGTCTTAGGGTACATAGATCAGCCACACCAGTTCCAACGCATGCTGCCACAGGATAAACTTGGAATCAATCAAGGCGACGATGTGTCCTACCACCAAAACAGTTTAGTTTTTCAGAAAGCACGTTGCCTCCCTCTTCTAAAAAAAAATTCCTATAGCCTCTAATTTCGTGGAAGCGAAGTCTTCATAGGTCGCAAACTCAAGCCACGTATTTGACGTGCGATAAATTTTACAACGAAATAATTTTTCTCGTAAAAGGTCTTTAACTGAACGGTGGCCATACTCGACTAACTAGGAGCTAGCCCAGATAACAGGCGTGGAACGCGTGGGTGCCGCCTGTCCAACTAAGTTTTCCCGCCTGCGAGCAATAATTTATTTTTGTATGACATGATCAGTTTTTTTTTTTCTTTTTTTTTTTTGAACCGCAGAATGAAATTAAACGGCCCGCCAGGCCAGGTGAAAAATGCGAAGCTCGGGGTTCTTGGTTCTGATATATTTTCACATCTTTTAATGCAGATGCGAGAGCGCCTCTTCGTTTGGTTGTGGACAAGCCGTGTGGAGATTAATTAATGATTACGAATCGTCTGTGAGCTCTCTGTTGAAGTGGATTCCTTACTGTGACCCTAAACTTCAGCCAGGTTTCTGTCCAATTCAATGCGTCAGGAGTGTTGCAGTGATTGGGCAGTTTATGGGAGAAATGTTTCCCACAAGCTTTATTTTTGAGGCTGAAAGTGCTTCTTATAAATGGAGAATGGAGGGAGGGAGGGGGGAGGGGGGGGGGTTGGGCTAATTTGCAAATATCAGCAAGCAGGAGCCTCATGAAACGAGCCAGTTCTCAACCTTTGAGGCGCCAACATCAGCAATCATATTCTTTTCACTGTTCTGTATACATTGCTTATGTTACTAGTTGGGAGAATATTCTTAAAATCAAGACATTTCATCCTTGTCGACTATTTTCCTTATTTTCCTAATCTAATTGTTTTGAAACAAATCAAGCGTGATATTGTTAGGAGAAAGTAGATCGATGCCAACGTTGACAGCATCATTTGGATTCTTGATGCACAAATTTGGTATTAGACTTGTTATTTGAGTGTACAATGAATATTGAACATACCTTGAAATGAAACGAACGCCGTTATAGCACATCCTGGGAAAGAAAAATAGCTCAAGAGTATTCGAGTATTCATTTAAAATACTAAGAAAAGGATAGATTTTCTCTAAAATAATGGCTCAATGGCCAAAATCTATTTTTTTAGTGATTGTTATAGTATATCTAAAAGTGTCCAGTTCGAATCAGAAATACGTCTATCAGTCTGACGGCCTTTTCTTTATAGTTTCGAACGAAATCGTGAATATTTGGGAAATCGCGGAGCTCTGTACGGCACGCAGCCTAAAGCAGGCCCGTAGCAAGGCTAAACGACGACTGAGAGGGTTAGCAAAATGGTGAAACAAAACTACCCCCCCCTCCCGTCACTCAAAAACAGACTGATTTGGGAGTTTAAGATGCAACGAGCACATGAAAAAACCCTTTAGATTTAGTAAGTAAAACAATAACTTTGCACCTGCATCACACTCTTAGGTACATGTTTTTGCCTTTTCTTTAACGTGGACTACTACGTGAAGTTTCCTAATTTCACGTTTGAAGGAGGACGTAGACAAACGACGACAAGTTTTTCTTTCTCTTTTTAAATTTGGAATCAAGCAGTAAGAATCCGACTACAGGAGAATTTTTTTTCCTCTGGTCTTGAGGACACATTTCTGTGGCTTTTTTGTGTGACAACGCGGGAACACTAAATTGTTATAAACTAAGGACATTTGTATTGCCTGAAATGAGCGGATGTCTTAGTAAACAAATAGTTTATTTTGACAGTTTTCACGGCCCCTGTTTGGTTGATTTCAATCTATTTTGATTCTTATTTCCGATTCACAAGATAGGAGTGCCTGTTAGCGAAGGAAACTGAAGAAACTGAAACTGAAAAGGTACTTGCAGCGTCAGAATTCAACACTAATTTGTTTTAATTATATATTTTTGGGCACATTGCTTTTTAACTTCCATAAATTCTGGGGGGGGGGGGGGGGGGCTCAAGCACCTCCCGCCCCCCTGCCCCTCCCCTCGCTACGGGCCTGCTAAAGTACCCACAAACTTTATTCCATACATTCGCAGATTGGTTTATAGTGCTTCTGTGTTAAAATAGATTTGATCCTAAGTCAGGTCCCACTTTTGTGAAAATAGGCTTTAACAACGTGGATGTCACCTATATTGTCTTCCAGAGTTTGGGAGGACGTAGTTTGGAGAAAAAAAAACTATATCTCGGTCAAAACTTCATAGAAAAAGAATGTTTTAATATTCTTAAAATTTAACTTTAAGGTTTATTAACAAATGGAACATCAATGTGTAAAATATTCAATTACAAGCTGCGGTATAAACAAAGAATAACGCTTTGACAGCGCCCGACATGTATAGTTTGTTTTTTAGTTTGTTTTTAATTAATACATAAAAAAAACAATGAATAGTGCTTTTCGCGCGCTTTGATTGTCTGCTCAAAATCCACAGAATATTTGCTTTTCACCTCCCAGCACTTTCCTCTATTTTGTTCGCAAGTTTTTCGCCAATTTTTCAGAAACATTGTGTCTTATTGGGGCTGGCTATCCACTGGATTGAAAAATACTAAAAATATATTCACCGCGCTGTCGTTGAAATTAAACTAGTGCTTAAATACAAATTCAATCGAGAGGTAGAACCCGATATTGAACGGGCCCATCTCGTTGGCAGAAGCGCCACCATAATTGCAGCCGCCTCTAGATCAGAAAACGCCTAAGAATCATTGCTTGTCGTCCGTGGGAGTAAAAGGGAAAAGGAGCGATCGCAGAAATGCGAGGAGATTTAAACCCGCTGAGTTATTTATAAAAGAAACGGTAAACTTTAGCGAAGCATGAATATCAATGTCCAAAGATGGAAGAAGCGAAATGAGTTGCAAGATAGCTTAGTTGTTGCTGTGGACACCGATTAATTGTTAAGGATAGGCCTGCATGATTCAGATGAGTTAGTTGATATTGTTAATCAGATTTTGATACGTTTCAAACATTATTTACGCTTTCCATAGAACATAGCCTAAGTATGTCGTCAACCGCGTATGAACGGAGGCAGTTGGCCGGCCCGCGACGCAAGGTACTTGACGTAAATCGATTTTAACAAAGGCGCCTTTCAACAGTGTTTTTCATGCACGTTTTCAGCATCTGGACATCAGTATCTACGACGGCAAGACAAAGTACACGGGAGTTAGCTTGTTTCAGTCTTAGTGACATTATATGGTAAATATTTAACAATACCTAACAATTATTTATAGTAGTCTGGAGGTGGATATTTACCGACCCACGAAGTGGGAGGTGGATATCTTCCATTAGTATATACCACACAAGTGAAAGGAACTAAACGGGCGTGCTGTTTGGCTAGCTCGGTGGTGATTAGCCAAGTTTTATTCACCTCCAAGCAGCCAAAGAGAAACAAGATGGTTTCCCGTTTCGCCAAGGTTACTTAAGAGGAAATTATTTCGATAAACGAACTGGCTGTTAAAAAAAAAATACATAAATGGCAACAACGTTTGTCTTGAAGGCATTGAATGGTATGTTATTTAGTCTTTTCAACCTCATACCCTAAGGTGAAAAATGAAAATACAATCCCTTGTTTACGAAAACTGGCGAGCACTAAAAAAACAATGAAAACAATGAAACATCTATAATATTTTTCAGCATGGTTGCAACAAAGAGACAGATTACATAGAAAAATTGAAGAAATGACACTGCAGGAACTAAACAAGTGTCTCCAAAAGTTTTATTTGTCTGCAAGAAAGCGAGACGGAACTTTCTACAATAAGAAATCACTTACCGCATGGCGCGCTAGATTTTAAAATTTCATACCATTTGTCGTTATATTGTCAGAAATAAAATAATTTTTTGGTCCGCTAGTTATTCAGCTTGTGTGGTATAGACTAAAACAATTGCTCACCTCGGTGTCGGTGAAAGTGATGGATAAAACCTCGCCGCTTCGCGGCTAGCTAAATAAATAGCCATTACTATTCACCTCCACTTCAGTGAATAATTGTTAATTATTCCCCAATTTTCAAATAGTGGATGCTTCAAGTTTGCAATTAAAATTATGTCAAGATAAGGGGAACGATTCGCTTTTGTAACGGAAAAAGAGATAAACCTGCTGGTCGATAAAGGAGTACCAGAAAACAAAAAAAAAAAAAAAAACAACTTTATAAACGTTTTTGAAGATAAGCTGTTCGTAAACGCAATGCTCAAAAACTCAAACTCGTTGCGACATTTTCGCTTGGTTTGAACTCTTTGAACAGGAAGACGAACAGTCCTTGAATTAGAAATGTGGCAAAACTGGAACATGAAAGACGAAACTAAAGTTTTGGCCCATTTCATTTTATAGTATATTTTTTTATTTTCTTTCAGTATGGCGAAAGGAGAAAGCCATACAATACAAGAGTAAGTAAACAGTTTACGTCGATTTTACATCGACAGCAAATGACAGTTGTAATAATTCAATGAGAGCAATTTGTTCTGGCCTGGAAATGTATTTGAATAAAGAAAACATAAATTTCAGTACCATTGCTGACAGAGTTCAAGTAGGTACTGAGTGATGCTATCATTGCTCAGCTGGTCGAGCTCGCTCGCGAAGGCAAAATCTCGTCCACGAAACATAAACCAGCCATGATACCCCGCGATGTCAAAATTTACTACGAAGAGAAGAAGCTTTTCCCGACTCTTGAGCCGCAAGTTTAATTGCTTGATTGCTCACAATCAAGCGATTGTGAGCAACTTCGTTGCTGGCACCATTCAACGTCAAGTCGTTAGCAAAGAAAGGCCTCTGAGTGAAATCCAGCAAAACCAACTGCATGGCGGGCGTCGTATTCGACTGCCTCGATTTCTTCACAGGTTATTTTCGGCTGGTCAATTTCCACAATTGTATTTTCAATATAATTAAGCACTGCTCCAATTGAACCCGAGATCATAAAAGGACCAGAACGACTAAGCGCCGGACGGTGGTTTATACATTTTACGGAATGCGATGCTTTACAATTTTTCGCTTTCAGGTTTAATTCCATCCACACTAATGCGTTTTCAAAAGTATCCGTTTTCATCGCGGCGAAAACGAAGCAAAATATTTTCATCCACACTAGCGTTTTTTGTATCGTTTTCACCTGTCCACACTAAAATGCCTGAAAACGATGAAACGACTGGGACCTGGGATTGTGCATGTGTTAACTATCCTCCATCTTGGATACATGCTCCGATTTGGACTGGAACCGATGGCACGTGATGCTTTTTACGTCACCGTTTTCAGCTTTCCACACTGCAAACGGAGCGTTTTCAAAACAGTTCCCCAAACAAATTGCTTTCAACTGAAGTGAAATCTGTATATTGAAAGACAATATATATGACAGAATGGCAGATCCTGCCAATTCCCGCATGTTGCGAAAAATATTTGAAGGATAATAAGCACAATAGCCTCCATTTGGCTTTAAAAATATGCTCAGCTTTTCGCCTTGGATATATTATCTGTTCCTCGAAGCTCACAGTTTTCCTCGAGCTTCGCTCTCGGAAAACTGTTTGCTTTTCAGAACAGATAATGTCCGCGGAAAAATATCTCAGCTTATTTTCACTGGGTTATGGGAGAACTCAACGAAACTCGCGCATGCAGAGCGATTTTCTGGAAACTTGCGAGTGCACTTGCCACTCGCGTGAATTAAGGAATGGGTCTCGATAGATTTGGAGAGGAGTGGTCTATTTTAGAAGAAATGGAAAGTACTGATTTGGAAGTTTGAAAGAGCCAAGAATCTCGGCACAAAGTATTTCGTTTTATTGTCACTGAAGTTGCAGTTGTGTCACGTGAGATACCACGCCCAATTTTAAAATTTTATTTCGATTTAATTTTACGACAATTTAGGAGAACGAATTGCTAGTGGTCTTACCTTCTATGAATGACTTTGGTCCAAGGGTCTAGGGAACTAATCGGGGTTTTCGAATTTATCTACTTTTGTTAAATTATGAAAATTTTTAGTTTGGAGAAGGACTAAGGAGAGAGAAAAAGACTAAGTAACTACGCAACATAAAACGTTTTCAAAAACCCCAGTTAATTTAGGGTAATTCTATGCAATGTTAAGACTTGAAAACAAAGAAGAGTATTTTTGACTTTGATTATCAGGCCCCAGTTGTTCAAAGGCCGGATAACTTTACCCGCTGGATAAGGCACTATTCAGGGTCTAAAATATACTTCACGTTTTAAAAAACGTTGTCCAAGGTTTACGTACACTCCTAAATTAGACTGTGGTTAGAGTGTGTATATTTGCTTGTACACGACGAAATACTAAAATCTTTGCACAGATTGAAACTGTCGGATAGTGACTTATCCACTGGATAAAGTTATCCGGCCTTTGAACAACTGGGGCCAGGTTGTAATCGGAATATATAAAATTTGCATAAATTAGGGCGTGGTTGATCATGTGACCACAGCTAACATGGTAAATCGTCAAAAAAATTTCCCCCATTTGTTATGACAAAGTTATAAGCCAGACTAACTGGAGTAAAAACGCCAGACAAAAAGTGCCCAAAAATGGTGATATTATGTGAGAACCATTCCTTAATTCAGGTGAGCATGCTCTCCAGCCAATCGGAAATGAGATCATTTGTTTTAGATTCTTCCTTCACCCGAATCAATCAACATGATTGAGCGAGACAAGTAAAACTTTCTTTACAATAACTCTCAAAATTCCCGCACGCTGATTGGCTCCTAGCTATTTTCTATAAGAGTACAATGACTTCAGATTTAACCCGCGCGCTTTGTCAATGGAAAATAAAACCAATTCCGCTGATATTTTTTCCATGTTATTCTCAAAAACAATTCAGCGGTAGTCTTCTAAGGTCTATACTCTTACAGACCATAAAATGATTAAACCTTAATACATAACCTACTAGTGGCTTCTTGTCGTTCCATTCTTTGATCTTTCTATGGCTTTCAGTCGATCACTGACAAAAACGTTTGACTTTACCCTTTTTTAGTCAGGAAATAAATTTTCTTGCTTCCTTTCTCCATCTTCCTCCTTCTTTTTTATATGTGTTCCTGACTGCAGATTAAGCATAAAGATCGTTTTTTTCAAACATTTCATTCAAGTTTTACAAAAGAACTTTTGCTGTGCTTGTACCTTGCCAATATTAGACCTTGTTTATAGTTGCTATGGTGATAACCCTTGTTCTTTTGATTTTATGCAACGAGGCCTTGTAAGACAAACACACTCGACTGAAAGAGCAAGTGATGTGCTTGGTAACATGGCAGTTATCGAGCGACAAAATTCCGCCACATTTTGTGTCAGATTCGGTTGTGTGATCGTGTAGACAAGAATATGCCAGATACGGAAAATCCACGTTCCTATATAAGGCCGGTTCCATTGCCCATTCCTTCACATCAAGGGCTTAAAATTACTGCTCGAAATGCGAAGAATTACACTTGCGAAGTTCCAAAGAGGAAAGAAGTTGCCAGGGAAAATTATGAACGACGAAGACACCAGATGAACAAGTGTGGTTATCGCTCGGTCATTTACAAACCGTATCAACCGGTCGGAGAGGTGTTTCTGGATGATAAGAAGCTTATTTTGAGCGCGCTAGGCCAGGAGCAAACGGAACAAGATAACCAGGTTAGATAATTATTTTCTGAGTAAACGTTCTTAATTGTTAAGCTATCGATGTCCTAACATTTCAATCGGCCTCTGCTTTTTTAAAACGGGTGCTTTACAGATGGTTTCATCGCGCCGCGAATGTACGAATTTACATAAGCTTGTTAGAATGTTAACTTTTTGTGTAATAAAATATTAATTTAATGAACCTACGTGACCGTGAATGGATTTCCTATTAACTTCGCTAGTCGAGTGGCGTTTTGTTTGCAGAAACGCAGTGGCACGTCGTTTGTGTAAAAATATTAAATTGTGTATGTTTAAATAAACTTGGTCTACCGAAATGTTACTAAGTAATTATAATTTTTATCGCGTCAAGAACTCAATGTATGTTTGTCGCGTTTGTGACAATTTATTATTGTTTGCACTGTTGCAATGTAAGACATCCTCGAAGGCAACAATTTACCGCGGTCGCTCTCGAAAAATTCTAATTCGCGTTCTTCAAACCACTTCGCGATTATTCCAAATTGTACATTATAATGCATTACTGTAGCACTAAATGATTCAAGAGATGAGTTAATACGTAAACACAGTGTTTAATTAAGCGTTCGAATTCATAATGAGAAACTAAAATTAATTTCATCGTCCATTGAATGATTGATCACCGGAGAGACGGTCGAGCAAGCTCTATTTTTAGAGCCGGCCGATTCCAACTAATATCGGCCGTAATTTGCGCCTGTTGTTGTGAACGTGCAACACAGTGTTTTGCAGCAGGAAAAGAAAAACAAAACTAAACAAAAAAACAAATCAAAACAACAAGAGAGGCTCAGACTGACCACTACCAAAGCCGTAATAATTATATATCTCCCATATGAACTAACGATCGACTTTGACCCTTCAGGCACGTGACAGCACGTACCACAGATATTGTTCTTGTGTTGTTTTGGAAAATATCCACTCCCTCCCCTAGTATTTTCAGTGCCATCCATGGTGAATATATATAAATGGATATATATTTTCTGAAAATGCTTTATCTCGTGACATGTATTTTTGTATAGAACTTTGCTATTAAAGTTGCGTGAAGGCATTACATGTATGTGTAGGTGCATGGTGCTTTAAAAGTGGTTAGAAATTGTTGGACTTTGATCTGATGGTCAGACAATCAGAAGGCTGTAGGTTCAAGGCTAGGTTGGTCTCTCAATTACTGTCAGTGTTGTTTTCTAAGACATTAATTAGAACTTTGCACTGGTGACATACTGCTCTGGGTATTCATGGGACACACGGTGGTGGCCGTGGGTGGTTGGGGGGGTGGGGTTGCTTCATGCATGCGAAAACCACTGGAGAAGCCCTGGCCATGTTAACTACTTAGGTTATTAGAAGTGCGACTTTACCTTTAATAATAAATTATTTATGTCTTAATTTACACTGCTGTATGTACATGTTACTTGTCATCAATTTGAAGAATTTTAATTGTGATGAAGTGTTCTTCTTAAATTTTACCTGTAGATTCAAGATGAATCATCATCATCATCGGGTGAATCAGAATCAGAGGATGAAGAATCCCTGCGGCAATCCAAGGTGCAAATGATAATTATTATTAAAACTATTAGCAACAGTCTACTTTTTGGATATGGATTCCTTTAATAAATAATAATAATAATAATAATAATAATAATAATAATAATAATAATAATCTTTATTGAGGAAATCAATGTCACTAATAAGTGATTTACAAAAGAGTCCTCGAATATTACATGGTACTGACTTGAAAACCTTCTTCTTTTCTGTGCTCTAGCTTTCTCTTAGTTTTCTGTATTCTCTTCCTGGCTCCATGGCACTTGCTTCTCACCCTTAAAGATCCCTCTTCCATGGAGATGTACTCAATTTATTATACAGGGTTGTGAATGCTTCACTTGAAATTTTGAGGTGTTGTGAAAATAGAAACCATTTCCAGCCAACAAATGTAAGTGATGAAGTACGAAAGTAACTCGGAAGAACATCCTGCAACAGTACTCAAAACGTTTCTATAAATCTATCTCCTGGTTAATGACTCAAATATTGAGTACTGCAGGATGTTCTTCAGAGTTACTTTCATACTTTATTACTTTGTGAAAATAGACTTTAATCAGATGTCCTGTTGACTCAGGCCAAGGATTAAAAAAAGCACAGATAAAGGCTGTGTGCATATGTGAAGGACCCCTGGTGTGAATCGCATCTCATGAGAGGGTACAGCAGTGTACGTAGTTAACTTACTTTTTAATGGTAGTGTATGTTATGTTACAGACTGTTTAATTTTAGTTTTAAGTTTAGTTTAGATAGCTAGTTAACATTAGGTTAAAAAGGTTTAGCAATGAGCCAATATTATTATTAGGTTTAGTAATTTGTCAGGCGCAGCTACATGGATAAGTAATAACTTATCATTTATAATGATTTTAATTGGAGATGACTGCAATCTTGCAAATTATCTTGATGCCAAAAAAATTATATTTTTATTATCAATTACAGGATACTGTCAAAATTATTGGGAATTAACAGCACCAGGGATTAACCCCCCAGGCTAATAGGGCCTCTGTAATTAATTTTATGATATATTAATGTTGATGTTAAAAAGAATATTTCTTATTAAAGGATCAACAGCCCATTGTCCCTCAGCCTACAAACTATAAGCCAAAGGTTATAAATGACATCAGGGCACAAGTTAACAAAGGAAGGTTAGTTTAAGCATTGTGCATGTACTTATTTAATTGCATAAAAATATAGCATTTAACCCTTTAAGCCCTAACAGTGATCAGCATCAAATTTCTCCTTGTAATATCAATGCTGATTCTGAACTCCCGAGGTTTATGTGAAATTAAGAATATGATCACAAAAGCTGGATTTTTTGATATTTTAATAACTTCTCCCCAGTACCTTTATATTAAAGAAAAGTTTGGGGACAAGATAGGAGATGTAAGAGAATTTGTTCTTTGATATTATGGGTCAAAGGTTTAAATAAGGTGCATTTATTTATAATAATTTAAATCTCAGCTAATTCTTAATTAATTAATCTCACCTAATTTAATTAATTCAAGGCTGCATGCTGAGGGTCCCCCTCTCTCCTTCAATGTTGAATTTGTTTGTTTTAGGAAGTGGGAGTGACAGAAATATTATGGTAGTGTGCCATTATGTAACATTGAAGGAGGGGAGAGGCAAGATGTGATTTACATGTATCTGTGGTCTCAGTAAAAAGTTTCAACAAAATAATTATGACTGCAGTTGTGGCTTACAGCCATGAGGTACTGGCCGTGATTATGCATGACCTTTCAGGGGGTTTCTCCCTTACATGTATACAGGTGCACTCAGTAATTTATGTGCCGCCCAACGGGGCATGGTTTTACAACTCCTGATCTAGAATGGGTTCTCCATATTCAGGGCTGTCAACTCTCCCGGATAATCCGGGAGACTCCAGATATTGAATCGTATCTCCCGGTGTCCAGATTTATGTCACTCTGTAATCTCCCGATTTTGAACCGGAGTTTTCTGTCTCCATATTTATGTCTGTAATCTGCTGGATAATTGGCGACGTTTGCTATTTGTCAGAGACTCAACTTTCCAAAAATAACATCTGAAATAGTTAGCGTTGTTTGAAATAATGTTTTATAGAGGAATACCCCCCCCCCCCCCCCCTCCACGGAAGCTGTGAATTTAGGCATGATGCCACGCCCCTGTAAGGCGCTTTGTTGTTGCTGGCTGGGAAGTCATATTCTCCATATTTGAAGACGTGGGAGGTTGACAGCCCTGCATATTCAAGGAACTTTCAAAAACGATGGAATGTGGCAAACAGAAAATAGCATTTTTTAACAATGACAAAACTTTATTATATATATCACAATTAAGGAAATAAATTATTATGAAAGTTCTTCCACCCGCATATAGCTAACTTAAATTGAGGTGAGGGAAGAAGAAAAATAAAAAAAAGTTTACAAATAACATTATTATTATCATAAAAAATGAAATTGTAACTTATAATATTTAATAATTACAATGCTTAAGCTGTAAGGTGTGTTTCTTATTAATAGGAAAATGATTCATGCCGTCAGACTTGGTTTTGGACTGTACAGGCTTATACATGATGAGCAGAACAGAAAGGTGAGTAAATATCTGATTGAAATAATAAATTAATGATTAATTAAATAGTTACATGCATAAATCACTTTATTTAAGCCTTCATTCAGACGATTTATTGGGGACACTGTCCAGTCGAATTGGAATTTTATTTTGTAATTGTTTCTTTCGTGTTTTTTTTCTTTTTTTAGCAGAGGGGATTAAACCTAAGTAACCCACAGAGAAAAACCTCTCAGAACAAGGACAATGAATGATTAATAACTGATTTAAATATTAATTGGCTTGAATTAATTTTCTCTAATGAGTGATCTTTCTACAATTTGTTGAACATTTTAGCGATATAAATTCAACTTTACTCTTACCTTTCACATTTAAAATTTATGGTCAAACGACTCTTTAGGGAATCATCAGGTTAATTAGCAGTATTTTGCAGTCCTAACAAACAGAATCCAATCCACTTTTTAATTAAGACACACTTCAACTACATGTACAGTACTATAAAATTATTTATGAAATCTTGCTGCAAAATGAAGCTCAAGGTCTTCATGTACATCATGCATATATCTTTCTCAATTGCTATATACATAAAGTGGCTTGAATTTATTCATTTATTTATTTATTAAATATTGTTCTGTTTATAATTATTTATTCATTTAAATTAACACTTGATTCATTTATTTACTAGAATGCTGAGGCTGAGAAGGAAAGGAAACAAAAAGAAGAGGCTGCAAGGAATCAGATGAGACCAGCATCAACTGATAGTGAAGACTCTGATGATGAATTGGACATTGAACTTAAAAGGTATGTATTAAATCAAATATAACATTTTTGATCAATAAAGTAGTCTCCCTCGCAGACTCTCTTTTGGCTCTTCACACAGTCTTTCCTCCCCGACGTTGGGGAGGAAAGATTGTATGACGAGCCAAAATTGTCTGTGATTTTCTTAAATTATTATCCTCACTGTCAACTGATTATTTATTGAACTTAATTTATTTAATAATGTTACATGTAAACTGATATGTTTGATTTAAATTTATACAGTTATATGATTCCAGCTCCTAACAGTCCAACTCAAGACATGGAGTAAGTAGAAAGTTCTCTTAACTTATCTTTTTTTAGTGTTTCAGTGCAGTCGTCCCCCCATCCCCCCCCCTCCCAAAAAAAAAAAAGGTTTGAATTGATCAGTTAAAAATTTTCATGGGCTGCTGGGGTACTGTTGATTGACATACATGTAACTGAAAACATGACTCGGATGACATGTACAATGCTGATCTATAAAATTTAGAAACACCCCCATGTGCGTATACAGGCCGGGTAAAATGACTTGTTTTCCAACAATGCAAGGCTATTAATTTAAACTCACTGCACACTGCAGTTTTAAAAGAAACAATGGAAAAGTTAAAATTTCACTTTATTAATATATACATTTGAATCTTGCTTGTGTAGTTATGGCGAGCCCCTTGATCTGGCACAGCAATTTCAACAGAGACCAACAAGCTCACATTCATCAGCGAGTAGCCAAAGATGGAAACAGCTAGGTAAGTGTGGATGTAAGAGTGAAATAATTTAGTACAGACATTTATGCCTGATTTTCCAATCCACCATCTCAAGAAGGGGGGAGGGGCCCGGGTCAGATGGCATGGGGTGGTTAATCCTTGAAGTTTGGTGTGTGTGTCTTGCTTCTTTATGATTACCCTAATATCTCTTGTCTTTAAGACAAAGAAAATATTTTATGCAAATATATTTTCGTTACCCAATTTAATTTTTTAGAGCTCAGCCCATAAATTTCCTTTTTTTTCCATGACCAAGTTTTGTTAATAATAGTTAAGACTAGGAGGTGAAACATTATTCAATTTTACAATTCCAAATGATTAAAATCTCTACACATTTTCAGACTAAAATTCTGCAAGAAACCCTGGACTGCCAGCATGCAATTTTCCTTTTTTACTCAGACTTTTGGCCGAACACAAGAAGAAAGAGATATATGCGTGTTGTCTACAACACAGCCAGTGAGCCACCAATACGAACTGGGAGCTTATTGGAGCCAGTTACTCCACTGGGCTCACGCCACCAACCCTCAACCCCCCCCCCCCCCCCCCACTCCCTAATTCCCCCCCACCCCTTACATGTATCTGTACATAAGGTTGCAATGTACTTAATTATTGCATTTTGCTAAGTTTTCTTTCCATATTTACATCATTTGAACTTAATTGTCTACTTTCAGGTTCCTCTGCCAACAGTGCTTTTGGGAATTCTCAGACACCTCAGCCTACCTTACAAGTATCCTCTCCTCCCGGTCCTGCCCACTCAACAGACTTTGATTTTGACAGGCAAGTCAGTTTCATGGCTGGTAAAAATTAATGGTATCAAATCAAAATAAATCACTTAGAATGTCTTGCTTGTCGACCTTAAATTTGAAATCATAATTTTTTTACTAATGAAGTATGGTATTGGGGGAATCGAATACTGTACTCGCGATAGCAAAGAAACATACTGTATTAAAATTTAAGGGCTACTGGGTTCCTGTAAAAGGAATAAGTACTGTATTTCAAAGTTGTGTAAAGTAAAGGGGAAGTGTTCGGGAGATTTGGATCTTTTTTGTTGAAAATGGTGCTACAATACCTATAATAATTCTAGAACATCGAGATAAAAATGTCAACTAAATTCTTGAAGGTAAATGTCAACTCATGATCTGGCCTAGCGACGCGTTTTGGAAACGAAAAATGTGACTAGTTAGCCTATAATAAAAGTTTGTCAAGTTAGAATAATTATATTCTAAGAATTGGTTATCAATGGTAAGAGAGACTCGACAGTTTTGGCACACTTGACTGTAATTTTCTACAAAATGGACCATTACTTTTAGCTATCTGTTAATATAAAAGCCTTTGACACTTCCCTGTTACAAAGAGAGAGGAATAAGCGAAGGATTTCGATATTTTCCTGTCTAGATTAAAACGCTACTTTAGGCAACGATAATCCATTAAACCCACATGATAATCTTTATGAGCTAAAGATCCCCTGTCAAAACAACAAAAATTATACCCTGCTAGCAGGGTAGACGAATTACAAACTCATGGTCTTTAAAATTGGACGCTGTGATAAGACATATTAATTTAATGTGCATACCAAGCGATTGTGGATCAAAAAATGAATAAATAACCTCACCTATATTCGAACGCCATACTCGCTTGAATTTCTTTCCTTCCACTGTAAATTCCCGTTTCAGCTAAACCAAAAAGGACAGTTCAAGGTTTCTTCCTGCAGTATACACTGTAATTCAGTTTTTGCCAGAAAGTGAACGCCCCGACGCCCCCAAAAATTGTAATGCCACCGATGACCAATTCACTGAACTGCTACTTGTAGAAAAATCGTGTAGAAGGTAGCCTACGTAGTCGTTTCCTTTCCGAAGCGAGCACGAGAAGCGAACGAAAGCTTCCGAAGAGGAAGAACAAAAAAAAAACCGATAATAATTAAAAGATACTGGAACAGGGGGTAGCCCTCGCCAGCCTACCGCGCTATCGGAAGAAAAATCCACTTTAGCGCAGGTTGGTACATGTATGAAGAAGGTTCCAATTATTTATTTTGGTGGCAATTGATAGTTTCGCATAACAGCGAATTTGTCAGTGTTTTGTAGGAATACTACAGTCTGTACCTTTAAATTACTTCGTAAACAATAAAAAAAAATGTGTGAAAACATCTCTCAGTAAAAACCTCCTCGCTTTGATGAAATTTCTTGCTTATTAAAGAGTTACAAAACTATTTAACCGAATTTTTCTGGGTGGGCTCTAATTTTGATGTCACAAAAACAAGTTCCAGCAATTTGCACTAAAATTTATCCAAAATGTATTTTTCTCCCTCCGATATTTTTTGCCCAGATGAACCAGTGCGTTAAAATAAAAACAATACCCCCGGTGGGACTCGAACCCACAACCTTTGAATTAGAAGTCCAACACGCTAGTCCATTGCGCCACGGGGGTTGTCGAGGGTATACTCATCTTTTTATAACATTCTATACTTTGAAGATCGTCTACTGGGCAACCAGGCACAGACAGAGGGATGACAAGCGCACCATCCAGCCCTACCCCCACCCCCAGGCGGTTTCTTCACCCACCCAAGTCAGCGGCACCAAGCACTGTTTCTAAAAGCAGTCGCAGATCACGCAAGCTGAGGAGTCCGAGACCATATTCCCCGGTGTATTCAAATATCAACTACAATGACGTCACGGACAGGTGAGTGCAATGGACCTTTCACAGGGTTAAGTGCATCGTGGTAAATGACAACAATTTGGCGGGAAAATCATAGGTTTGTCAGGAAACGAGAAGCTGTAAAACCAGTCCTCGAAAATTTATGTCTTTATTTCTTTTTCGTAAAAAAGGGAAATAATGGTAAGTTCAAAGATGCTTTTGCTTTTGACGGCGCGGTAAAAGCTGCGAATAATTTCTTATGCAACATTATACAAAAGTGTTGTTTTTCTCATTAAAAAAAAAATTACTCTCTAATTTTGCTCAAGTGCCGTTGTATGTACATTGTACCCCACTACGGCGATCAATTGCTAAGTTCCAAAGCGCTTCATAAGTTACTTCACTAATGTTTCATGATGATCTCCCGCAGGAAAAACATATTTCGTCAGCTGTGCGCGCTGAACTGGATTCTAGAAGGGATGTCCCAGGATCAGCAGCCGCCTGTCATGCCACCAATCACAAGCTGCTGGAAATTAAAGTATGTACCACGCGAGAGACTGTCAGTAAATGACAGCTACTTTAAGGCTGCTTAGGGGGGGGGGGGGGGGGGCAAGGATGGCGCCGAGGTGACGACCAGACGTAACTAATCGATGACATCAGTGACATCAATGAAATCAATGAGTAATTAATAGGCAATCATGGGTAATCAGTTGATTAGTCATTGATTATTGCCGATGATCAATGGTTGCATTGATTGCATTGATTATATTAGACATGGATAACATCGATTTCTTTCTTTTTCAGGGATTTAAACGAAGACCCAAGGACAATCCGAAAAAGAGTAGAGAAAGACAAAGCTACTGATAAAGATTGGGTCACATTTAAACAAAACCCTGCACGGTTTACACAGGTGAGATAATCCGATTAAGGAACGTTAGCCTGTTATAAGCGTTCATATGTTCCTTTGGCGCTCTCTTATACTCTCACATCGTCGACCTGCTTACTACATGGTACTAGATGGAACAGGCAACGTAAACTTACTTAACTGCATTCTTTCGCCAATTGATGCTTCTGAAACAAGCCCGATCCCAAGTCCCTGCTTCTGATTACCGTGGTGTAAGATACAGTGCATTTTAAGTCAAAGAAATAAAAGTTTTGTTTCAGCGAAAACTTTAGCTGTGGGAAATGCAAGAATGTTGCGTCCACCCTGTGTCTTATTGGGCGTGAAAGTACAGGTTAATGTTGTTAATGATGCTGACCATGGTGGTGGTGATGGTGATGATGATGATGATGAGTGTGGTGGTGATGGTTTCGCTTTTTCACTTTTTGAGAATATGTTTTTAGTATTATTCATACAACCAGTCAGGAAAACTAACAGTTTTTCTTTCCAATTCCAAGCGCGGAACTCGAAGAGGCACAAGACGAATTTCCATTCATCCGAATTTCATCCAGCGGTTTTCCACGGCAAACAACGGCGGTGTCCCGGGCTCCACTGCAGGACCCAGTGTTCTTCGTGTTCCCTCGGAGGCTCGGCCACGAAGTGGCACAAGTGTGACTGCGGAGACAGTGGTGTCATCACGGACAGAAATGCAAACGGAGCATGCGCCAGATCAAATGACTACTCAGGAAAGCAATGGGAGCGAAGGTCATCATAATGCGTCAAAAAGTGGTGGTGAGTTAAAATCCCGAAAGCGAAGTCGGTTGGAAATCCTCAATTATTTACTGAGATTGAGAAGGAAACGATGACTGTCTTTTTCAAGCTTGAGATTCAACAACTTAGTACAGTCATTAATAGAATTTCCAGTTAGGTGGCGTTAACTTCTCAGTTTAACATCACCTCTGAGATGAAATACCACTGCTCAGCTTTACAATACATGTACAACAATTGTGGGATAAAAACTCAATTGTTGGCTGGTAGAGCGGTCTTAAATTGTGTGTCGTAAAGCCAAACCAAAGTAATATTACCCTAGCCAATTACGTCAGACGTACATTTAGACAGCGCAATGAACCAATCAGAACTCGAAACAAATACTGTACATGTAACCGGCGCCAAGCGCGGGAAAACGCATGCGACGAGTCAGTATTGATTTAAGCTTTGCTTCTAATTTATGGAGTCACAAATGCCGCAAAGTGGCCCGACTTTTGTCACCCAATTGCATTGCGTAGTAAACAAAACGACAGCAAGCTAGTTATTACTTTGAATTCTCAGTAATGTCTCTGAAAACTTCTCACACGCAAGTTGATGAAAAGTGCAAGTCTTGTGTGGTGTAGAATTTTAGGGGAGAATACTGACCCGTAATGTAATTGTCTCGTCCAATCGACTGCTTAGGAAAGATCAAGTTAGAATATTTGTATGCGGCTGGCACTTCCACTAAATGTCCGGTTAGGAGAAGTGTTTGAGAGATATCCTTCAGCGAAAGTTTGACTATACGTGCAAATCACTTTCTTAGTACTCCTCGAAGGTTCTATACGTTCATTTACATAACTCAAGGGAGTAAATCTCCATCGTTCCGTTGTTTAAATCCATTTTGTCTTATTGTAAATTTTTTTGTTAATTTTCATCTTCAAACCTGATATAGAACGGAAAAAAGGAGAATACAATAAAAACCCCACATGACATCTGTACACGCCACACTTTAGTCCATTTTCCATTTTGTGTGTGTAAAAATGATTCATACTTCTTATTACTTTCAACTTTTTCAATTAATCTCAAGGTGGCCCGACAGTATCTTTTCTGGACCCAAAGATAAGAGCCGTATCAGCACCGCCCGGGCCAATAAATGACCAGACACCAGTTACACCAGGGGCATTACCAGTTACCATGACTGGCACCAACGTAAATGGGGCCTTACAGAATGGAGCGCCAGGAGGGAACGATAAAAGAGTGCCACCAAAGCTTCAAAAACAGAAGTCCTTCACGGTTACTACTGTATATACGCCACCTTCAAATCCGAGCAAAGCCATACAGAAAATTAGAGCGAAGACAAGGGCAGCTAAGGCTTTCAAGAACACGCTCTCGGTAAGTGAAAAGTTTTGTTGGTTACGCCTTACGAACTACAGTCAACTCTCGCCTTGCGGACACCCCGATAATACGGACAGCAACTAAACCTCCGGAAAAAATATATTACAGACGTTGGACTGAAGTAAATTCCCACAATTAAGGACACTAACTCGCGGTCCCGAGGGTGTCCGCAATAAAGGGCCTTAACTGTATGAATTTTCACACCAACAACATCAGCAACGTACCCCGACTAATTATAACTATTTCGTCTCAGTCTGCGGTCGCCAATCATGCCTATAATTGTGTAACCAACAACAAACTGATGATATTGAAAGTAGACCGTGAACAAGGATCCAAATCCTCTAAGGAACGAGCCATGATTGGCGGCACTGAGAGGTATAACCGTTGGCCTATTGAACCCCAGGTTTTCCACCTTATTTAAAGGCGGAATAAATTACAGTGCAACGAACTCAACCAGGCCCACCGAAAAAATCGACACTTTAATGCAAATTTAAAGAAATGTTCTCGTTTTTGATTGGCTTACAAACTACCAAAGCCAGACTCCTTTGTTGTCAATGTGACTTGTGATTGGCTGTTCAACGTTGGGTGGCCCCGGTTGAGTTCGTTGCACTGTAAGATGCTGTTATAAAGTTCGTAGGGTTCAGGAAATTTATCAAACGAATTATAATATAGGCTGGAATCGATACTTTTATGTGAGCCATCTTTCGTCCTGGATCGTTTCATCAATGCGCACTGGCTTCGCATCATTTCTAGACTGCAGTCTCTCTTTTGCTCGAAAATCCGCGGGAAAAACGCCCGCGCGAGTCGTTCTCTGTGCGTTTCTCGTGTTCCCCCGCGGGTTTCGGTTTTTTTTAAAATGTTTGTTTGTTTTTGTTTTTGATTTTTTTTTTTCGTTTTCCCGCGCGGATTTCCGAGCACAAGAGAGACTGTTTGCAGTCAACATCATTTCTATTAATGACATTTTTTTTCGTGTTAGCAAAAGGAACTGGAAAAGTTCGCAGCCAAACCTGAAGAACAGCAAACGGCCAGTGATTCACGAGTGAGGGCTTGGGTTCAAGCGACAGGTGAGGGGTTCACTGTTGACATTCATGAACTGTGTTGATCACGGTTTTCGCGCCATTTTGTTTACTCTGCTAAGATATGTTCTTTTGGAAGGTTGGTATTGCGTGGCACCAAAGCTTGCGAATTCGATAATTTTGTTGGAGTTTTTATTTTGTCAATTAGCCTCTTTTTTATCTGCGACTTCAAATTTTAACGCGAGGAACTGACGTCGTGAAAAATGCCCACGATTTGTACAAGAACTTGCCACAATTTATAATTATAGATGTGCAGTAAATATTGATGTTCTCTTTGGTTTGATCTTTACAGGAGCAGTGAACACCAAAAGGTGAGATTTACTTGCTGAATTCACTTCTTTATTGTCACAATTTATGCATCGATAAACTCCAGCAATGCCCCCCCCCCCCCTCCACCCAGGCATTAGTGGGGCATTTTCAGCTTTGTGCGTCCATGATGTCTGTATTAGGCTACTCCCGGGCATTTGATGGCCTCGTGATTTTTGCCCCACAATACTGTCGCTTTCGTTTCAATGGTAATTTCATCAACAAAAGTAATATATATATTTTTTCTTACGTCTGGGGAATGAGGACATAGATAAGATGGTAGATCCTCAGAACGAACGGTCATTGCCACTGTACTGAGAAATAGGACTTATCCAAGGCTTAGTTTGGCGTGAATGAGCTTTTATTAGAATAAAAGTAAGCCCACAAACCAAGATATTCACGTCTCTTTTTTTTAACTGCACCATGGAGCATTTGACCATCTCGTTTGTCTACACCGTGGGGCATTTATCAGTTTATTTTCCAAAAGTGCTTATGCCTGGGTGTCAGCCCTTGGGGGGGGGGGGGGGGGGGATGGGCACTATTTCAGAATTGACTGATGCATTACGTAAATGTATAAATGGTTACTAACAAGAAAATGTAAGGGGTAACCATGTAATGAATTAGAATCTCATTCTGGGGGAGAGTTGTAATACTCCTTCATGGTTCACGCAGCAAAAACCTTGTAAAGCCGTATGTCAGTAATGATTGGACCCAAAATGCAGCTTTACCTGTGCGGTATCTATCAACCTTCCCATGGTGCAAATCGCGCGAGAGGTATTTGGTACACCGAGTTCAACCGGATCGTTGAAAGCATCAGCTTACAATTAGTTTCTTCAACTTTGAAACGTTGATTCTGATTTGCCTTACAGTTTAACTGTGATTGCTACAACCGACCTTAAAATTGGCAATGAAAGCGCTTTGAAACACGCCAGAAAGGAGCTAACATAATATTGGGTAACATAAATTTAATCCCGAAATTAACCTTTGTTGTTATTTTTGCTTATTTTGCGTATTTCCTATCTTTTGATCTTCAGATTTGCCGCGGCAGCCATCGCTGCGTTTGGTGCCATAAGCTTAGACCACCGTGCAGAGAAAGTTCCCATTGATTCAAAACTTAAGTTCAATGAAGTGGCTGAGGAAAAAGCTCTCGTCTTACACGACAACTTGGAAGTGAGAGATAGGTGAGAGCATAGCAATTTTATAAGGGGGTTAGTCTTTAAAGAAATTGTTGTGCTGCGCCTTTGTGCGGTGGAAACGAAAATATGGTTTAATCAACTGTCATGATGAGGTAATTTTGCCACCGTAAAGATATTCGACAGCTGACGTTTCCAGCGTTAGGCCAGCGTCAGAGCGAATCAAGGAATTGTGCGTTGTGTGTGACTTATATCGTGAGCAGTGAAGCTGCGCTATTCGTGGAAACATGGTATCGTGAAAAACAAGAATATTGAATAAGTCGATTAAAAAGCATTCGTTGATTCCGTACGCGTTCTGGTTTGGAAGATGAATTTTTCGAACTTTTTTGCGGCTTGCTGTAGAGAAATGCCACAGACTGCCGTGTGTAAAGTTATGCATCAGAAACGTAGCATTTTTTTGTGATTGGATGATTACGATCACGTGGCGACAAAGTGGTTGTCCTGTAAGGTTCAACTCAGTCATGCTAGGAACATATTAATAAAAGTGCGAGAGAGATGAGGATCGAGAAGGCAAGGATTGAAATTTCCATACTCGAAAAAGTGATAATAATCTAAACTGAGGGAAGTCCAGTTCTTACTGTTATCATATTGGGGACTACATGCGTACTTCAAAAGTCTGATCTGTTTAGTCAAGGTTATGGTTACACACTGAATAGTTACACACTGTCTTACAAGTAATTAGCTGATAACAGTATTCGAAGAAAAGTAGCGATAGGTAAACGATAGGTAGCGTTAGGTAACTTTCTGGTAAATAAAAAGAAAACTGTTCCCTTTGAAATTAATTGAAAGGAACCCATTCAAAAGCAATTTCCCTATTACAACTTGTTCCGTAGCGCATATATTTAACAATTATTCCACGAGCGCGCGTTCGATATGAGATGAAAGATGGCCAACAAGGCGCGTAGCGCCGAGTTGGCTATAATCATCTCATATCCAACAAGCGCGAGTGGAATAATTGCTTTATTAAAAACAATCAAGTAATATTGGTAGGCCTCGCTGATTTCCTTTTCAAGAGCAACCAGAAAACAATTTATGGTCGCTACTCGGGCATGGTATAATGGCTCATATACCATGGCCGATAAGCCAATCAAAACTCAGTATGGAATTTCATTATACAATGATCTAGTTTTTAATAATAACAATTAGCTTTTGAGTTCGAAATTTCTATCATGCATAGAAATCGAGAGCCAATAATCTGATCGTTTAAGTATTAATCTAAGTCATTCAAAACCCAATAACAAGACAGGTTCACGTTTTTGTTGAATAATGATATAAATAGGTCACACCACACACGGATAAATCTACTCAATATCTACAACAGAATAGATAGATAACTTAACCAACAAGAGAACAACATTCGTGATAGAACGCTAGTAGTTTTATATTAGACCTGGCTTGTCATGGTGTACGACGCCATCTGATCAGTAAATTAGAGTTTGTTTAAATGCTCGTTGATTTTGCAGGAATCGCCTTCAAGTGTTGGAACGGAAGTTAATGTGCCTGGAATCGTTCAACAACATTTACAAAGCACTGGATCAGATGCGAAGCAGTAGCGCTGTGCCGGACACAGAAACGAACGAGGAGATGCGGCAGCGAGTCACTGAGGAGTGTAAATGGTTTGTGAAACGTGACTTGTACGATCTCCATTTAGCGATTGCTAATTCATAGGAGTGCCCAAACATCAGGCAATGCCGGCAGTGATCATCCTTACTTGGGAATTCCCCGTTCTAAAGTTCATAAAGGGACTGCGCCCTACTTTACGCGTTGTTCAAATTTCGTCATATTTAGAAATGAACCCATGTCCAAAAAGATAATTAACATAAAAATCAATAAGCTTACCAAGTTTGGTTATGTTTCATTCCGTACATGCATGTAGTAACCAGTGACTGCAAAAGATCGTCCAAGTTCCATACAAATGTCTTTAATTCTGAGATGGTGCCCTCCCTCCCCCCCCCCCCCCCCTTTCCCTCCCGTACTCCATACTCTCTAAATTTTCCGATTTTTTAATGCCATCTGACGACAGAACTTCAAACGTGGTAAACTGATCAACAGACCCCGATCAGGATGGACAGTGTTGGAACTAACTGATGCATAGTTGAAGTCAGACTGCCCAGGTCTTGTAACAGTGCTGATGCCATCTCCGAATCACAGGCCGCAAACGTAATCTGCGATCAGATTCAAGTTTTATAGCGGCGCTTTTATATTCCCTTACGTTTTCTCTCGCTAAAATTTCGAATTTGCTATTGTAAGTTCGAAAAATTTAGCATTTAAAGCGTAATGGATTTGGAAATCTTTCACTAAATTGGTTTCTCTTCAGTATGTATTCTAATGCGGCAAGTAATTATTCTGCCCGACCGTTCATAATAGCGTGATGGGTGTAGCCTGTGAACAGGCTCCCAAGCGGGTACAGGGCAAAAAGAAAAATCGGCGAGCCAGGCGAGCGGAGCGCAGCCACTTGGGAGCCTGTTCACAGGCTATGATAGGTGCCAAACTTTAGTAAATAAATAAATTAAAGTAATCAAGGCTCATCAGTTTTATTGCGTTTCAGGTACAAAGACCTGCTTAGTAATCTGCCACAAGAAGTAAAAGAAGATCGATACTGCACCATAGTTTTAAACCGAATCGCTAGCTACGGGTCGGTAAGTATTGCAGATTGTACAAAATACCACACTTCGTTTTTTAGTGGCCCTGTCTGGACAAACAAGCTATTTGAAGAGACAACCACGCGTGACACAATGACCTCGTTTTGATGATTAATAAAGCCTAAAGGGGCAGTGTCACTTTGGATTGCCATTCATAGTGACACTGTTAATATCCATTCCATTCCATTCACATGTTTCCATTCACATGTGATTTAAAATTTAAAAATAATAGTCAAGTCTTGTTAACAGTTACTCTGTTAGTGCAAAGGAACTGGGATTAATTATCTCTGGTTGCAGATGGCCAGGATGGAATCGGATTGCGACTCAAAAAATGGCCAATCTTTTTCAAGTTGTTTCCTTGTGCACTGGGAAAAATCACTAGAAAACGATTTTGGTTTGTTCTTTCTTCTCAAAATCACTTAATATTTTCTTCTCAAGTTGGTGCTCTAAGAGAAATTTCATGTTGAGATAAGGTTCGTTGCCAAAGATTTGTGTAGTTTTGATTAAAACATTGCAAAATCCTCCATGACAATGGAAGAACTTCGCTTACAGGTTGCCTCTTCTACTCGGGGTCTCCATACGAGATGTTTTCGGGTTTACTGTTCTGGCCTGTTATGGGAGGCATCCTCTGACGGGAACCATGGAACTGAGTGGAATGAGAGCAATTGTTCTTAGTTTTTCCTGAAATCATACACAGAAAGTAGAAATTTTGCAAATCAACAGAATTAATACCAAGGAGAGACTGCATTTTTCCCGGCTCGCGGATAATCGCCACTCACTGAATACAAAGCGTGCTGCTTAAATCAGGAGAATGAATGGGCTTCCCTCAGTCTTGAAACTGTGCGGGAAATTAACGAGTATGTGGGTATTTCTTTCCTCTTTTATTCAGCTGGAGGGAAGGAAAATAAGTAGCAGTCAGTTCCTGAAGGTTTTATCCACGCTGCGTGTCTGGGAAATCTGCGCTCCTGATATCAATGCAGCTATCGAGGTAGGCAACGTTTTTCATTCACTACGAATGCACTACATCCTTGGTTTTCAAAGTCTGGTGGTTTCTCACGGGCTTCCTTGCCATCTTTATTGTATTATCACAGTGTCTTGCATTTCTTTTTATTGTGGCAAGAAATAAACTTGAAACTTGAATTTGAAACTTGCTTGCCCCTTCCGGTATGCGTAAATACTCTCCAACTCCCCCTCAAACCCCGCTTCCCGCACTCCCTTCTTCTCCAAGCTGGAGTGGCCGCGTGTTGGTAGATATAAAAACTCAGTTGGTTTCAAATAGTTCAAATAATCCTAATTATAGCACACTTCTTTTTTGACAGTTTGTTCGCGAAAAAATTGTTGAGATGTCGGAATTAGAATTTGAAGACTGGCTGAACGCAAAGTTTCCTCAACCACCGAGACCTGTCTCTGCGCCTCCACCAAGGAGCAGCGGTTTTCGTTGCTAGGCTTATGTCACTTGAGACCAGGAGGGAGGGGTCAACTTCGGCTTTTCGCAATCAGATTGCTTGTCCGGATGATGCGGGCCATCGTGACGTCACTTCCTGTAAAACCCGGGAAGTTTGAATGATTGATAAACTACAACCTCGCCAAATTTTTTTCTTGGATGATCAGTCAAATAATTCTACGCCAGGCCATCAAAGAATCATAGCTATGTATTAACCTATTACCATAATACATGAAAACAGCATCATCGCTCATGAAGTTAATATTTCAAGTATGAAAACACGCAAAAGTTTGACACTGGTTGATAGCAAATGCGACTAAAGAGTGCCGGCCTGCGCCTCTTTGAAGAAAGATAACTTGAGAATCCAAAAGAATTTAACAAGGAGGGAAAAGTGAGATCTCACTGTGGTTAAGAGCTTTCGATTGGCCATTAAAAACAATTATCTTACAACTTAATAAAAATGATCAGTGGGTTTAAACGCATTTCTCCGTTACTGTCTGGCCGAGCGCTCGCGAAAAGAAAGGCGAAAACACTTTTTTCTCCAGCTATCGGACAAGCTACGTTGCAAAGAACCCTTCAGTACTAAGTAATTTGCCAGTTGGTAATTGTTAATGGGCCATGGAGTTTGCTTTTTTTGCTTAATTATCTCACAAAAACAGGAAAATATGACAAGACTTTCCTTGCGAGGTCGAGCAGCTGACGCCAGCTTCAAGGCAAAATAGTCCAAACATTCTGTATCTAAACACCACAATTCTAGGGGCAATGCACAAGTTTTTTTCTCACAGGTTTGGAATACATAAGGAGGATTCAATTACTCACTGGACTAGTACTTAAGTTTAACTCAACTTTATCTCTTTCATCATCTTACTAATGTAAATCAACTGAAACACAGCATTTATCGTCGCCTTGCTCATTTTTTTTTGTGGATCATAAGTTTATTTCTATGACATGATGTCTCCGTATCAGAGATCTAGAGAAAGCTGAAGATATTGTGAATATGTTTGGGCAGAAAACTGAGTCCGGAGTACACGATTTGATGTGAAATTTCGAGAAATTTCTCGCAAAAGGTAATGATCAGTTCAAAAGAAAGTCCGTGTCCTCGGGCGTCCGCATATTTTGCAAGCTTTTTCAAAATTCTAGGTTGCTCAGCAAAAGTCTTCTTTACAAAGGTTAAATGGCATGGGTAAATTAAAATAGACTCCTTTGAATCATCATTTTGTATCTATCTATTATTTTAATAATGTTAGAGGCAAATTCTATAACTTCAGGTCAAGTTTCAGCAATAAACACAAACTTATAATTTTCACTGTTTTTCACTCGGCGAAACAAACGCGCTGATCATTTTTACAGTTGAATATAACCTACTAATCTCAACTGGAACGTTTTCACTAAGATTTTACCTTGTCCCGAGCCAAATGTCAGTTTCACCAGTACTTTGTATAATTAATAAGATGTATTTTTTCTGGCGCGGACAATTTCAGCTTTTCCAATCAGCGCAAGTACACGTAACTCTTCACTGCAATAATTTCAGCATAATTAATGGCTTGAAAATAAATGAACACTTACCTGTATCGAGAAAAGAAGATTAAAAATATATTCAGCAAGAAAAAAAACCCCATCCGGAGCCTGGCTGGAAAAAAAAGTCGTTTGATGCAACAAAATCACCAGCGCCATTTTCGAAACTGGACGAAATCCCGCGCTTCACAGGAAGTGACGTCACGATGGCCCGTATCATCCGGACAGCCGAGCCCACGAGTTGACCTCTCCCTCCTGCTTGAGACGTTAATGAGCTGAAGAAGATTGACACAACTACTGATTATGTTTCCCCACGCATGTTTAAATAGGCTAGGCAGCGGACTCCTGAGATGGCATGGCTGAACAATGAATGACTTGTCTTAGAATTTTGATAGTCAATTATTGTGGACTGACTGACTGACTGATTGTCTGTCTACAGATTGAATGACTGACCAACTGACTGGCCGTTAACGGACTGACTGTCCGACTAGCCGACCGACCCGTCCACCAACCCAGCTTTGTTTAAATAATGTATATAAATAAATAAATAAATAAATAAATAAATAAATAAATAAAACCCACGGACCAACTGTTAGACTGACCGATCGCTTCAGCAGCTGTCTGTTAAGCTTGAGGGTTGACTGCATGACTGACTGACTGACCGATCAATTAATCAACTGGCCCACTGACAGGCTTACTTTATGACTTAACTGGCTTGCTGACTGACTGACTGGTTGACTGACTAACTGTTCGACTGACTGGCAGACTACTGACTGGGTAACTGTCCAGCTGGCTGACTTGATGACAGATGAACCGAGTGACTTGCTAAGTAACTGATAGACTTGTGGCCTTTCAACTTGACTATTGCTGACTAGCAATCTGAATGACTGTCTGACCCAATTTACGTTTTGCGGACTGTTTGAATGCCTTATATTGGAACCAGAAGGATCGAATATATTTATATAAAGGTTACAGACTGTAATAACGGAGTGCGTTTAACCTTCAAGTAATTATGAAATAGATGTTGCATTATTCTTAATGATACTCGGTAAAAGTTAAATATAATGTACAAATATTTTCTGAAACGCCGGATATTTTATAACGCCAATAAACAAGCTCACATGTATATTTGGTCGAACGTATCGTACGATTTTAAAGAACCCAACACATCCGTTGTCGAAATGCTATGTTTATAAAAGTGCTGTTAGTATAAGTTACTTAACTGCAAACCAAATGAATAGAAAATTCTCACAGAATCATATTTTAATGTCATCAAGCTTTCTTAAACATATCCTTTATCACTTTTGTACGTTTCTTAATGAAAGTGTAAATTTTAATAGTGTTGAAAAAGGTAACGATTTGCTGTCGATATTTTTTACAGATCATAGTTAACGTTTGTAGCAAAATGTATAGTTTTTAAAAAAACTTTTTTTAATGATAGTTACAAGAATTAAAAAACACATATTTATTTGTCAGTGGTGGTAATGTATCATCTTATTCATTGTCAAAGAATTTAGCCTGCTCTTCAATTCGCTTCCTGTGAAGATTTGATTTGTGACTTGTCAGGTGACGAGCGTGACTTCGAGTCTTGACCTGTTAGGTTATTGTTTGAACTAAAAATTGGGTACTGGGGTGGGGAAGGGGGTACGAGATACTAACGGTGCGTGAAGAACGATGGGAAAGGAGCGGAGTAAAAAGTACTTGTTCTGCCCTTTACAGTTGTGTCCTTAGTGACCTGGCCTTTGATTGGAAGCGAGGCTGGGGTGACTGTTATAATACAAACCTCGCTGCCTTTCGTATGTAGATCATGCTGTTCTTATGCTAATTACTACTTTGCAAAGAAGTGTGTGAGACAAAGCATTATATAAGAGAAAATGAGAAGAGAAACTGAAAATTGAAGCTGATAGGATCGGTTTTACCCTTTGAACATATTCAATTTTCAATATTTGGTGGTTCTTAGGTTTATTTATCCGTATTATCAACCCCGTTCCCAGGGTATCTCCTACCCTGTGAACGTGGTTGCTGTATTTTATACAGCAGAATATTAAGGGAGCATCTTTTGAAGTTTTTGGCACAATACTGGTAATTCTTATTCCGGTTCAGACCGATAAAAGAATAAACAGAATATCAGTTTCCTATAGAACGCGATTCCAAATATTCCTGCTCCGAGGCGGCGTAGCCAAGTGGTTAGGTCGTCTACCGGGACTCGTACTGTCCGGCGTGAGGCCCCGGGTTCGAGTCCCACTCTGACCACTTTGATTTCGGTTTTACGGTAGCCACGCTTTGTAAATAGCCAACTGGTTTGCCTCCCACCAGTTGGAATTTTTAACAAATGTTATGTTCATTTTTTATTTTATTTATTATAGTGTCCCCAATAAGCGCGACGTATGAAACCGTTCGTGGAATTAAATTCGTCCAGACGTTTTACCCGTCTGAGGCAGCGGACAAAACGTCTGGAATGCATGTGAGTTCAGACGCCATAGTTCAGACACATCGGATTTAACGCATAAATTTAAAAATATATTAATAACGTAATATCGATTCGTCCGTTTCTTGACCTTTCTTTGGCTGGGGTCGCCGAAGGTAGTCCACACCAAGTTCCACCATTCCATGTTACTCAAGTCGATTGAATTTAATTCGTCGTCTAAATCGAATCTCTATTATCGTCGTCTTACAGACGAAGTCAATTCGAATTAAATTCGTCCGAATTATATTCGACGTATGAACTAGGCCTCGTAAACTGTATTTCATTCATTCTGTTATCGGCGGCAGAATGATCATGAACGGAACACTATTCAGAAGAGCACGAATACCGTCTATTCATATGTTACTATTTGCGAACGAACGAGACCTAAGTTACGTACATTCGACATCTTTGGAATTCTGTACACCCATGGTCAAAACCCATGATCTGAAGTGAATTTCAAAATCACCTGGAGTACTGTACAGGCCCGCAAATGATCCCGGCCCGCAAACGATCCCCGGACCGGAAATGATCCCCAAATTGAACTGCAAATGATCCCCGGACGGGAAATGATCCCCAGATTGGACCGCAAATGATCCCCGATCGCCTCACCATAAATATACAATGGAATGGACTCAAATTTGGACAGTGGATTTCAATTTTATACACTTCAGTTTTTTTTTCTTAATAACACCAGTCGTTATATTTAAACTATCTGCATGCTGATTTCACAACTTCAAAAATTATGATGTAGCAGCTAAGCGCAACAGAACAATTTACTTATAAACTGGAACATACATGCTTGTGTACATAATTTACTTATGCCATTACAACGCCTAAAATGTGCACGAATTGTACGAAATTCGTTATTTTTCAAATAGGGCGAAACAAATTTTGACAGTGCAACACAAACATAGCTAACATGCAGGACAGACCAACTTACTCGAATGGGAAAGCCTCCTCAGAGAATACCACAATTTCGCACTGATGTAGTAAGCTTTCCCTGAAGTAACCCAGCCACTCAACAGAGGAAATTAGTAAGTTCACAGCGAAGGAATTGGTGTTCGAGATTGTGTCAAAGCGAAGCATTGGCGATCGCACATCATCGCAAACAAGATCTGCAAATCATCACCAGCTGTAGACGTTCTCGGAAATTTTTGTTTGTTCCTGGGAATTCACTTTACAAAACATTACAGGTTTAAATGTGAATTTTACCGTGCTTTATGTTAAATTGATCGATTTGTCATATTTCAATAGCTTTAGCGAAATTTTCGAAAAACGTGCTCAGTTTAATACGGTCAAGTAGCGGTGCTTTAGTGACTCGCAGTTTGCTTGCATCGGTCGCCTTCACGTAGCTTCAGTCGAAGCGGAAAATTGGACGAATTTGCTTTTCAGGCGTGAACATAGGTCTGTCTGAATAAATTTTGCAATTAAGAAAGCTTAATGTCTGTTTATCTGTGTGTCTTGATTCATGGAATTTCTTCACTACACAATCTTATGTAAACCATGAGAGAGCCAAACCATGGCAGGTATTACAGTTCCTGTGTACGTGTAGCGAAAAGGCAAATACGCAGGGACAAGAGGAATTGGTCAGAAGAGATAGCAAAAGAAGCGGAAGAAGCAGCAAATATGCAAAACATGAAGACTCTTTACGTACAGCTTAACTAAAACGATCTGCAATGACAAACCAAGGCAGAGCACAGTAGTCAACGACAGAAATGTTAACGCCTTAACCAGCAATGAAGATAGAAGGAAGCGGTGGAAAGAGCATTGAAATGTAATACATTACGATCAATACGCGATTTCAGAGTTAATCTTCCTACTTCATTTCGTGCCGCCTCATTGGGTGCCCGTTTGTTAAGCCCAAGATATCTATTAAAAAAAAATTGTGAATGGGGTCGTTCAATTGAATCTTTTTCCCATATTTGAAGATTCATATTATCAGAGGCTCTACAGAATTCTGAATTATAAAGTAAGATAGGTAAAAAAAGACTATCGAATAATTTGGCTTAGTCGCAAAGATAGAACGTCTTGTTTTTTCAACAGATTTTTGTTTTGAAGTTATGAAGCTACCGTTACTAGATATCGTAGATCCTAGATATGAATAACTAGGGACATTGTCAATTTGTAAGTCGTTTAAGAAGAAAGAGTGTTTTCAGTATTTATCAGAATAGAGCCAATAGAGTGCATACATTTCATTTTCAAAAAAATGATAAGGCTCCTGCATCTATTTAAAGCGTTTTACCACGAACTAGTCAGAAAACCACACCTTAACACTTCTTTCTTAGCTTTCCTTTATTATGAGGTCTTTACTATTTCATGCATGATTTTCAGCTCTAACTCATTTCATTCAGTAATAAACAATCAATCGTGTAAAAACAAAATCTTGGAAATTTTTCTGTATTTTCGCAACCGCTAAGCCCTGTTACTGAACCACTTTGCTTAACTCCAAAGAGTTCATAACAGCGGGAGTCATTTTCAATAATTCTTTTTCGCCGCAGGAAAATAGCGTCCGTTATTTCGGACTCTTCTTCGCATGAGCGGCCCCGCTGTCTGTCATTACCCTCATCCGTCTTATGAGGGTAATGACAGTGATTCCAAAGAATGCCCGAAACGGCAAAAAAAAAAAACCTAAAACACCAGAGGTGAGTCAGTTTTATTCATTTTATTGAGTGAAAGTTAAATTTAGCGTTTTTTTAAGCGTCAAAATCGTCGGTATTTTATTTCCCATACAAAGTCTTATAATGCGTTCAAATTCTCAACGGCTGCCCGTAACCCAATACCGCTTGCACTCAAAGGTCATCGTCTCACTAGTTATTAATTATCACACGCTCTCTAGTGACGCCGCGAACTTGGCAGTTTTATTCGTTTTATTGAATGAAAGTTAAATTCAGTGTTTTTTAAACTTCATAATCGACAGTATTTTATTTCCCATAAAAAGTCTTATAATGCGTTTTTAAAAATTCTCAATGGCTGCTTGCACTCAAAGGTCATCATGCCCACTAGTAATTAATTATTACACGCTCTCTAGTGACGCGAGCTTGGGCTGCCTGTGTTTTGACTGACATTTCTGTGGGCTTTTATATGGAAACCTTGACAATTCTTGACAGTTTGAGTGACAGATACATGGAAACATTGAAAAAAAAAAAACAACAACGGTGATTTTAAACCAAACAGTTTTCACGTTGTGAACGAGTTAGCTCAGTTGTATCTGCGTTGAAATCTGTTTTTAAGAACAGCATTTACATGTTAATTTACTTTACAAGTGCAGTTACAGTTTTCAGCTAGACAAATTAAAAGTTGTAAAAGTAAAGCCGTGTTCTTAAATAATCTTTCCTGCTGTAGTATGGTTATCGTAGCCAGTAACACGAAAAGATTCCCGAAAATATCGGGAGACAATTCAGGACACTTTCGGGTGTTCTGAGAAACACTTTTCGGGACCGGAAAAAAAATAACCGGCAAGCGCCCCGAGTTCTCCGCCTTCAGGGTACTGTATCTTTTAGAGTGCGATGCATTGCGGGATACACTAACAAATGATCCCCCCTCCAACAAATTGAGCGAGTGTGGGCCATGGCGTTTTGTCAGGTAAAGTCCTTGCAAAAATGGAGTGTTTTTGGAGAACATCTTTCTTGGCGGCGAGTGTTTTGTCCATCTGGAATAATCAGACAGAAATCGACGAAACACGCTGTGGGTTTTTGTCGGAGTGACCTCGACAAAATTGAAAGTTTAACTCTTTACTCAGCGTCTTCCAACTCGACCTGTCGTTCCTTTGGTTACCCTTTAGATGAGGTTCGAATGAACGTGACTAAGGTAAGTTCTATGCTTTGTATCATTTTGGTTGTCGGCTAAATTTTTACCTTAGAATGTTGTGCCATTTGAACAGTAACCGGCAAGATTTCTGCACAGCCCCTACATCGATTACATCGCTTACAATGCCGCGACATTTCCGGGACTTTTGTTACGCTCGCTGGCGCTAAATTTGAAATCTCATTACACAAAGCACACAAAACAATAAAGAAAGTTGGCAGAAAATACGAAGTAGCGCTTGTAAATTCTTCTTTTATGAGCGTTCTGTTCAGTTTGCCCGTTACTATTCATATGGCTTTTGTAGAAGAGATGTTAATAAAGCAAATGTGACCTTCGATATATTTGTAGCTGTTTTAGAAATATTATACAGGGCGTTACCAATCGATGAAATCGATGATCGGAAAATCAATCGATCAATCGATGGTAATCGATTACGGTTAGTTAATTGGCATCGATTGGCATCGGCCAATCGATGACCAATCGATAATCACACAAAAGTAGTTGCGAACTTCATCGATTGCCATCGATTGTCATTCAAAATAAATTCCGATATTTTGTGAGAGTACGCAGAGCGAATATTATTTTGTAATGTTTAGTTGCAATGTTTGAGATGAGATATATTTGTTCACCGTGACACAAATTAATTTTAAGACAACACAATTAAAATACACGGGAAATACACCCTAAACCTGTTGACTTGCTTCATGTTTGCTCGAGCAAACGTAAGCTTTTGTTCAAGTTCTACCACATCGGACGGCGTCAATTTGTACTGAACTCTCTTTCTCCTCTGATGTTAAGCTGTTACCGTTACACGTTCTAGTTATGAATATCGTTGTTTTTGTAATAAAACGTATGGTTATCGTTGTTTTGACTAATAAAATGTAACATACAGTACTGACCGTGTAGTTTAAACTGAATGTACTTAACGAGAATTTAAGTCAAATAAAAGGCAATGGCAGCAAAAGTGATCGATTAATATTGGTAATCGATGAAAATTGATGTTATTTAATTGATCGATTCTCAGCGATTACCGATTGTTATTGATAATCGATGAGAATCGATAATCACAAAAACTTACGCAATCGATTGGCCATCGATTATCAATATCAATCGATTAATTGATATCGACTGTCATTGATTGTTATCGATTGTCATCGATCATCGATTTCATCGATTGTTCACGCCCTGTATTATATTATCATTTCGTGCATCAAAAGTAACTATTTCGGCACTCCGCCTGTATGGGACTAACACTTTTGGATGAAATTTTTGAAGAAGTAAGGGGTAAGCACGAAACTATTCATATGGTTATTTTTGTTTGACATGTGAAGATTCCACAGCTGAGTTTTATCAGGAATACTAAATTTCATGTCCTTTCCTTGATTACTGCAATCGCTATGACCCTTCAGTAGTCATATTGACCACGTGCTGACTAGCTTGAGAGCACAATCTCTTTAATAAATATGATCGGCTTTAGAATGCAAAAAAAAAAAAAACTTTCAAAGGCTTTGTTCAAACAAAAGCATTTTTTAAATAAGAATACACTGACGCGGGGTACTTTATATGTTTACTGCTTCAATAGAATCACTTTCGGCTACATCACTTGCTTACAGTATTTACTACTTCTGAGTTCTCGAAATGGCTTCTTTACAAGAATTGCAGCGCATTGATCGGGAGCTCTTTTCAGAGCTCACAGAATCCCCGATCAATCCTGCATTCCTACACATGTCAACTCCGTTGATTGGAAAATACGATCCCATGGTTCTGAAGTGTTTCAACCGGTCGAATAACGGCACGCGACTGTGAGGTACTTGCACACCTTACGCCTGGCATATCGAATTCGATAATTGAACGGTCGACAATCTAACTCAGTCGAACTTTCGACAATCAGTTAGTATAACCGAACATTGACATTCGGTTTGATATTTTTGGGGATGTTTTTCTATTTATTCCCTTCAATAAAGGTTGAGAATGATTACTCTACTTAAGGGATGGACTCCGAACAAAATCTGATCAGATTGATTTCGATTGCATTCGGATTCCGTTCGATTGGTTTGATAATCGAACTTAGCTATGATCTCAAATGTCGGCAAACAACGAGGAATGAAAGCTGGTCGGATGCATGGCGCACTTTTTTATGTAAGTTATCTCTGAGTAGCTTCTAATAACTTAATAGATGGCAATAAAAGGCAAGTCTTTTATTCATTTTGATCTCAAAAAATGGATCGAAATTTGAATAATTTTTTTTCACGAACAAAACTTGTTCCCACGTTAGTCACCAATTTGGGGTGGTTCGGGATTTTACAATTTTTTTTGGCGTTAAATTCTTTTCGCTAAGTGAAACGCAGCCAGTAGTGTATTTTTTCACCTACTATGAATACCACACATTAAATGCAACAGGAACTGGTGTTGCGCGGCTCAAGTGAAGTTCTTAGATTATTGTTCTTTTACCATATATAGGCTAGCGGCGCATGAATAGATTTTTTTACCCCGACTGCCATTGTCAATTTTATCTCACCTTCGCACATCTAAAAGTTTGATTGACAGCACCTATTTCAACGAAGCGAACATGACGCGAGCCCGAAACAACAAAGCCAGTTACCTGTTACTCCTGTGGGAATAAGTCAACCATCTTTATGCCTCATTTAATAATTGCAAATTTTGGCACCGTAAGTACGTGTCGCGAAAGACAAATATTGGCGATGATGCATACCCATCAGTGTTTTTTAAAGAAAATAACCTATTCCCTTGCGTTTTGCATACAGTCGACTCCCGATAACTCGAACCTTCAAGGGAAATTGAAAAAGGTTCGAGTTACCGGGAGTGCGAGTTATCGAGGGTAAAATTATATAGAAAATGACCTGAAAGGAAAGGAAAATTGGTTCGAGTTAGCGAGGGTTCCAGTTATTGGGAGTCGACTGTATACAGTCATTATGCGGGATGCCCTGAGGGGGCATACCGTGTCTAAAAACAGGTCGATTTCTTTTTTTTTTACGCGGGATGCCCTGAGGGGGCATACCGTGTCTAAAAACGAGACGATTTCTTTTTCCTCGTAGCCACAAATCTGTATATTAATTTATTCATTAAACCCTCCCCTCTCCTACTCGGGATGTATTGTTCTGATTGTCTTCAACAACAGCAGGCCAATCAAAATCCATTCTTGTTGCTTATATCGCGAGGGAGGGGACCCACTCAGCCCTACCTGTGTGACATCAACGCATCATTTGATATATTTATTAAAAACAGATTAAATTTGTGGCGCCAGTTAACATGTTGTGGACTCAAGTGTGCCGTTTTCAAACGGAAATTTCACCATTTTGAAGATGGTGTCCACGAAACAAGTAATAAGTGTGAAGATGATGATACACTGGAACCGTATGCGGACGAGCTGATAGCAGACGAAGAATGGCTTAAAAGATATCACAAGGAACAAGAGGAGAAGCGACGACTCGAGAGATTTAACGAAACGTTTGGAGAATAGAGTGCGTGTTAGTGGATGGTAAAGTTCTCACCTTGCATTTTGCATACGCGCTCTTCATTTTCATCTGTCAAAACTATGGCCAAGTACTCACATACATTCAAATGAATTATTTTCCATCTAGGTGTACTTGTGGTAACTGTAGCCGGAATCTGCTAGCAAATATCAGCGAATGCTACTGCTGCAAGGAACTCGAAGGCAATTGGGAAGCGCTGACTAGCGACATTGTTCTCGCGGAACTACAGGAAGGACACGTGTTGAACTGTGATAATCATAGCTTGTCTCGTTCTCTGAAATTTCGGCCGTAAATTTAATTGTAGGATGGAAGTTGTTAGCTTGTTCAATGAACAGGTTAATTTCCTTTTTGTCACTGTCCCACAGTGACATGGTTCGTACAATCTTGAAAAGGTCTTGAATTTTAGTAGTCGTCTTGAAAAGTCCTTGAATTCGGTTAAGGTCCTTGAAAAGTACTTGATTTCTTTATGAGGTCTTGAAAAGTCCTTGAAATTTCGTAATTTGTTTATTCCATATCACTTTAATGAAATATTAAATGATTTTGCCGGGTAAATTTGTGCATTGACGACTAATAACTGGCGATAACAATGGGACAAATGGTTGGTATAACACATTTAAGTATTGAAGCAAACTTTGATCTTTGCCTCAATTTCATGTACGTCTTAATAGGTCATGTGGGTTTGTCCACCACATGTGTTTGTTTTCAGGGGCTATGTGATCGGTCTTGTGTAGCGTTTTTTTAAGCGAGGTATTTTTGATTTTCCCTTCGTTTGCAATTTAAATGAGCGATTGGCAAATGCGTATTTAATCGTCAATGGTTAACTGGTGCAAAGTTAAGCTGGGTGAAAGGATTCAAAGGCGACAAACACAAGACAACGTGTTGTGTTTGTAATGAAGAGATCAACATAGAAAGCATGTGAGAAAGCGCCTTGAAGTCTTACATGAAAGGGGAGAAACACAAAAAGAAACGCTGGAACTGGATATAGACTCACTTGTGAACTCAACAAAATTTGTTGACTTCACAAGTGAGTCTATGATTTGAGTGTCAAAGCTGAAGAAACACAAACGCTGATGTCATCCTACTTAAACCTGAATTCATGAGCCTTGTGAAATCCTCATCATTGAAGTGCATCGAGCACAAGGATGAGGTCTTTCCAGGCGTCCACATCTTCCTCCACTCCAGCATAAAATCGATCCATTTCTTTCGCCTCCTCAGTCTTTGCGGGCATGTGGTGCCAAAGAAAGGAATCCTGTGCATGCTTATTCCATTCGCTTCGTCTTTCCACATCTCTCCGCAACACATCGCTTATCTTTCCGGTATTTTCGAGAAACGTGCAGAAATACCGCGACTTGTTTTCAGTGAGATTCAGAGAAAGGCTGTAGTCGCGTGTTCCTGAATCTACGTCACCACTTTTGCAAAACCGAGAGGAGACTAATGCAAATGATGGGCCAAAATGGCGGCAAATTTGAACGTCTTATAAAATTCATTAAAAATTTGTGTTGAATGCAAATCGAAAAATTTTTTCACTGAAGTTCTTAGGGTGATATTTAGATTCAGATGAGAAAATAAAAAAAATTCCGTTATGGGCGCTTTAATACCAATTGCGTCATTCGTCCATCACTTCTCTTATTACCTTGCCATACTACCGTTATTTGACTGACCTTTGTCCATTGTTTGAAGCCTTTACTTACCTCTTAAAGTGTCCCTATATCCTTGCGATCACGAATAATAAACTGAATAGTACAAGGAACACAATCTAAACGTGTCATCCGTGAAATGTCCGCCAGTTGGGTGCAGGAATGCCCTCAGGACGAGCAATATTGGTATAATTTATATATTATAAGATGCCAACCGTTACAAAGTTTGCAGAGACTGATAAAGCATTCCTGTAGCGCTCAAAGGCGCCCTTCGTAATTCGCCGGAGAAAGAAAAAGAATACCCATGAAGCCGGCATGTCTGTGCAAGCGAGAACCTCTGGCTTTTATTACAAAAAGAAAGGTAAAAAAATACCTTATTTTAATTAGTTTACGTCAGTCGCGATTTTAACCACTGATTAATCTGCCGTTCTTTTCAAGCCTCACGTCAAAACATAAGCTTATCACTTAATTCTAAACACTTTTAAAATGCGGACAAATTAAAAATAAGTAAAAATTGCTAAAATTGTAAAATTTTTGTTTAAATTTCTTGTATTTTTAACCCAGAAATCAAAAATTTTGGCAAAAGTCCCATATGGACTTGGAAAGGAAAAATAAAAAACCAAGCTCGGGACAAAGCGAAGTAATCCCAACGGCGCACTACTGTTATCCCTATTGTTTCCTTTGAACAAAGACTGTGTGCATAATTCATGTATGGAACTGTGCAGAAATCTTGCCCAAACAATAATTTCTGATCGGAAAATAAGTGGAAGACGGGGGCTCTCCCACTTGCAGTGTGTCATCATAATGCTGCTGTATTGACATTTGTAAGCATTGCCTCGTCAAGAAAATTTTTGCCAAGTTTGTGCATTTTGGAGGACCCAGTCTGACCATTATAAGCGCACTGCAATAAAAACAACATGAAAATCAAAGGCTCCTGTGAGCCAACACATGAATACAGGAGTGAATAGTTGTGACCGTAAAGCACTCTACAACTAAGGATTTGTGGATGCCATGCAAGAATTAAGTGTGACCTAAAAGGTAAAAAACATTGTTTGCATTGTGTTTGGTTGGCCTAGGAATCAAAATATAAATTATACTCAACAAGAAAGCCATGAAAGGCCCATGAGCATTTATTCTTCCTTTTCCACCGCTTAGGTTTTTAGCTGTTCCCCTCAGCAAGACTGAGCTCCTTGAGTAGTTTTGTAACAATGTTTGGGGCCTTTGAAGTGGCTGGCTTAGGGTTAGATTAACCTAACCTAACCCTTGTAGCTGCTTGTGCTGTGTTCTGGAAACAGACTTAATGAGATAGTTGCTGCAGATTTACCTTTGCAAGTCTTCTTCATTCACTAGACCTCTAGGTAAGGTGTGATGAAGCATTCTAGCTGCCAATTTGGTGGCTAATTTTCAGGATTTGGTCGCCAAAGTGAAAAAATAAGTTGCATTGGCACCTGTATGAGGTGCAATTTTACGCCCTGCCTTGAGCGGCTTTCGATGCAGTGGTTTAGTCGCCAATATAATTAGTTTTTTCTTTTAAGAATAAATTATTCTTTGCGTTGATTTTGCTAATTACCGACTAATTACCGATTAGAATGTGTTTGTGCTCGCGAGCAAAACAACTACGGTTCAAATAGGTGACGTCACAAAAAAACTGGAGTCCTCGTTATTGCAGAGCAGCGAGCATTTCAAAGGAGATCTTCATATAGGACAACTAAATCCGTTTTGGTCATCTACATCGAGATGATTGTCCGGAGAGTTCAAGAAATTTGGCAGTGAAAGGGTTAAGGTTTCCCGGTACCTTCAGAGGTGTCTCGCGTCCAAGCGATGTAGCGCGTCCGGTTTAAACTGTAGATACCTGAACCCTTATATCAAATTAAAGCTTATAGAGCTGGCTATCCAACTAAACCAAGAATTTTGAAATAAAATGAATTGCCGAATTTTTAGTGCTGTTTTCTCGAATAAATTTTTTTCACTTGGAGGAGCCACTTCAAAGAGCTAAAACTCAAAAGGAATTTGTTCGTTTGCCTTCAAATTTGGACAGTAGCTAGTTTAACATATAAACAACAAAAACATGTCAGCGAATTTTATTCTTTCAAAATATTTTTTCTCCGAGAGCGATTTTTGTACGATTACTCCCCTTTTTTTTATCCTATTTCGAAAATGCTCTATAACTTTTAACAATTCCAGTCCGGAAACTGAGGAGCAAATTAAATTAGCAAAAAACAAAATTCACTTTGACTTGTAGCTTTAAAAAGGTGATTCGAACGTTCGCAATTAGTGGTCGTGAAAAATTCGACAATTTATTTTATTTCAAAATTCTTGGTTTGGTTTGATAGTCAGCTCTATAAGCTTTAATTTGATATAGGGGTTTAGGTATCTACAGTTTAAACTGGACGCGCTACATTGCTTAAACGCTAGACACCTCTGAAGGTCCCGGGTAACCTTAAGGGAAAAATTCAAGGTCACGTGACCGGGACTTGTGACATCACCAGATGAAAGCCATACACAAGCATTACTCAAAAGTATGGTTGGAGCTAGGATATCCAGGATTAGGGTTAAGACTTAGGGCACAGGAAGTCCACAAAAGTTGTGAAAAAAATTAATGAATTATCGACTTACATTGTTCGTTTCTTGTAGTTTTCTATAGTGCTCATTTGCAGACAATTTACGCGACAGCACTAATGTCGTGTACTGAGTTGTGTGTGAGCGGATCTGAGCTCTGCTGACTTTACTATATATAAATATTGACAAGGGAGGCAACTTTTTCGCGAAATAATTTGAACACACTCAGCAAAATAGCTTTGAACGTTTGACTTGTTCGCCTCTTTGCAACCAAATTCGTATCAACCTAAAGCTGGATAATTTGGGAACACACTTACCTGTCAGAATCCCAAGAAGAAACAATTTTGAGCCAGCATTTTAGCTCCCTTTTCGTAGTTTTGCTCGGTGTAGTTTTTCGCAACAGCTGCGGCCAGTTACCTTGGCGCAGACGTCACAGATTTACGCGCCATCACGAGCGAAATGTTGCCTCTCTCTACCTCCCAAAGATGCTTTTGCGCGAGAGCCATGGACAGTCACCGCTCGCTGTTCAGTCACAAATTGCGCGAACTGAAATTCTACTTTGGTTTTATTTACAAAATTTAGGTTAGCGCGACAAGTCGGCTGAAAATTTATTTCTGGTCTCAACTGGATAGAGTTGTCCGCTCTCTGTATAACCTTGGCCCTGAGATGTCTTTCAAAACTGTATGCAAATTAGCTCATTTTAGTTTGACATTTTTACAGCTTTATAGTCGTGTAAGTTTCGCCGCATTTTGGTAAAATACCTTTTGAGTGGATGACCAAAATAGTACGCTGGCCTGTAAGTTTCGTTTTTCTCAAAGATTGAAAGCGTTTTACCGAAAATGATGTGCATTATTTTAAAGTTCGACGGTGTCACGCAACAGATGGACCGAAAATACTTTCTATTATTTTTAAGCTCAACAACGGTGGCCGCTGAAATTTTAAACTCAGCTTCATTTATTGCAAATATTTCACCTTGGTAGTTACACAATACGTACAAATAAAAAAGGACGAAAGAGCGACCTAAAAAAAAGTCACGCAGCAGGCCGTACAATTGCACAACTTAGGGCTGTCGAACGCACTCTATAATCTTTGATTACTACTAGTCTAAAATAGCTTGTTCAGGTGAGTACCCTTTCCTGAACCTGAACTGATGCTACATGTAATACAAAATGTTATTTTTTTTTCTAAGAAATTATTTAGTTGATTATAAATTTGTCTTTCAAACACCTTACTAAAGGGTGATAAAGTTGAAATCGGCCTGTGGTTACCTGTTTCAGTGACATCACCATTTTTTAGACTAGAGTGACCTGTGAGACTTCATTACAACCCCGTTTTAACTGATTGATTGATTGTAAATTTGAGTGAAGGGTACTTACAGTGGGTCAGCAGATAGTTTTATTAATTTGTTAGGTACATCAATTGATGATTTGTTTGCATCTACTGTTTTAAACAAGGTAGAAAGCTGAGGTTCAGTGAAAGGGGACATAACAAAACTATTGGTTGGAGATGATGTGATTAAAAGTTGCAAAGGGTTTTTGTTGCTGTTTTCAATTTTGCTAGCCAGAAGTGGGCAAACATTAATAAAATGTTTATTGAACTGAATTGCAATGTCAGCATTGTTAGTGTATGCCTTGTTGTTCCTTACTATTCGTAGCGGTGCAGTCTGGCCCTTGGTTTTTCTTTTGATCAATGTACCAATTAGCTTCCATGTAGCTTTTATATTACCTTTAGACAGATCAGAGTGCTTACAAAATAAGTTTTCTTACTGATATTTTTAAGGTAGTTCAATCTATTGAAATATTTTTTAAACTCACAAACTTTGGATGGATCACTAGACATTGATGAATTTGTTGAAAATAAGTGGTGACTCATCAAGGCTCCAAAATGATGAAAAAGAAAAAGAAAAAAAAGCAAACACCCTTGTTGTTGTTCTCTACCTCTGTACATACAATATACAATGTATCATGATTATGCAATGGTCACTAAGTCACTTAGTTTGTGTGTGTAAGTATAAAGATTATTTTGTGCTTTTGTGTTGTGTAGGGTTCATCCTTGGCTCTTGGAGAGGTGGCTCCTTCTCTGGTGAGATATTTGGAGGCTGCTACTATTCATGGTTGTCAAGGCAATGAACCCAGGGACGAAGCTTTTAAAATCTTGGAAAAAGCTTTGGAAAATCTTACAGACCCTTCCAACCCAGTTAATGAATTGAGTTCCGGATGTGTTGAGATGTTGAATGACATAACTATTAAGAAAGGAAAGAAAAATGTTCCTGAAGCTGTGGTGAATGTGGCAATTGCTAATGACATCTTACTGAACTTAACAAGTGGTTGTGCCATTCTGAACAAAGATCATTCAAGTAATATGATTGGCAAACGGTTATTGGTGCCTCAGGCTATGGGCTGGTCTGGCCTTGGCTTGGGTAAGTAAATCACACTATCTTGTACATCATTTTATATAAAATGTAACAGATTTGCAACATCTTGACTTAAACATTATGTTCTGGAGAAGTGCTTCATTTTGAATTAGAAAATGTGTGTGAAATGAACTTTTTCTGTCTTTTGAGAAGTCTCACCTAAACACTGGCAAGCCAGACTGAGGCTTACTGTACAATGTAGGTGTTCAGCCCATCAAACACAATTTTCAGTGGATGGCAAAATATAGGGATTTCTAGTCGGGCAGCGTGAAATTATTGGGAATTTTTGACCCAGCCAAAGACTTAAAGTGCCCCAAACCCGTCAATTTGTTTTCTTTTGGTAGATTTCCAAATCTTTCAAGAACTCATTTTCGAAAAAAATTTTTGAGAAATATTGAATCCTTTTTTTTTTTACGAGCGCTAGAAGTGAAGGCAGTCTTGTCGCTATTTTAACCTATCGTTTGCATTAGTCCCCCACTCGGCCAAATATGGAGCGTGACGTAAGAAAAGGATATCGTGCAAAAATATCCGAAGATTCGCGGTAATGCTTCAATTATAAACAGAGAAAATGGTTGGAAAATGTGTGGTTTTTGGATGCAGCAACTCTCGAAATGTAGAGAAAGGAATCAGCATGCATAAGATTCCTTCTAAATCCTTCTGGTGTCCTTTTCTTACGTCACAGCTAAGAAAGTGTCAAATATCGGACGCTTCTCATTGGCTGATTCCTAATGAGCCCACAAGAAAAAAAATTTGTCCAGCGGGGCTTAAAGCGCGCAAAAATTTAAAAATTTCAGTAACTTTTAGTGCTCGTAAACAAAAAGGATTCAATATTTCTAAAAAAAATTTTCGAAAATGAGTTCTTCACAGATATGGAAATGTACCAAAAGAAAACAAATTGAAGGGTTAGGGGCACTTTAATATTTTTTTCTTGTTGAAACCACTGTAAATGTTTCCCGTTCAAATTTTTTTGTCAACATCCAGGACTTAATGTAAGATGGTGAAACACAAGCAAGAATTGACAAGGATTTTCTCTTTGAAAGCATGAGTTTCAAAAGCAATTTGATTATTTTTCGCCCTTATAACTGTAGAAATGTTAGGCTAGTGATCAATTACTCCTGAAGTGGCATTTTGCGCGGGATTTTCGCTTGAAAGTGTCATTAATAATTTTCAGTTGTTCGATGGCTGTGGTTTGCTTGTAGCCTGAATCTAGTATGAAGGTGAAAAATCAATTATAAAATGCTGTCTTGTTCTGATTAAGCTGATTTGTTTGTAGAAAGCTAAACATGAGTGCTAAAAGACCGGGTTTTGGTTGAGACGTTAGATGGGTTGGCACAGTTAGTCATTGCTAAAGTGTGACACATTTTGAAGGAAATTTTCAGGCCATGCTTCATTACATGGGATGCCCGCAGGGCAGGCCGTGTCTAGGTTTGGGTCAGGTATCTTTTTGTAGCTACTTCTCTTCTTAGAGAAGTAGCTACTATGTCATTGAGTTGTCAGTCCGTAAGTGGTCCAATCACGGAATTCCTTCACCATGCGATCTGATGTAAACACGGGAGAGCCAAACAATGCCTATTACTGTCCCCTGTGCATTAAAGTGTAAACAAACCGAAAGCCTCCAGCGCATACCAAACTCGTCCATATGACAGCACGATCAAATTATGCTGCACAATTATGGCACTGACTAGAGCAGTTCATTAACCCCTCTGAATTTTATACAACATTGCCTCTTTACTGCAATATTCTACAAAAATAAAGCAGTAGACACATGCGGTCATACACTGCCTTTTACTTTATTTCCTTTCTATAGAAGTAGCTACATGTGGTCCTCGGCTACCTTATTTTTTTTCTCTTCGTCGTAGTCACAAATTGGCACATTAATTTATGCATTAAAATATGTCCTCCCCTAGTAGGTATGTGTTGTTCTGATTGTCTTCAACAGAAGTAGCCCAATCAAAATCTAATTATTTAGGCGCATATCACGAGAGAGGGGACCCACTCATCCCTTCCTGTGTGACGTTAAATCATCATTTGATTTATTCATTGTACCTACATTAAATTCTGCCCTCTCCCAGAAGAGATCTATTGTTCTAATTATCTTCAACAAAAACAGCCCAATCAAAATCTATTATCGGACCGTATATCACGAGGGAGGGGACCCACTCATCTCTACCTGTGTGACGTCAAAGCAAATCATCATTTAAAGGTTGTTTTCGTTCAATGGCGGCCACATGTATAAATTTAAGACTCTGATCTGCCGTTTTGAAAAAGAAAGCAAACGTTTTTCAAGCGCTAAATCGAAATAATAACTTCTAAGTTGTACTCGACAGTTTAAACGGTGGAAATTGGGAGAGTTCACAGTGAAGAAACAACGCTGGTCAACTGAAGATTTGACTTGGCATATTTGTTACTATATAGTTCCACACCGCACAACCTGTACGGCACTCATCAGATAAATAGCCAAATGTAAAATAACAACGTAAAGCTGGTAGAAATATATACAGAATGAGTGGAAAAGTATCAGATTACAACCGTTTCTACTTCTAAACAATAGATGCGTAAAATCTGTGTGACAATGGAAGTAAGCATGACACAGACATATACATATACTTCAGATGACCAGAAATTAATACTTGAAGATAAACTAAGATCTTCATCTGCCATTTAAAGTGCTCAATGGATAAACCAGACCTGGTACAAGGAGGTTTGTGGAGTCGGACTAGTTCAAACACATTTATTTGCTACTCCAAGTACAATATTGTCACACTTATTAGAATGCATTGTTCTCCATTTTCAAATTTTTAAATCTGTATATCTTACATTGTATGTGTTATCATTTTTTGTATATCTTAGATTGTATTTGTTATTTTTGGCAGTTGCCTGGTGATTACATGTACTTTGCAAGAAGTATGAAACTCAGAGAAGTAAATAAATGTGTTTGAGCTACTCCGACTCCACAATATATTCACACTCATTATAAAAAGCCCGTGGCTTTGGTTTGAAAATCTCAAGTGAAAAATAATAGTAATTATAGAAGGTCTACTGCCTATTTTCAAAATTGCTTTAAAACACTGTTAGAAATTTTTCTGTCACCATCATGTGTTCTTAGTTCCTCTAAAGGACCACATGTATGTCCTAGATGTGTTTGTTGCCAGTCATTACATTTTTGAAGGAATTCCTTCTTCTTATTCTGTTATTACATTTCTTCTTTGCTAGGTCATCCTAAAGCATTTTACGGCGAAATGGATATGATTATTTGTCCTGTTATTTCAGGTATTTCCATTACATTTATTGTTCGTCGTTTGTAGTGTGAGGAAGAGCTTCTACACAGTTCAGTACTGAACACAGTACAGCTAAACATTTGAAATACTGTAAGTCCAATTTACATGTAGGAGCAATAATCTCACACCAACAACTGATTTAGAGTTGCTGATCTCTTATTCATGTAGCATTTCAAAACCATGCCAGGGGTAGCATGTTAATTACAAAAGCCATAGCTGTTACCTAAATGCAGTGCAGTTCAATGTATTGGTATGGATTGCAATGCAATGTAGTGTTATGTTAGGTGGGTTCATACTAGCGGGGTAAGTAGACCTTAAAGTATACTTGAGATCATGCATGTTTACTTACTGTGATAAGCGTTCACATTAGAATTCAAAGTATGCTTTCAAAGTAATCGGGTTGTCAATCAAGTTACGTGGCAAATCCTCAACAATTATTTTTTGCTGTTGGTCGAACTGCGCCCTTCTTAGTTCGAACAGCCCGTAAAAGGAGGTGCTGCTTGAAGGAAATGGCCAGGATTGTCTATTAAACGTTAGTTGCTCTTGCTCGGGAGAAGGTACCCTTGCAAAGCGTTATTTTAAGGTATTGCTGTCAAAAAAGACACGTGTATGTTTATTGTGTCTGTGACCTGAAGAATATTTAAAACAAAAACACAGCATGAAGACTCACATAAGGTCTAAAAAGTTGTCGTCATCTATCCCTCGGCAAGAAGATCTACACAGATTCATTCTTAGTCGTCGTCCGCCGAAGGAGGGGTAAATTTGCGAGTTCACGTGTTAGTGTGCTCTGAATTTCCTGTCGTACAATGTGTTTGATTGACGTCCGTTTCCGGAATGTGTTTTGATAGTGCATAAGTAAGCTTGTAAGGACACAGGCAGCCCAAGTTCAACATCAGAGAATCGTTGAGTTATAAGGATTTGTATGGGAATACAACGGATTTGTGCAAAAAGGTAGAAAATAACAGTGTTTTGTCAATAAAAACAAGTTACCCTGTTTCTTCTTGTATTCTTTGTCATTTACCAGCTTTTTAAGCCGATTCGAAGCGATATGGGCGAGTTAGCGTCATTTGGGTTTCCATTGTTAAGTGTAACGAAAGGCCGTACTCTATTTTAGCCATGCGTGAAGCGTGAAACGGAGTAAATCCGTTGAAATCATCCCTATAAGTAAGGATTTGGTAAAACATTTGATAATAAAAATCTGCGGTAAAATATTGTAAAACATAGCACGACGTTTTGACGTTTCCAGAATGTCATTATCAAGTGAAAGTAAAATAATGAAATCGAGTATATATAGTGATGAGATGAATAAGTTGAAAGTTAAACAAAGTTTCAACGCATTGCTGATCATCGATACTCTGCCATTGGTCGCCATCAGAGAGATGCCCATGAGAACATTGGCTTACCCAATGAGAGCCAATTTAGAATGCTCAAAAAGTGTAGCACAAAATGGGATTGTCTTGTTTATGAAATGTTGTACATAAGAACAATAAGACCCAATTTAAACACCTAGAGCGACTCCATAAGAGCCAAACTCTTTGTTTAACTTTCAACTTATTCATCCATCACTATAATACATGTATACTCGATTTCATTATTTTACTTTCACTTGATAATGACGTTCTGGGGCCCGTTTCTCGAAAGTCCCGGTAACTTCCGGGCCCGTTAACTTATCGGGGCCGTTATCGGGAAACTTTACTGGGCCCGATAATGCGTTTCTCGAAGCATCCCGGTAATTTCCGGGCCCGGTAAAATAGAAGACCATTGCCAGGCTCTTGCGCGCGCTTCACGCTCGTTCGCAAGAGAAGGAGAACGACTTAGGACTACAAGTAATCCATTCGATTGATTTGAGAAAAGCACGGTTATGGATGAGACAGGACTGTCTTCATGCTTTTTGAAGGACAATACAATACGTTCTAAGTTTAACTTTTTCGTTTTATCAAAGGGGAGCAACCAAGAGAGATCACTATTTTGCATCATTCATGGTATCGGCAATTACTTTCAGGAAACTCCCTGATGCGAAATAGAACCTGAAATCGATTATGAATGTTATCATCATGAATTCTTGTTGTGTGCATCAAACTAATAGTCAGGATCAGGATATAATTCCTTCAAAGTTGTAGAAGAGATGAAGCTAAGCAAGCCGATGGCGACCGCTGGGGAAACAGTGTCTGCGTGGTGTCCTATTTCAACAGTTCGTACTGATACAAATTTACTTTTAGCAGCCTTAGTATAGAGAATATTGGGAATAAGGAAGGATCTTATACAAGTGTTAAAATTGAATAGCTATAGTTCAACTGGCGTGATTTGATCGTCTTCTCCGGCAGACATCAAGCACTATTTTTACCGATCCGAAATCGGCTTTTGTATCATGCAACAAGGCTCGATCAATTAAAAAAGCGACTGAAACTATTTTGCGAAAAAGGGAACGATTTTTCAGTTCTTTATTCTCGTTTATCTATCGTGTGTAAGCTTCTTATTCTTTATCCCTCTAGCTAATGCAGCAAACACTGCATTTGTGTATTTCGAGGACGGCGCACAATTCGACTCTCATCGTGATCGCTCTGTTTATATCAATGGTTATATTTACATTTATCTCAGTGCAGCATGCCATATTTCTAACTTCCTCTTTCTTATGAAAATTCTGCACATTACAAGAAAGAAAACAATATCGCTTAGTACTGTAGGATTAGTTTTGCATGATAGGAACCCATTTTATGCCGCTAAAAAGGAAGCCATTTCGAAGTAATAATATGCGGTGAGTGAGCCGTGTTTACATGACAAAATATTTATTTTTTCTTCCACCGTTGGTTGATAATTTATAACACTAAAATAGTGATAATTTCAAATTTGTATAGCGCCCATATGCAAACACTCTAAGCGCTTTTCAAACATCTAAAACAACACTTACAGCAACAACAACAACAATAGTACTACGCCTGTATTCACGTTTGCTTCCGGAGCCAACGGGCAGCTTCTCGCTTTATTTCTCCGCAATTTGTCTCCAAGTTAATTCACGAGCCACTCGATTCTCGCTCGTGAAAGCCTGAATCTTTCTATGACTTCACAGTCAGCCTGTCGGCCAGAATTGGTCATCTTTGACAAGACCGAGGTCTTCTAACTAAACAAAAAAATCCGCCTCCGGCCGCCATTTTGCTTAGTGTCGCAACATTTGCAATTTCCCGGTAACTTTACGGGAGGTCATGACGTCCCGTAAATTACCAGGCAAGTTACCGGGAAATTTACCGGGATCGTAAATAACGGGAGTTTCGAGAAACACCCGTAAACTTAAACAAGGGTGACAGTTGTGCAAGAAATCATGAACCTTTCAGGTTTGTCGCACGAGCAGCACGGGCATGAATTTAACTCTGCATGATGTAGATGGTGGGTATCGAAAACGCGAATGCGAAATTGAAACAGAATAGTGTAATGACGTTTCTTCAGACAGACACTAAAACACAGCTACTCATGCATGCCAAACATGAAAACCATCATCGCATCACATAAAAAAACAGATACTCTCAAATGTAGCAACAACCCCAAACCAAAATCATCACCCAAGCTGCAACTGCGGGAAGAAAGCCGAGAATGCCCGCTTGATGGTAAATGCCTCCAAGCGAACGACGGTAACCACAACTGAATCGTACGTGGGACTGGCACAACACATTCTTCCGAAATGCCAACAGACTCAATGCAACGGAACTATCTGAACAATATATGGACCCTGACAGACGCAAACAAAACATTTCTAATTAAATGGAAAGTACTCAAAAAGTTCAAACCCGATAATAAAATTAACAAGAAATGTAACCTATGTCTTCACGAAAAGTTTATTTCCGTAGAAAAGATCTTAGTAGCCTGAACAAACGCAATGAATTACCAAGTCCAAACCCCCACAGAAATAGATATGTACTCAAAACCTCTCGAAAAACATAAAGTAACCGTTTGTATCATGGCACGTGAACTCTCTCACAGCACGTCTGAATTGTCCTTTATCGCCTAGCAGCTTCTTGCTTTAAATCACCAGTTTTTGATTACTTTATATACTTTACGGTCATTCGTTGAAGTTGCGTGATGAGTGTGGTCAGCCGCTCCTAATCGTATACGAAACAGAGCTGTAGCAATAAAACGATGAATCACTTCTGGAGCTTGAACTATTTTTTTCCTGGGTGTATATCTCCGTCTATTTCTATCAATTTTGGGGAGTTAGCGACGCTGGAAGTCAAGGCACTGCTAAAAGATCGTAGGCTTACGCACCACGCAGTCAAATATGGCCCGAGTATAAGCTGAAAACAGCATCTTGTTCCTTCATAGAATCAAAGTAGAGATTCCCAGCTCGTCGTATAGTAAATTTAACATGGCAAATCTATTTTAGTTCATCTTCTTTCTCAATGCCCTCTATTACAGTGGTTGGGCATTCTGTAGTGTTATTTCTTTACTACTGGAAGTTAAAAAAGGTGGATGTTATTACTTCTGAGGGGCAAAAAGATGTAAATAAGTTGGCTGCGAAGTTCTCCTGCTGCCTTCTTGTTTTTAAGCTAGTTGTGAGCCCACAACAGATTGAACAACAACCATAAAATTTGGTGCCGAGCTGGTTTGTGGTATTACGAAGAAAAGTTTACAGGAATCAAGTAACTAATTGAACGAGCGATTGAATTTTTCTCTCATTGCTATAGCTTGTTGAACACTTTGCTATTCACAAGTTAAAAAGGACATTTTTTTTACAAGCTTTCTACTTTGGTTGGGTGGGCCACTGGTTTCATTCAATCACATTACAGCATTTACATGTATGTTATTACTGTTTTATTGCAGGAGGAATCAAAGCACCCAATGTTGCTGTGGTGTGTGAAAGTAAGTAGACTTTGCTCTGTAATTGGTGGAATTTTAATTTTGGATAATTTGTCAGTGGAGGGCAGATTTGTTATTATTTTGCCATTGCAAAAGACATAATTGAGCTGCAAGGCACTGACAACTCACAATAAAGTCGAACCTCAATTAACTGGACTCGTTGGGACTTGGGTAAATAGTCCAGATAATCGAAAATATGAATATTAATGAAACAGTAATGTGAACAAAGGAAATGAAGAAAACAGAATTTAATTGTGAAATGGATCAGAATTGCACATATGTACAGCCAGTATGTTTTGATGTATTTGCAAATGAAAAGTTGCCGTTTCAAGTGTTAGTGTATTCAAAGCGTTCTAAAATGTTCAAGCATGCTTGTTTGTTTCAAAGAACCTGAAGAACGACAATATGATCGCATAACGAAGTCCATCATTCGTCCGAGATCTGCTGCTTGATGATTCCAAACTCAAGCGCTTATTCTGTCCCTATAAGTTACAGCATTGAATCTAGGAAGTTTCAAATCTGAATTTCTTAAATAATTATTGTATGTTCTGCTGTTAGCATCATACTCTTGAAATGAAATAAGTTCCTTCAACTGTATCATCAACCAGGTTGTTTTTCACGTTTGTTGACTACATGACTGGCGGCAATGCTTGCTACTATAGATGGGATTGCACACGGAGACAAACTGCTCATAAGAAGAATTACACTCGTCCCGAGGGAGAGCCAAGATGGACGTAGCCAAGATGGATTGAGTAGTCCGTCCTGTGTAGCTCTCCGCTTTGTAATAAATGGCTGAAAAGGTAAGCGAACGCGACGAAAGTCCGCCCATCACTGGAGGGAAGAGAGTTGAAAGGCCTAGTAGCAGCAGCTCGCCCGAAATTCCTCCAAATAAGACTGCAAAGACTACAGAGCACATGGTCGAGCATGCCGATCTGTCGAGTATCTGGATCGCACTGAACAAGATACAACGGAACACTGACGAGCTTCTTAAAGAGAACAGAGCTTTGCGCAAGCAACACGAAGAACTGCAGAAGTCGCTAGAGTTCCACATCGACAAACTGGAAAAATTAGAGGCGGAGAATAACAAGCTGAAACAAGATGTGAGCTCGCTCAAGAAAGAAGTTCGCAAAGCAGAAGATGAAGTTGCCGACTTAAAGGGACACAGTCACCTGGTGCACATGCGCATTAGATACCATTTCTTAGCTGATTTGCGTATCACACTTCATCACAAGTCTCGCGCTGAGAAGCGCATCCTTTGAAAAATGTAAACAAACCTTGTCGAGTCGAAGCCGAGTATTTGCCAGTCAAAATTACTATAGTGATTATAGACCTAATGTCATTTTAGAACACTCATTTTCTTGATACCATGGAGAATTTACTGATGGACTTGTCCCGGGAAAGTCAAACGTCAACGAATACCTCTGAAGTCGAAGAATCGATCATTTCATCGTTTATTTCGGTATCCGGTCGTGTGAAAAATTATCTTAGCTGTTTCTACGTTTCACAGTGTTTGCATGAGAAGCAAATTGAGTTCAATTATTAGAGAATATGTCAATTTTAAAACGTAGCGAATCGACTGAGCTGCAGTGTAGCGAAACGACTTTGTAGCGAAACTACCGGTAAGCTTTATTTCTGCTTTCAATCATATATTTTGCTTTTATAATTTCGTTTCTACAACTTCTCCGTTATCTAAATTTAGGAACCAAACCCATGTCGTTGCAAGAACGCTTGCTCGACCCGTAGAAAACAAGGTTCTACTGGAGGTTTTCCTTGTCGAGGAGATAATCGACTGTGTACCGAAGCTTGTCTTCGCCGGTCTGAGCTCCAAGCCAAGCAGCCATGACGCGTAGTTCGAGTCGTTTACGAAGATTCCCACCGCACGAACCTTTCGCCAGGTTGAGAAAATGTAATTTTCCAAATATATGTAATGGTGATTTGTTCTCCAATGTTATTGATTGATTTCTCTCGTTATTTTAGTCAACGCAGGCGATTTCTTCCGCCCGGCGCCTTCACGTTTCCCACCTCTTCTTTTCATGTTCCGTTGGAGACGCGATCCATACTGTTTTTAACCAAATATGATAAAATAATATCATAGGATGAGCAAAAGCATACTCAGAAACAGGTTTCCAGTAAAAGATTGAAAATCCAATAAAACACTGGGAAGATTGAAGCGGATTTCTAGATGCCGACGCGTACTTTTGATTTCGGGTTGAGGTGGACGCTTTTCAAAATTGACAAAAACTAGCGTCCAGGTCAGCGCGGTCACAAAGGTGACTGTGTCCCTTTAAACGACGATCTAGATGGTCTTAAAAGCGATCTGGACACCGCTATATGCCAAATAGACGATTTAGAACAATACACTAGAAAACATAATCTCGAAATTCACGGCATTCCTGAGTCTTCAGAAGAAAATCTGTCTGACAAGATCATCAAGCTTGGAAAGGTTCTCAATGTACATATTGTCAACAATGACATCGACATCTGTCATAGAATGGCCACGAGAAGATCTAACGGCGGTCCAAGACCAATCATTGTACGATTCAGATCATACAGAGCCAAAAATGAACTCTATAAATCCAAGAAGTACCTGAAGTCAGTAAGTTTAAACAACTATTTTCATAATGCAGGAGCTGTTTATATTAATGAGAACTTAACTAACTATAGGCGTGAACTGTTCGCTAAAGTAAGAAAAGTTAAAAAGATCAACAACTGGCATAGCGCCTGGACCATTGACGGCAAAATTTTCGTCAGAAAGTCCCAAAGTGATCAAGTACATAGAGTACATGAAGTTGAAGATTTGGACAATATTCGTTAGGTTATAATCAAATATTTTTCTTTCCCACCCTCTCCCACATGTAACATAACATTATTCAAACGTTCCCTTTCAAAACCCTCGCTTCCCTTTCGCTTCATCAATTAATTATTTAAATTTTGGCGGAGAGTTTTGTAGGAGGGTTTTGTCTCTTTTCAACATGCCTTTAAAAAATGGCACTTATTCCCTTCTATACATTAAGCTGCTTCGCAGTTTAATTAGTGTTTCTATTATGTTAAGTGTTAGTTGCCATAGTACACTTGTTGTACTCATCGTGAGTTGTACCCGCCTTACTCAACGTATTGTAAATTGTTGTCAGCGCACCATCTGCACAAAACATTTACATCGCAAGGCTAAACGCTATCGAACGTTGCAAGCTGTGGTTCATGAATTGCGTTAGAAAGAAATTCACAAATCTAGTGTGTATATGACCTTAAATGCTGTTTCTCTTAATGCAAGAGGCCTCAACAAATCTATCAAAAGAAGAAAACTTTTCCGGTGGCTTCATATTAGAAAATTTGATGTAATTTTTCTGCAAGAGACGTACAGCGATGCTAGCTTGGAAAATTTTTGGCGAGCAGAATGGGGAGGCGACATTTTCTTTGCGCACGGCTCAAAACACAGTAGAGGTGTTATGATTCTTTTCAGTTCCTCACTCAGTAAAGAGGTGACGAATGTTACTGCGGATAAAAACGGCAGATTTATTATTGTAAACACCACCGTCAACGAAGACGAATTGTGCCTCGTTAATATTTATGCCCCAAACGACCAAAACCAGCAAATTTCTTTTTTTCAGAAGATAACCGATTCTATTCGTGGCCAGCAAACTGACAAAATTCTTATTGGTGGAGATTTTAACTGCCCACTGTCCGCTTCCGATAAATTTGGAGGTAAAGACATTCAATTCAAAAAAAGTGTAATACATTCGATCGACGAACTCCGTTGCAACTATGACCTAGTCGATCCCTGGCGAGAACAACATCCACATGATACACAGTTTACGTGGAGAAATAGCTCCGGGAAAATCAAATGTAGACTGGATTTCTGGCTCATCTCGAAGCATTTATTATGCCGCGTTTCGAAAACCGACATTTCCGCCTATCATGATTCAGATCACTCCCCTGTCACCATCTCGATCAAGCCTGAAGACAAACAAGAAGAAAGAGGCCCAGGCTACTGGAAATTTAATAATTCACTCTTAGAAAATGAAGATTTCGTCACAAAAATGAGCTTCATCATCAAACACGCCACCCAAAAACACAAGGATGTTGCTGATAAAAGGTTATTTTGGGAAATGTTGAAAATGGAGATCCGGATATTTGCAATTCGTTTTGCGAAAAAGAAAGCCAACGCTGAAAGAAGTACGGAATTGAACCTCCTCCAAAAGCTAGAGAAAATCAACTCACGTATCGACGAAACCCCAGAAAATAGCTCCCTTGTAAACAAGGCTAGAAAACTCAAGATCGAATTAGATGAAATTGCCGTGCAAAAAACTAAAGGGTCTATTATCCGGAGTAGGGCTAGATGGTATGAATTAGGAGAAAAATGCAACAAATACTTTTTTAACTTAGAAAAAAGAAGTTATGTAAAGAAACATATAACAAAGCTGAAGACACCTGACGGTAGTACTGTAGAGGATCCAAAAACTATATTAACCGCCATGAAAAATTTTTACAATCAGCTTTACACCTCTCAAAACCAGCTTTCAGCTGAACGCTTTTCTACCTTTTTCGATTGTGAATCCTTACCAAAACTCGACAGTACAAAGCAAGACCTTTGCGAAGGTCTGATAACCGCAGAGGAATGCCTTGCCGCGTTGAAAACGTTTCAACCTAACAAGACTCCTGGCACAGATGGGTTAACAGCAGAATTTTACCTTCGTTTCTGGCCCGATGTTTCTGGTCCTTTGATAGACTGCTTCAATCACAGTGCCTCACTAGGAGAACTTTCTATCTCTCAGAGTCAAGGAATCATCTCCCTGATCCCAAAAAAGAATAAAGATCCTCTTCTGTTAAAAAATTGGCGCCCTATTTCTCTTCTAAACACAGACTACAAATTAGCAACCAAATGTATTGCGAAACGTTTAGAGAAAGTACTTCCGTACTTGATAAACGGTGATCAAACTGGGTACATCAAAGGTAGATTTATTGGTGAAAATATTCGCTTAATTTCGGATATAATTGAACAATATGAAAACAAGGACGGAATGATACTTTTCCTTGACTTTGAAAAGGCCTTTGATTCTTTAGAATGGGACTTTCTCTTTAAAGTGCTTAACACTATGAATTTCGGTCCAAGTTTCCTCAACTGGATCAAAACGTTTTACACCAACATTTCTAGCTGTGTTGTAAATAATGGCTACTCGTCGGAATTTTTTTCTCTCCAAAGGGGTGTTAGACAGGGTTGTCCTCTTTCAGGTTTACTCTTTGTTCTAGCTGTGGAGCCACTCGCCCACCAAATAAGAATCGATGAATCAATCAAAGGACTTGAAAACGGAAATAAGATCACTAAACTCAGTATGTACGCTGACGACACCACCGCTTTCATTCGCAACGATTCATCCGCGGTGTCCCTACTAACTCTTCTCGATCAGTTCGGTGACCTTTCCGGCTTGAAAATCAATAAGTCTAAAACCGAGGGTCTTTGGCTTGGTCCTTTGAAAAGCCGATTAGGCAAAGAAGAACCTTTTGGCATTTCATGGCCGAAGCAATACGTCATTGCGCTTGGAATCGCTTTTCCTTATCATGTTCAGGTTGGGAATAAAATCAATTTCGACGAGAGGCTTGCCAAACTCAAAAAAGTTCTAAATACTTGGTCAAGTAGACATTTAACGATCTTAGGCAGAATTGCCATCGTCAAAAACTTAGCTCTCGCCAAACTTGTTTATAGTTGTTCCGTATTAAATGTTCCCAAAGAATTTGTAAAAGAAGTCAACAGCAATATCTTCTCTTTTATTTGGAAATTTAAGCCAGATAAAGTCAAAAGAAAAACTCTGACCGGCCCAATAAGCCACGGCGGTCTTAATATGCTCAATTTTGCTGACGTTGTTAAATCGCTCAAGACTTCGTGGGTTAATCGTTACTGTCTAGCAAATGACCGCCATTGGTGTGCCCTCCTTGATTCGCTTTTAGGTAAGGTCGGTGGAACTCTCTTATTTCAATGTAACTACGATCTTAAATTACTCGACCTCAAAAATCTCTCTGTTTTTTATAAAGACGTTTTAGCTGTATGGCAAGAGCTCAATTCCAAAGATCCACGTAACGCAAATGAATACAAACAAGAAATCATTTGGAACAATCGGTTCATAAAGATAAACGGAAAATCTTTTTATTATAGATCATGGGCTAATAAAGGCATTTTGAAAATAAGCGACCTCCTAAACATCCATGGCCAGTTCCTTTCGTTCGAAAACTTCAAATGCAAATATAGCGTTCGCTCTACTTTTCTCGATTATGCTGGTGTTCTTGCGGCAATCCCTAAAATTTGGAAAAGCGAAATCGTAGGTAATCTCACTAACGGCGATAACGAACCAGTTCCATGCCTTGACATCTCCTCTACAAAAAAAGCCCGTGTGATGCTTGCAGAAAGATCCTTTTCTCCCCCCATCGTTGAAATCAATCTTAGAAAACAAGGGTTGAATGTAAAGGCAGTATACGAGCTTCCTTTTAAAGTCACAGTCGAAAACAAACTGAGGAGCTTCCAATTCAAACTAATTCATAACATCATACCCACTAATCACTCTCTTTACAAAATGAATATAAAGGCTTCTCCAGAATGTGAACGCTGCCTCTTTCCGAACGAAACGCTTATTCACATGCTTTGCGAATGCCCCGACGTTAAAATCTTTTGGAAAGACATAATGATGTGGTGGAATGCTAAGCGCTCTGACAACATTAGTCCTAGGAATACTGAAATCCTGTACGGTTACAAACCTGAAACGACCACCTTCTACGCGTTAAACCATTATCTTCTTATTGCTAAATATCATGTTTTTCTTGCAAGAAACCAGTCTGAGACTCCAAATTTAAAGGTCTTTCTTGCCTTACTAGACAGCAAGATCAAATGTGAAAGACAAATAGCCATTAGAAATTCCAATTACGAAAAATATAGAGCTAAGTGGACCACTCTCAGCAACTACGATGCGTGAAGCACTTTAAGTATGAAAGTTGAGTAAGGGGAATCTTTTATTATCTCTTGTATGTGTGGGTGGGGTGCGTGTGTGTGTATGTGTGTGTGTGTGTTGTGTTAGCATCGTATGCAGGATGACGTAGCACGTGTATTTATTTCGTAATTAGTTAAAAAGAATACAAGCAATGTAAGTACAATTTCTGTAAGTAGGTCAAGCAATGTAATGTAATGTAGTAATAGTAGTGTAACTCAAATAGTCATGTAACGTAGTATTGTTTGTACGTGTCGTTGCTATGAATAAAAAAATAAAAAAAAAAAAAAAAAAAAAAAAAAGAATTACACTCAGCAAAACAGCTCATTTGTGGGCAGTAATTTGCATTGACACTGTGGTCCCTTTTGCAGTCAGAAGTTCAGATAAAAAATCTTGATTGATAATAATTTTGTTGGGAATCTCCCGATTGCTGCCGACACAATTGTTAAGTCCCGTTCGCTAAACAAACAACCACACTTGAAAATATCGTTTTCAAATTTGTATTCCTTCACTGGATTTTTCACAAGGTTTTTCACTCCCTCGCAAGCAGTCACTAGCACGCGTACATTCAGATTACAGAGAAATCATTCACGTATTGTAATAAAGCTAATCCTATTGGTTGAACTTGATCTTCTATTTCCGATCCCTGTCACTTCGCCCTAAGTGATTGACGTTACATTTCACAATAATACTGAGACTTGCTTCCGGTCGGTGATTACAATCGAACAATCAAGTCGAAAACATGAACGATAAAATATAAAATGGCAATAATTCCAACACCCTCCCCCCATTTGCCTCGAAAGAGCAAATGTACATTTTTTTTTAAATTGGCTACGCCTAGAACGACACTAATGTCGATGTCTAGAGTGTTCACAGTTCATCCTGTGCAAGGTCCCGTATGCGATGTCTGGCAGTGACTGCTGCATCCCTTCTGGATCGAAACGTCGGTGCACTCGGGTCAAGGGGTGCTGTAGGTGTCCCAGTCACATTGTCACAGGTTAGTTCCAGGGGGTAAAGGTGCTGTACTGCCCGTTCCATGTGAGACTTGCCAGCTCGTAGTTTTGCTCCCCTGACAACACCATCTCGGCCCGTTATTAAGTCTTCGACTATCCCCAACTTCCACTGGCTGCGGTTCTTCTCCTCTGACTTGATAATTACCACATCTCCCTTCCCAGGATAATTGGAGTTGCCTTTGTGCTTGAGGCGGTGTCTCTCTCTGAGCCCACGCAGGTACTCAGTCGTCCAGCGCGACCACAAGGCATCCTTGCATCTTCGCAAATACTTAGCCCGCTTCCTGAGGTCGTAGTCTTGAATGTTGTGCAGCTCCAGCTCTGGCAGTGCATTCGGTTGGAGGTACAAAAGAGAACTTGGGGTGAGAATGAGCATCTCAACGTCTTCTTCTACATAACTCAAAGGCCTGTTGTTGAGAGAGACTTCAACATCTAACAGTACCTCCTGAAGTTCGGCCCAAGACAGCAACCCGTTTCCAATTGACTTGTGAAGAGCAGCCTTAACCAGTCCGACCATTCTCTCGAACTGGCCACCCCACCAGGTTAAATTGCCAGTGGATCCCCTGATGGGCTATAAGGTCGTGGAACTTCTCATCATGCATGACCTGCTTAATCCATTTGCTTGCTCCCACGAACGTTCTCCCGTTGTCTGAATAAATTCTTTGTGGTCGGCCACGCCATCAATGAAACGCTTTAAACTTGCAAGGAATTCCGTGGTCTCAAGGTTAGGCAGTAAATCTAAGAACAGAGCACGTGTTAGGCTGCAGGCGTAAAGCAACACATACGCCTTTCCCTTGGTCTTCGCCTTCTTTCGGTACTTCAGCGGGCCTGCATAGTCCACACCGACAACTTGAAATGGTATTTGTCCCTCAGTTCGGTCCCTTGGAAGGTTCCCGGGTAGGGGGCAGGAGAATGCTCGTGCTCGGAATCGCCGACAACGGTTATAAGACTTGACAATCTTCTTGGTCAGTCTTCTTAGTCGCGGCACCCAGTAGTGCTCCCTCACTTTTGTCATCGTAATTCCAACTCCCCCATGGAGGGCTCCAAGGTGAGCTTAGGCAACTAACTTCTCTGTGTAAAGTTGGTTGTCAGGTAAGTAGACTGGGTAGTCCCCTTGAATTCTCCCTCGACACTCTAATACTCCCTCTGCGTTAGGATCTTCTTGATAGCGCTCATCTGCTGTCGCCCGTGCCTGAACTCGTTTCTCCCAGAAAAGCTTCACTCTGTTAATCTCTTCTGTGGTTAGCGGCTCTGTTAATCTGTTTGTCTTCGCCAAGCGTATGTTATGAAGAAATCGTGTCACCCATGCGCACACTTTTATTGTCTTCCAGTAGCTGAACTTCTCCAAGAGGGTATCTAGCTCATCTGTCACCGCTATTGCCGCTGCGAAGATCTCTCGCGTTGCCTTGGCTTCCACCATTGATTCTTTGGACGGACTTGTTACGATATCTAACGGCCACTGCTCTCTGTTAGACAACCATTTAGGCCCGTTCCACAACAGGGTTTGATGAGCAACACCGCCACTTGTGTAACTCAAAAGTTCCCTGGGCGAATATCTCTATCGCAGTCGACTTCACCTGCTGCGCCTTCTCACTGGTTGGCCCTCCACTTATTAGGTCGTCCACGTACAAACTCCTTTCCAGTTCCTTCACAATGTCGGGGTAGGCTGACCTACAGCTTCCAAGTAGATGCTGAATGACTCCCCCCAGGAGGAATGGAGATGACGTAAGGCCGAAAAGAGCTCTTGTGAACCTTAACACCTCCACTGTCTCAGTGGTCAGATCCTTGAGCCAATGGAACCTAAGCGCGTCTCGATCTTCTTCGCGAATACGGACTTGGAGAAATGCTTGTTTTATGTCCCCCGCGATGGCCACTGGGTGGAATCGAGAACGGACCAGGACACCCCAAAGCTGGTTTTGAAGCGGTGGTCCCGGGTTAAGGCATTCATTTAGTGAAGGTGCTCCCTTGTTTGCCCTTGCCGATGCATCATAGACCACACGAAGTTTCATGCTTTCTGCTGCTTCACGGACGACTGCCTTATGGGGTATATAGAACTCACGGCTTTTTACTGGTTCGGTGGTCCGTTCCACTATTCCTTCTTCTATTTGGTCCTTGATAACCTTGTCGTAGCGCTCAATCATTCCTTGGTGCTTTAGTTTCCTTACCAGGGTGTTTAATCTACGAAGACTTCCGGCTTCATTGTTTTCAAGCGGTGGGTGGTTTCCTCTCCATGGCAGCCCAGTTTCGTACCATCCAGCTGGATCGCGATGTAACTGCTCCTTAAATTCCGCATAGACTTCGTTCTGGTCACCCACTGACGAATCTGCTAACCCAACACGTCTAGCCTGCACAAGCATTCATAATCTGCACTCGAGGATTGTGTGAAGAACATTGTAGACAAATCCACTTCTTTTCCTGGGGACATGATAGTCCAACGGAGCTTGGTTTTCTCTCCAATTGGTTCACCAAGGGCCCCAATACGAGGCGCTGTTTCTGTTTTGATCTTTGCGTAGTCGCTGGCTCCCAAAATGAGGTGGACTGGTAGCGAATCCTTGGTATCTGTGTCCTCCATATGAATCCCTTTCAAGTGGCTATACCTAGCCAGGCACTGCTGGTAGCGCGGATGATCTAAAACGAGCAACTGGTGCTTGTCAACTTTAGTTACTTCGGTCACGAGGCTAAACTCTCCCTTCGTCGAACTGACTTGTACTTTGAATATCTCCACTGCTTTGGTCACCGCTCCCAGCATCATCTCAATTTGGCGCACTTCGCGTTGATGAGGTTGAATTCGCAGGCGATCCAAGAGTGCTGCTGAAGCATACGAACTTCCAGCGCCCGTATCCAATAACGCTCGACATTTAACACCTTGGACTTCAACAACTACTACAGGATGAATCACGGCCGAGTTTCCCATTGAGGTTGCTGTCATCAACTGCTCACCTAGCCTGTCACAGATGGATGTATGGTGTTTCCTCTGGCAATGCTGACACACCAAACGACTCCTGCAATCCGCTGCCCTGTGTCTGCTTCCAGTGCAGTTAAAACAAAGACGCTTGCTGCTTAGCAACCGCTTCCGATCATCGAGGGTGCTCACTGTTTTGCAATCAGCTGACCTGTGGTCCGATTTATCACAATAAACGCATCCACGCAATTTTTCTTCTCGCTGCTGAGTCTGGTACGATCGCTCGCGTGGATAGGGCGGTTTTTCTTTATCCCTTGATTTCTCATGCCTTTCTTGTTTTGGGATAGGGTTTCTCTCCGTCCATTTCCGTAAGGCATCCACGAACTTGGGAAAATCCCAGTCTTGCCAAGTGTCATCTGTTCGGACCAAATCGCCTCTGATTCCTTCTAGCTTGTCGATTGACATCCTTACGTAGCCATTCACCTCTCGCAATTTCCCTAACGACTCCAGGGATTGGACGTTGAAGACTAACTTCTCGTAAAACTCATGTATCCTCGAGGGGCGTGTTCCAGTTATCGTCGGCGAGGCCATGATGTTTTGAACGTAGGCGTTCACAATCTCGCTTTTCTTGCCGTACTTAGATTTAAGGATAGTTTTCGCTCGCTCATATCCCTCCGTTGAAAACGGCAAGCCATCGATGAGAGTTCTCACGTTCGGTTCCACGAGTTCCTTCAGGTAAGAAAACTTTGTCACGCCGGGAACGTCAGAGCGGTCAATCTCAGCTTCAAACTGGTTCCAAAAACGTGGCCAGTCCGTTAATGCTCCACCAAATTTAGTGATTACAAGCTTTGGCAATTTCGCAGTTTTCGCAGAACTAGATGATCCTGACGCGTGACTTTTTTTCGCTTCTTCGATCTTTCTTTCATAATCAAGTTTAAGCTCCAGGTGCGCTTGCTCCACGAGCTCCTCTTCTCATTTCTTCGCTTCTAAGGTTGAACCGAGTATCAGTTCGTTTAGTCGCTTAGTCAACTGAGCGATCTCTTCGTCGACCGCGGCTTGTTGTTCTTCAATTTCGGAGCTCCATGCGGCGACGTCTTTGGGTGCCTCGCCATTCGCAAACTTGGCTTGCTCAATTTGCAATTTCTGGCTTTCCACTGTTTTCATGATCGCCCAAAGCGCATCACGATGCCGTTCGATTCCTTCTGTGTTTTGTTTCTCGACGATTGCCTGACCTTTCGTTCGCGTGAAGTTTAAAAACTTTAACTGTGTGTCCAAATCTGCAATCAATTTCTCCATTCTTAAGAATTTCGCTTTGTGTTGGGAATCTCCCGATTGCTGCCAACACAATTGTTAAGTCCCGTTCGCTAAACAAACAATCACACTTGAAAATATCGTTTTCAAATTTGTATTCCTTCACTGGATTTTACACAAGGTTTTTCACTCCCTCGCAAGCAGTCACTAGCACGCGTACATTCAGATTACAGAGAAATCATTCACGTATTGTAATAAAGCTAATCCTATTGGTTGAACTTGATCTTCTATTTCCGATCCCTGTCACTTCGCCCTAAGTGATTGACGTTACATTTCACAATAATACTGAGACTCGCTTCCGGTCGGTGATTACAATCGAACAATCAAGTCGAAAACATGAACGAGAAAATATAAAATGGCAATAATTCCAACAATTTTTTCCTTGAGGCTATGATGAGGATTAAATATACACTCAGCAGTCTTCCCTTTGAGATACACTGTTAAAGCTTTCTTTTTATTTAAACATGATGTGTATATTCTAAGCTAAAAAAGCCTGCAAGGAGATGTACTATTAAATGTTTTAAATAATTTAAATTTGTCTAAATATACAAAATTTCAAGTCTAGAACTGGTAGTCAAAGCACATGTATATTTAAAATTAAAATTAGAGTAATACGCTTCAAAATATCTTTTCGTATAATAAATGCAAAGTCTTTGAATCTTAAACTGGCGCACGTAATGTTAAAACTGAAGCTGGATTGTGGGGAGACTATTTTGTTTATGATATCCAATTTTTTATCTAAATCTTCCAAGTCTTCGTTAAATCAGCCACAACAATAACGTGCGACTTTACAATCTTTATAATCAACAATCAGATCCAGAAGTTGAGATCGGACGTCAGCATATACAAGGCGCCTCTGGCTGCTGCCTCAGTCCATATATGATCTCTCCCCACCCTCCCCAGCACACACAAGGACCAGACCACAACACCGGGAACTACGTCCCCTACTCTTTACGAACAGTGAGTGGGTTGTTTAACGTCCCACAGAGTGATTATCAGTTGAGGGTTCAAAGCTATTCACGTTTGCATTGGTTACACTCTATGATTGGTTAGCAAAGCTCATGCCACTTACCCAACCAATAAGAGGCAAACCAAAAACAATGATGTGTCTTGTTACTCGGGCCGAAAGGCGGCAGTAGTTTTGTTTGTTTTTTTTTTTTTTCCGTTAGCGTTATCAAATTCTTCTTTATTTTTGGGGTCGCGATGGGCCGAGAAATAAGACTTCGGGCCACGATTTAAGTTCTCGGTCTCGTTTTTTGTACTCGGGCGGCACGAGTTAAGTTTTTGGTCGCGTTCTTTGTACTCGGGCCGTGAGGCGCCGAGTCTAAAGTTCACCAAATGACGTGTCACATACTGGATGGCAGATGGAAGACACAAATGACTAAAAATAAGACTTATTCCTCTAGAATTTATCAACTTTAACAGAAACGGCATTCGCTTACCTAGAGAGGCATTTTTTTCCAAGGCGAAGACTCTTAAACTTCATGTGATGAACAGACACGAAGAAATTTACGATCCGTCATTGACCCGCGTCACATACATATGGTTTCGTCACGTTCAAATGGTTTCTGTTTCCAAATGAAAGGTGAAAACGTAAGGATTTAAGCCCGGGAATTATAAAAAGCATTCGTATGACAAATGTCGTTTTCCCCTGTATTTCATTCTGACTGCAAGAAATACAATTCTATCTGGTGGTTACTTATTGCCTCACTATATCTCTGTATCTATCTATTTGGGGGAATTAGCGATGCTGGAGGTTATCACTGCTTAAAGATTGTAGGCTTACGCACCACGCAGTCAAATATGGCCCGAGTATAAGCTGAAAACAGCTTCTTGTTTGTACCTATTCTCCCGCGCTTGGTGCTGGCTACATGTAATTGCTTTGAATGCTGATTGGCTATTTGTGATGTTTTTGCGTGATGTTATTAGCCAGAGTAATAATGCTGATTACTCGCTTTTACAAGTTACAGTCAATTAAAAATTGGCCTTATAAGTGAAGCAATTAGAAGTTGTGGATATTTCATGTTGGCACCGTTGTGATTAGATAGACAAGCAATTTGTTCATGTATGATTTGGAAAATAAGTTTTGTTCAAATAGATAGAACGCAATTTCAAAACATAAGCACAAGTTTAAGTTCGAGAAAAGGTTGCTTATAACAAAAGTTGCATTGATTCAACATTGAATGAATAGAACTGGAGAACAACTTGTGTATATTTCGTGAAAAAGTTGTGTGAATCGATCAACAAGTTATACACAATTGGAAAACAAGATGTAGGTATGGAACAACTTGGTGTCTATGAAGAACACACGTTCAAAGCAAATTAAGGACGGTGCCTACTAATACCGAAGTATTTTTGTGTGGTTTATGACTATGCGGGAAAAGCAGATCTTAGCAAGGGCTATTGGAATCCAAAAAGAAAATTGGGGGTAATCATGCATTTTTCAGAGATAACTAAGCAATAATATCTCCAAAAACCGCCAAAATATAAAGCAATGTATGGGATTTTTTCCTAAATCGAAGCTTAATTATCTTTGATAAATGCATGGTTACCCCCAATTTTCTTATGAGATACCAAAAGCATTTGCTAAGTTCTGTTTCTCCGTATAGTTTTAAACTGCGCAAAAATATTCCTGTATTAGTAGGCACCACCCATAGGAAACCCGAGTATCTCGAGATGCGCAGAACGTATGCGCAGTAACAATAGTAGGCACCGTCCTTAAAAGAAACCTCATGAGCAAGTTGCCTGGTTAAGTGTTCACAGTGTCTCATCAAGTTTCTTCAAATGCAACTTTTTCGAAGGAAAACTTAGATCTATTTGCTATCAAACTGAACTCAGAAAGGACAGAGGAGGCATTTTCTTTCAAACAATGTTGTCAAAATGATCTCAAGAACCAAAGTTTCCTTAATTCTCGATCAATGTGTCACAGTCAAAACACAGCGATCCTTAATTTATTGTAAGTCTTGCTGAACATGAGTAACACGGATGTTCCACAGATGCCTCTCTCCCTTTTGAAGGAAAGAGGTGCAGGTACATACATTTGCATTAAGAAAGACAGCCCTCCATTGCTAAACAAAGTAAGTGAATGGTACCGATTTTCCATAGCTACTGTACAGTATATATAAATTAGTGGGATGGTGCTGACATTCCATCACTGTATGAGTACATGTACATTGGGATGTAATGTGATTCTCCATTTTCTTTTGCAGAGTCTTACGGGGACAATGAGGAGGATGATGAAGGTAAGTAATGCACAATAATAAATGTAATGCAGTCAAGAAGTAGCAGCAAGTTCAGGACTGTAATTTGTCACTGCAGTGAATAGTGGTGATTACTGAGGGAGAGTTCTGTGGTTTAGTGAGGTGGTCAGGGTGCTTGACTTGTAACCCATTTCTTGTAGATGTTACATACATTTATTTAGTGGTCCATTGTTCAAAGTTATGGCCACAGTGTAAACAGTGCACTAGTCTACCAGTTTCATGACTATGCTCAATTTGCAACAACAGTTTTTCATTTAATCATTTTTTATGTTCTGTGCCTTACAAAGTAACTTGGCAGCCAAAGTATTAAATTTTCCTTTTCTTTTCTTTTCTTTTCTTTTTTTTTTAGATGTGGACGAAGGTATGTTATGTGGTGTGTTTAAAAACTTTGTGTGGAATTCATGTGTGAATGTTTGAATTGTTATGAATCTGCTTGTTAACTTGTTAGAACCTCAATTGGTTAGAAGTCTGTATGTGGTTGACTTTTTTCTACAGCGGCAAGCTGTCACTTATTTTACAGGGTTTAAAATATTGAAATAGCCATTTGTGTGTGTGTGTGTGTGTGTGTGTGTGTGTGTGTGTGTGTTTGTGTGTTACTATTAAAAGTTCCACAATAGACCTTACCACAAGCAGGTTACCTATGCATATTATATTATGACATGGAGCACTCCACACAATTTTCCATAACATTATTGTTTCTGCCCGCTCTCATTGTCCCAAAAGGGAAGCGAGAGTACACAGGGTTGAGATATTCCAAGGCTGATTAACTCAAGTTTTGCACTGTTTTTTGATTTGGTGTAAATCAATATGGAAATATTTATGATGCTATTCTTGTGACAGGATTTCCTAGTTATGCCATTCCTGATCCATCCACTGCTTTTGAGGGGAAAAAGCAGATTACAGACACCTGGTCTTTATTTGGACGCCACTTCTCACAGGGATATGCCACCGCTGTTACTTTTTCGTACGTGTACCACTACTACTCATGGTTGGGATCTGAACGCTCCTCGTTGGTACCAACTGTCCAGATATCGCCTTCAGGATATCAAATTTTTATTTACGATTGCAAACATGATGTTATGCTGGTAAACAACTTTCTTTGGTCCCGGGCATCATTGACATTTCTGTGGGCTTTTCTCCACTGCCATTTGTTTTTTCCTCCCACCTTGCCCCAAAATATTGCAGATGGTATTGATAATTTTGGCTTTGGTCGGTCATCTTATTTTTTTGAAAACCGCAATAACCTTTTGTTTGGTTTTCCCGCAAACTCGGCATATTGGAAGATCGCTGAGCCAATTGAAGGCAGAATGTCAAAGTACTAACACCGAGCCGAAATTTTGAGTGACCTCAGACCACTCTTGACTGGGGTCCTGACAAAGCTCTAAGGTTTTTTCTGGGTTGTTGTGTGAATTTGACCTATAACAGCTTCAGTTAACCATTTTGTCGCAGCTAGAGTAAATATCTCCCATGTAGAATCACTCTCTAATTATTAATTGACACTCTCTAATTAGCTTAAATTAGCTGAAATTTGTTAATTGAGAATAAAATTTTCCAAGTATTGAGCATTCCGTGGCGCTAGCCTGCGTAACTGGCGAGATTACAATGACTGGGGGTACTTTGTTGGCAGCCGACCCGCCACGTGAAGCGAGCGGCGAAGCCGCTAAGGGTGAGTGCTGCTGTTAAGTATGATGTGTTGATGTAGATTGGAAACAAGTCAAATTGAAATCTCTTGTGGCTTGCGGCTATGCCTCCAAGAAAATAAGGACCTTTAGCATTGCAGAAGAAAGCTTCGTAATAAGATTGCTAGCTCAATGCGAGTTTATAGGACGGAATTCCAAGATTTAATTAAGGCAATTATGAGCTCGCAAACGTGAAAATTGATTCCCTTACTTTTTTCGGAATCAAAGCACTCCTGGTGAAAACAAAGTACGTCAGGTGTATAGTTTTACTAAGGTCTGTTTATAATCAAAAAATGAAAGAAATAGATTTTCCAACTTGTGCCACGTTTTGCTTGATAGTTAAAAGATGGAACAAAGTTAACATATCAATCAACTTTCAAGTGTGCCAGTGAGGCCTGGAGCAAGAAGCGCTGTTCTCACAACTTGCAAAATTCACTTGTCCAGTGGAAAGGGAAAAAATCCTTCTTTCACGGCTTAATATATATTCAATGACCAATCTTTTTTCCGGGCCTGTCACTCTTTTCTCTTGCAATAATACAGCAACAATACCATTAAGGAAGGGAATGAATATTAACCGGTTTGCGCTAACCTTTTGTACAGCGTTCTCTTCAAAACTTAGAATTTGGCTATTTCGGGATGTTCAGTGTTTTGCAGAAGATGAATAAATTCAGCAAAATTAACACACATGCAAAACTCATCAATCGTATTGTTTTGTCGTTGTTGACTTCGTTGTCGTCAAAATGGTTCTGACCCTGACACGGACATCTTTACACGCGCAACACACAAACGCCATGGCAATGACCTAGATAACTGTTTTGCAAGTTGTGAGAACTTTGCTTCGACTTCATTAGAGAGAATGTATGAGACGTTGCTCCCAAGTCGTTAAAATCTAATGAAAGAGATTGAATCTGATTGAATCAACTCAGTATCTACCATTAGATATTCATCAATAGCAATGCCAAGCCTGGTTTTCATATGCCGCCGAACTACCTGCGACACAGCTGCCGGTACTGGTTAGGATACTGTTTCGACATATGAGAGCATACGCTGTCAGGAACAACAACCATCGCAGGCCTTTGCCAGCGGCAAGCCTGTGAAGTTGACTCGAGTTCAACTTCGTAGGCACGGAAGGAACGCCGGCGAAAAAAAAAACGTTTTATGTAATTGGAGCCTGCGATCATCGGCAATGTACCAGCGGCAAATATAGCCCACAGTTCATTACACCTAAAATGGTGGATGTTGTGGAGGTAGAGGACGATGCTGACGTTCTAGCGCGCTTTTTCAAATTCACCGAGGGGTACGTCCCAGGTACACTGGAGCCACCACTGCAATGCACCTGGGACGAGAAATCACGTCAACCAGCCACTGCAACGCAGGTCATCGCAGGTAGGTCGACAGCATATGAGAACCGGGGCTCTACATGCAAGTTGTGTGTTGGTAGCTCTTGATTGTGAAAGGGTTAAGTATGCTTTGGTTTATCTGCAGAAATAGACATGAAAATTTTAAACTCGCTGGTAACCTCGCAAATGTCAAATTGAAAATAGCGCCCAATTGTTTCCATGAGTTTGTTGATATGCAAGAATTCCATTCGGGAGCTAAAGCAATGAGGACGCTGACGGTAACGAGAGCGTCCTTCGAAATATAAATTCACGTGTTTGTAACTACTTTGAGATTATTCCAACTCGTACTGGTGCAGTGTGGCCGAACCATTGTTAAATGAGCGAAAAATTCACCACGTTGTGCTCACGTTCGGAAATGAAATGTGCTAAAGTGTATAACGCACGTACAGGGCTGTTGTTTTTTCTCATGAAACCTATCGTTTTTCGTCATTTGCCTGTTAGTAGGTTATATGAGTCCTTTCTATGTTTTTATTCAATTTCTTAATGTGAACACGGTAGTTACATTTGTAACGTAATGTGACAGGATAACTGCTTCCGTAGCAACTAAAGCGGTGCTTGTGTACTTTTATCTGGCATAAACTCCCTTGTAAGCACCCCCTCAGTTGTAAAAGCATTAGTCTCTAAGAAAGAGATATTGGTGATGGAATGTATTTTACTGATGCTTTTAACAAAATAGATGGTGTGAACTCAGGAGTCATATCAGAAGTGAGTGTAGTCCTAAGAAGGGCTGTTTGAGGTAACATTGACCGACGTTTCGACAACCGGAGCATAAGTCGTCACTATAGTCCACTTGACTGTAATGACAACTCTCGCTCAGGTTGTCGAAACGTCAGTCAATGTCAACTCAAACAGTCCTTCTCAGTAGTTTATGTTATGTGCTTATGACAATTTTTTATACTTTCTCAGTTACAAGACTGAGGTGCCCCCAGTTATCTCCCTTTTGGTAGCTGACATAGATGGATTAATTCCTTTATGTAGAAATGCTGAAATTAATTTTAGGACCGACTTTTGTAAAAGATAAGAAAATAAATTCGTGTCTGTTGTTGTTTATTGCAGGCTTTTAACGCACTGGAGTTTTTCTGTCTTTATGCATATGCACAAGAATTAGCAATTGCATACTTAAATCTTCCATCAGCTTCTACCTTTATTTATTTATTTATTTATTTATTTCAAGACACGCATTATTTACAACACTAACATTTCTAACTAATTAAACAATTACAGTGCTAACATTACTTATTTACAACAAAGACAGACTGGAGGCGTTGACGCGGGATGTTTTGTTACCTGGTCGATGAAAGCACCCACAGTTACAAGCGGTTAAAACGTACAAAGATGTTAATCCTCAGTTCAGTATTACAAAAAGTGTTACTTGTACTGTCTCCAAAAAAAGTGAGAGAATAAGGCAAGCCATGCTGATGACGCCTAACAGGGCCGAAACAGCTGTCCGTGGGTGCTACTGCCCGGGTGATATGTAATAGATCAAACACGAGGAAGAGTGTTTCCTCCGATTTCCAAACACCGAGAAGTAGGTTGGAAAAACGAGGCGCAGCCGATTTTTTTTTAACCAACTTCGAGGTGTTTGGAAATAGGAGGAAACACTCTTTCGAGTGTTTGATATAGCTTCTCAAACTATTGATAATTCTTGGAGAAATTCGAAGCAAAAGTTCACAAAATTTTATGATAATTAAGATCACATTTCCTTTGTTTTCTCTTCATGAATTATTAGTTTTGTATAAAAAATTTAACCAGCAATCTGTAGAAAAGGGATAGGATGATGATGATGATGATGATGATGATAATAATAATAATAATAATAATAATAATAAAAATAATAATAATAATAATAACAATAATAATAATAAATGTTATTTAACCAAGGCGACCTCTTCAGCATAAAATGCTGTTATCAATAAGGGCCCTGCAAATAGAAAACAACACTTTATTAAAAACAGAAAGTTACAATTTAGGTATATACCTACCCACAAATAGCTAAAGCTAGTCGAGGTGGGTAGGTATGACTATATTAAAGTAAATACAAAAAAATTTTGGTGTTTACAAAGCAACAGCAGCAGCTAAAATAAAACTTAAATAAGTATTAAAATAATAAGAGAATGTACGGAACAAAAAGGATTCGCAAGCTATATTGTCAGAAATTACAGGATTATTACAAATTTACAAGCTTTTGATTATTTCAAGAATTGAAGAAGGTGTAACGTAAGCATTTTCTATTTTAAAATGTTGATTAGTATTTCATGCATTTAGCGTAAAAACAGCCACTAAATTTAAAGTAATTAAAAAAGCTTGAAATCTAAAATACGAGTTTTAAAAATCATGAGAGTTAAGATCCTTCATTTCATTTGGAATGTCATTAAAAAGTTTTGATCCTTTAAAATAAAAAGACATTCCTTGCAGTCTCAGTTCTCACTTTGGGAAGCATTAGATTCTTCCCGCTTCCCCTCGTGTTGTGGATAGTTCTAAAAACCTTAAAATGATCTTTAAACAAGATGCCCATACTGGCATTTACGCGTGATGCTGTGCATGATTTATTTCCGTTGTACGCTTCGCAGATTTTAAAGCTATGTTCCCTTCGCAAGTTGAAATATTACGTTACGGTACTCGAGATCATATCGGGAATTTCTTTCTGACTCACGCGCTATTCAGGGTTATTTATATTTCCTAATTCTCTTAGAGATCATACCGGAAATTGCTTTCGGTAAACGTCATGACCCAGGGCAGATTACCGCATATCTTTACACTCAGAAGGCGGACAGAAGACGGTATTATTGTGGCAGACAAAAAACTTTCCTAAATGAACGCGAAAACTTTAAGTAGAAATTGACAATGAAACGTTTAATTTTTTATGAAGGGGATATCGGTTTAGGCATCAGTTCGACAAAGCTTGAAGCCCAGGTAATGTCAGTCTTGGCATTGCAAAACACGATCTGGCCAGTCAATGCCAAATTTCCTTGCTGCAAGCTGTCCATGTTCCACCGTTTTAAATGTCGAGTGCTTCTTGGAAGTTATTCTTTCGATTTACCGCTTCAAAAGGGTTAATTTTCTTTTTGAAAACGGTACATTGGAATCTAAAACAATATGGCCACGTCACTAAAGAAGCCTTTTCAGTTCTACCGAGAGGTCACTAGGACGTGACGTCAAAATAGTAATTAACTCCCGTCCGATCCCTCCTGACATACATATATCTTATTCGATGGTTTTACATATAATACGCGCGGATATTTTGCGAGTTGCGTAGTATTTTTCCGAGCCCCGAAGGGGCGAGGAAAAATACGAGCAATGAGCAAAATGTCCGCGAGTATTATATGTAAAACCATCGAATAAGAGATTTATTATTCCACTACAAAATGATTTTGTTATTTTGGCTTCTCTGTTTTGGTAACAGTTTTGAAATACACCCGGCATTAACTGTCCATCGGTATATGGCGCGTACGAATGACGTAAACAACACAGAAAGCCAGTTAAATGTCTTTAATTTGATTGGATAAAATGAAAAGATAAACTGAAATTAAAATGACAAGTGATTGGCATGCTAAAAACTTGTTTTTGAGCTTGCATCGTTTAAAAAACTATTCTTCGTCCAGTCCGGCCATTGTTGCTCCTTTTTACTCGTGGATATGCTTTAGCATCACGAGTGTTAGGGGCATTGTGTATGCAAATGAATCACTCACTCCGGTGTAACCGGAAGTGGAATAATAGCCAATCCCACGTCGGAAAAAAGCGACAGCCGGAAATACGTCTGCGATCGCAGGTTAGATTTCTGTGGGTCGCCATTGCATGGCTGTTTTTTAGTGCTCTCGCTGCATTCTCCAACATTAGAAGCAAGCGTCTGAAAAAGTGACAAAGTAGTGTTCTCCGAAGGTGAAGCAAAAGATTCTCAACAAATGCAGATTGACTGATACAATAAAGAGCGATTGTGCACCGCCTCCACTCACCGAGGCGTAAATCTCGATGTCGAAGTCGAATCGACGGTAGGTGAGAAGACAGAAGTTTGTGACCTTTCATGTATTGTTGAATTATCCGTTAAATTTCCTTCTACTACAGGCACATACGAACAATTCCGCTACGCTCAAGACGAAATAATTGAATATTTTCTTTGCCGCGCGCGGGTCGCGTCGGGCTACGGAAATATAATTGTTAATCATTGTAATCACCGATGTAATTATCACTCACTTTCTGCTTTTTTTTCCCGTAGAAAAGCCACACTTAAAGAAATAACAAAGAGAATCGAGGATCACAGCTGCCTTTCAACACCGTTTAGGAATACTTGTACTATTAATATCGGTTAACAAATTTGCATATCCGTGATTACGGTAAAGTTGCGCGTCTCCGATATTTTCATTTCGTTTGGCAGATTTTCATTTAAATCAGGGAATCTAAACCTTCTTTGGCATTCAGTGAACTCGCCGTTTTCCAGAGCCGTTAGCTATCCGTTCGGTACCTGTCCTTTGTTTGATGGATTACTTTACCTTACGCAGCGAAATCATTTATTGCATCGAAATCGCTTTTGGTAATTAAGCTATGCGAACTACGACTGAGGGACATGAGCATGTGAAAGTTAGTGCATGTGCATATTTTCATCTGGTGAAATTTAACTTTTTAATTCATGAGTCTTTTCCCGTCATGAAGTTTATTTATTTATTTTCATTGTGTTTTTACAAAAACGTGGCAAGCTTTTAATAAACTGATATAATTCAGGAAGTGTTCTGTTGGTGCTTTAAAATGACCTGAAGATATAAAAAATAAATGCTACAGTTGTTGGAAAGCCATTTACATGTAAGGAAAATAATTTGAATCTCCTCACAAATAGGGCCTTGTGCCTTGTGTGATCTAGACCTGAAACGCAAAATCTTCAAACTCAAACCAATCCATTCGAACAAAAATATTCGGAAATTCTGATACAAAATCAAAATGGAACGGCAATTTTCAAAAAAGTCAGTTTGTTACGAAGAGTTTTGGCATTTCATTTCGATCAGACACTCGGCTCTAGCTACTCCAGCAGTGATCAACATTATTTACAAATGAAATGTGTTTCCGTCTTACTTCACCCCACATGCTTAAGAATTCTTCCCTCAAGGTGTTTGCTTTGATAACGAAGACAACATTGCCCCTTCCATTGATCAGTTGTCGGGTAAGTCGAAAACAAAGAAGTGAAAATAAAGTTGATGGAAAGTTCTGTTTCTTAAAACTGTAAAAATGCACTTACAACTCCATCGACATCGTGGAAGAACAGAATCATCCTTCAAGGACGATTACCAGCCCTTTGAGGTTGAACGAAGGAATATCAAGGGATAATAAGCACCAGGCACAGAGTGATGTGTCGCGCTCGGATTTCTAGATCACGCGATCTCGGGCTCGGTTTTTTGAAGGGCTACGTTTGAAAAACTAGTTTAAGTCTCGGCCTCGGAATTTAAACGAGAGTCTCGCAGGCCTCGAATTTTTCCACTATACCCCCTCTGGAAATATGTCCCTTAGGTCACCCCCCTCCCCCACTGAAAACTAGTTTGGGCAAACTGACCACCTTCCTCCCACCCCAAGGAAAAATTGGAAGATAGGAGGCAGCCACAAACATCTACATAACATTTGAATCCTCAAAACCAAAAAAAAAAAAAAATGATGACGCCTCCCCCGAGGACATACCCAAAATTTGCCTTCCTTGTTTGATTCCTCCTTTACCCAAATACCACAAATTTTTGTGAGGCTAACTCAAGTCTAAGTGGAAATCTGCTGCCCAGGCTGTCAAACCCTGACCCTGTTTATGACAAAAGTATTTCCACTTCTCTTACGTTGTTCATGACATGAATTAATTTTTCGAAAAAGAAAAAAAAATATAAATTTCTTACTTGCTAATCCGTTTTAACAATTTGTAGGTAGTCCGAGAAAAATAGACGCATTCCTTCCCCCACCCACCCTCCATGGGGGAAAAACGCGTGAAGAGCCCTAAGAGTCATCGTCACTATTCCAAACTATTATAAATTAAAGCCACCTTTTAGTTAAGCCCATGGCATCAATGGCCACTTTCATCGCCATATCCACGAGTTAACGATAGTGTCACTTTGATTTCTGCCTTTTCCGACCGTATTCGCTCTGTTGTAAACCGGTCAAACCGGAACACTACAGTGTATTACGGCCTCATATTTTGCGCGTTCTCTTGACCTTATTTGATGAAATGACATAATAGTGGAATAATAAACTAAGATATTGCATTCTGATTGAACCGTTTTTGTTAAAGACAAGGACGATAGGAGACTAAAAGATCCCCTCTAGGAGAAAACTGAATTTGATACATGTAAAACGAGTTAATAATTGAAAGATGCACATTTGAAGCTACCATGAAAAAAAAAAAAGGATGCTTTAATGGCATTTACACGGAATGCTTAATGTAGCCCCATTTATTCCTCATTGTATGCTTCGCAGATTTTTAAAAACTATCCTCCCTTCGCAATTGCAATAATTGAATGGTTTTATTCAGAGATTGCGTAATATTTTATCGTTGTGTTACTGGGAATCATACCGGAAATTACTCTGCAATAACCTCATGACCCCGCTTGAACTGGTCTGGCTTCCTTCGCGTTGAATTATTTGATCTGTTTATGAAAGCGTAATTTCTTCGCTGTGAACTCTCCCAATTTCCACCGTTTAAACTGTCGAGTACTACTTAGAAGTTATTATTTCGATTTACCGCTTGTAAAAGGTTTGTTTTCTTTATGAAAACGGCAGAACAGAGTCTTAAATTCATACATGTGGCCGTTTAATGAATCAGTGAATCAAATGATGCTTTGACGTCACAAAGGTAGGTGTGAGTGGGTCCCCTCCCTCGCGATATACGCGACAAGAATGGATTTTGATTGGCCTGCTTTTGTTGAAGACAATCAGAACAATACATCCCTACTAGGAGAGGGCAGAGTTTAATGAATAAATTAATGTGCAGATTTGTGACTACGACGAAGAAAAAAAAAAGAAATCAACCCATTTTTAGACACGGTATCCCCCAGGGTATCCCGCGTAAAAAAAGATACCCGTCCCAAACCTAGACACGGCCTGCCCTGCGGGCATTCCGTGTAAAAAGAAATCTACCCGTTTTTAGATACGGGATGCCCCTCACGGCATCCCGCGTAAAAACGAAAAAAGAAATCTACCCGTTTTTAGACGCGGTATGCCCCTCAGGGCATCCCGCGTAAAAAATAAAAAAAGAAACCTACCTGTGTTTAGACACGGTATTTCCCTCATGGCATCCCGCGTAACAAGATGCCTATACTGGCATTTACGCGTGATGCCGTGGCTGATTTGATTGATAAAACTGTCCTTGTTAATGGAATAGTTTGAGTCACGAAGATCGCGTTATGTTGTTTCCCTTGTGTTACGCTACTTATGGTTGTACCGGAAATTCCACTACGATAACGTAAGCTTATCAATGACCTCTTCTTAGTCTTATCGTGGTTCTAGACCTGTCGAACAAAGCACGATTCCTTCGCCAGGAACTCTCCCATTTCCACCGTTTTAAATTTCGAGTGCTTCTTAGAAGTTATTCTTTCAAGTTATTCTTTCAAGTTGAATTGTCTAAAGAAACTGTTTACATCCTCGCTCGCATCTCCTGAGAATTTTGGTATCGGAATGTTGTTAACAGAGGGAAAAGAAGGAGTCTGATGCAATTTTTCCAATGCCTTCGTCAGGGTCTGCATTTGATTCCGCCATTGTTTAGCGAAGAGTTCGTTTTGCTCGGTTATTAATTTTGTGATGTCCTCGAGATTCAAAGCCATCTGCAGACAGTATTTTTTTTTTGTTTCTCTATACAAAAATTTGTTATGGCAATTAGGTGAAACACCCGTCCGTTTCGCGTGAGACCTGACCGAGTTCCGTAAAAAAAAAACATTTTGTCTGATCCCTTCAATCTTTGGCATAATTGGCTCAGAATGATATGGAACATCAAATTGAATTAAATATAGGCATTGACTTTAAAATAGCTGGATGAAAAGTGTATAATTACAGTAAATTACTCTTCTTATGAGCCTTCTCTACCTGAGATAAAATTCTGGCTTGTTCTTTCACCTCTTCCACTCACTTAAAGTTCACGTAATTCCGCGGTACTCACATCCTGTTTGCCATTGTGTGGGGACTTTCCTAATGTTGTTTGTGAGAGGTAAACGTCCAGTTTGTATTAGGTAAGGTTTCTTTGTTCGTGCAAAAAATTTGGAAAACCTAAGATATCTGAAAGGCTGAATTCCAATACAGCAATTCAAACTGCTTGCCAGAAAGTAACCAAGTTTTCCTAAATCCTGTCGAAGCAGATTTTAGTTTAAGGCTAAAAGAAAGGTAAAAATTCAACTGAAAACGATTGAGTTGGCAACAAAGGACCTAGAAGGTGTTAAAGTGTGCAAACGAAGTTGGATTTTAATGAGGTTCGCTAAGCTGATCATTATGCGAACTCCGGCTCTAAGATGTGAGTGAGCACGAGCCCAAAACAAACTTTCATTAAAGATAGGCTATATCATTTTCCAATTTCACAGCTGAAAACACTTTCTAAAGGAAGCAGTAAGTCTTTTTAAAGATAAGTTTTTTGAGGTGGTGTTTTCCCTAATTGAAAAGTTAATTACCGAATATACTAAGAACTCAGTTTCTATGAAGCAAAAATGTAATACAAGAAAGTGAATTAATATTTAGGCTTGTAGCGAAGAGTAAAAATAATATAGTAAAATAAAGCTAAATATTATCGTACGTTTACAGTAGTCCCCATAAGTAGTTGTGTAATATCATGTCCACATAAGTTTAGCAAGAAATTCCTCTTGGAGAGTTAGTGAAACCCGAGGAAGCAAATGTCTTGACTATATAAAGAGACAGGAAAACAAGCACGGAAACACAGAGCTCACAAGTTAGATGATTATGTCCCCATAAGAATTGCATGGGTACCCATAAACATTCAAAGTTGGTAACCGGCAGGTCCTTATAACTAAAACCCCACAAAACAAATTGAAATTTCCTTAACCAAAAGTAATGTAGAGTTCTCCACCGTCATCCGTTCGCTAAACACGCTCTTTTTCTTTTTCAAACCTTTTCAAATAATTTCTCTTCCACCGAAATAATTTTGTCTTCCATCGTAAGCAGTGCCTAACTCGAAAGCAGCATGCTCCTTTGGGCACTGCTCACACTAAACCAAACAAATTTATCCTAATTCTTTTTAATCCTCCTTTGTAATATAAATGTTTATTGTTTTTTATGTATTGTATTGAATCTCGTTGTACGTGTGAAAAATAAAATTGAATTGAATTGAATTAACTCTAATCAAGTGTTTAAAGAGACGGGCTACCAAACATCCATATATTTTTTTGGATACCTCCAATAGAAGCGGGGGTCCTCACAAGAGGTTTATGGAAACACAGACCTCACAAGTTAGGTGAGTATGTCCCCATAAGAATTGTATGGCAAGCAGTACCCATAAGTATTCACAGTTGAGTAATGGGCAGGTCCTCATAACAAAGACCCGACAAAAAAAAAATGAAATTTCTTTAAGTGCAATCAAAAAGTTTAAAGAGATGGGCAAATAAGCTACCAAACATTCGTATTTTTTTTTATACCTCCAATTGAAGGGGGGGGGGGGGGGGTCCTCACAAGAGGTGTATGGAAACACAGACCTCACAAGTTGCCAAAGGTGAGTATGTGTGTGCGTGTGTGTGCGAGCGAGCGAGCTTATTAACTATACATTTTCAGTTTAAGTAGCCCGCATAGAATAGCTCTGCTAACTGCGCCCGCGCTACTCGTTGCTTTCCCTCTCGCTCGAGCTTCTCGCGCTTAGAATTTCGTGCTTGCTCAGTTTTTTTTTGCGTTCTTCCCCGAGGATTTTCAAGCAAAAAAGAGACTTCTCGCAATCTTTATCTCTGTTGGATGCTTGACCACTTGCCACCGGATCGTAACGGGAATTTCATATTATGCTGCCGCTAAACCCTTGACCAAATGAACTCAATTTCAATCAGTCACTTTTTATATTTTCCTTGAGATCTCCTATACAACGTTAAGTGTGGATATAGACGTTCTCGATACTAGAAACTGATTTAAGTAATATGTTTGGAGGAGTCCAAAATATCTCTTATTATCACCACCTATGAATGCCGAAATAATAAAACTTGGAGTCCTGCAGTGGACTGACAAGAATACAGTGAGAGTAGATTGAAAATAATTAAATGCCAGCCACATAAAGTGCTTCCCGGGAGTAGTTAGATATATGAGGGTATCAGCCCACTTTTCAAAAAATGATAAAAAAATCCCATACAAATCCAATATTTTTCCTAACTCCTGCAACGGAGACGCCATAAACCACACATTATCTCACCCCAATAACTACATAAAATACTATTTCAGCCTTTGAATTCAACCCTAACTCCTGCAACGGAGACGTCAAAAACCTAAAAACCTAAATCCTCGGTTTTCAAAAAACCTAAATTTTTTTCCTCGGTTTCTCAAAAACCTAAATTTAGGTTTTTCATAAATGACACCAAACTGATCCCCAACTCACAAACAATCATCGATTAAATCCAACCAACTCATCAATCGCTGATTTGAATGATGAAGAAAAAAACCGGTTATAACCGGTTGTGAAAAATTATCTAATCTAATTTATATGAACAACCAATTTGATCATAATGATAAAACATATTTTATTCATCCAACATTTGAGAATTATGGAGCCTCAGTTGATGGTTATATTATCAATCGAAAAAGATTAGAACCCAGAAAAGGATATTTGTCTGAGAACGGCTATTATATAATTTCTCCGGGACGTAACAATACATGCCCCGCTCATCGATTCGTCTATGAGGCCGTAAATCAAACAATAATTCCACCTGGATTGCAAGTTAATCACATCAATTCCAACCGTCAAGACAATTTCATTGAAAATTTGCAATTGGTGACAGCCTCTGAAAATATGAAACACATGCACAAAGCCAGAAAAGCCTTTTTTAACAGCTCATACTCTGAAGAAGAATTGCAAACAGTCAATAGATTAATGGAATTTCCACCAATGGAAGACAATGATTGCGAATTTACCAGGACAGAAAATAAGTTAATCAATAAGATGTATTACAGAATGTGTCACGATATGGACGACACTGATTTTCCACTTTACAGGGATTAATGATGTTGAATACAAGGCTAATTTAATCAACATTTTGATTTGACTATGAATGATGTGGTTTTGGAAGACAGTTTTGACATGAATTTGAAAACCAAAAGGGCTTAAAGACAAAACTCGTATAATTTTTAAGGAGAAAAAAAGTGAAAAAATAAAAATTAGCGAAAATTATGAGACCTCCAATTTCATGAAAATTAAATGGAATTGAAGGCCTTGATGCCACAAACAAGAAAACACGATAAAAGGAGCCGATCTGGTACTCCGTCCACGCAAAATCCAGATATGGTTGAATCTGTTGGTGTTCAATCATTTAAGCAAAAACCAATCGCAAAGACTATTAATATTAATGATAAAATATTTTATATACATCCTATGTACACTAATTATGCATCATCTAATGATGGGCAATTATTAAACATGAAAACTAAAAGATTGTTAATGGGGTCAAAAATAAAAGATGGTTCACGAAGAATTACTTTGAATCAATCACCATTACCTAAAAAAACTATTGCATTTCATCGATTTGTCTACGAATGTTTTAATGGTGTATTACCAAATGATGTTGTTATCGTTCATATTAATGGGATAAAAGATGATAATAGAATTGATAATTTACAAATGGAATCTTCTATGAAGGTTGTTAAGGAATTAGCAAAAAATGTTAATTCAAACATTGATTACGACTCTGAACTTTCAGATAAGGAAAAGATAGCTATTGACAAAGCATTCAATAGAATGGTTAAACGAATTAATAAAAGAACTGATATGCATTTTTCTAGAAATTAATTTTTGGTAATTTTTTGTAAATATTCCCTGAGTATTCAATACATTGAGTATTCAGGGCATGTCCCACAATAAAGTAACACGAAAAAGGAACCTGCCAGATGTTCCACTGATATCTGGCATAACTGATGTTGGTAATCGTCAGTTATTAGCTAATTTACCACAAACCCCAAACACACCCAATAGAAATAATCTAACATATATAATATTATGAACAAATCTAATTTAGAAAAATTGACAAAAGATCAATTAATAACACTTTTACTTGAAAAACAAAAACCGGTTCCAATGCCGAGAACCAAGAAAGTTACTCCAATTCCTTTTCCACGAAAATCAGTCAAACAAATGGTAAAAGATTATGAGAATACAATCATCAAGCCGCCAATGCAATTCAGAGATCGACCAATTGTTCAACCAAGAAACAACATAATTCCACCTCCGATTCAATTTGCTGATAAACCCAAAGCTGCACCCAGAGTGAAAAAAGTATCATTTGATAATCAATTAATACCCAAAGCAGCACCAAGAATGAAGAAAGTGACTCCAATCCCAACACAAAGAACCCAAATCACAGAAGTTGCAAGAGCATTCAAGGGATATACAAAATCTTATGATGTTGGAATTAAAAATGAAACAGATCCTTTGATTCAAATGAGTTCAACCAGATTAGCTATTGCTCATTTTATGAAACAATTATTAACTCAAATGAAAGGAATTAAATTTATTGAAACTTTGACAATTTATTTTGAACAACAAAAAGGAAACCAAACTGTCTCCAGAATTGGATATTTTAATAGTAAACCAAAAACAATAACTAATGCCAATGATTTTCAAGAATCTTTGGATGTTAATGTTGAACAAATTATGAATGATATTCACAAATGGATTAGTGAAGGTTCAGCTTGGATAATTAAATCAATCAATGGACATTACATCAATATTATCAAATATGAGCCTCTTACTGGAAGTTCTTACATTAAACTTCCAACTGAACTTCAACATCACAAATGTGGATTGATAAATCTTAAGAATAAAGACAATGAATGCTTTCGATGGTGTCACATCAGACATTTGAATCCACGAAATGACAATCCACAAAGAATCAAAAAAACTGATAAAGCATTTGTCGAAAAATTGGATTACCAAGGAATTGAATTCCCTGTTTCAGTCAAACAATATAACAAAGTTGAAACACAAAACAATATCAACATCAACGTATTCGGTTATGAAAACAAACAAACTTATCCAATTTATGTTTCAAAAGAAAAGTTTGATGATGTATTGAATTTGCTGTTAATCTCAGATGATGAAAACAAACATTATGTTTATATTAAAAGTTTTAATAGATTTATGTATCGAAAAACAAGAAATAAAAATAAGAAACATTTTTGTATGCATTGCCTTCAATGTTTCTCCAAGGAAGAAATATTGTTGAAACACAAGGAAGTATGTATTGAAATCAATGGTGAACAATCAATCAAAATGCCTGAAGTTGGCTCAAAAATAAAATTTACAAATTATAATAAACAAATGCAAGCGCCATTCGTGATATACGCAGATTTTGAAGCAATCACTGAACCAATTCATGGTTGTAATCAATCTAACCAACAATCTTTTACTGAAGCTTATCAAAAACACACTGATTGCGGTTTTGGTTACAAAGTTGTTTGCTGCTATGATGACAAATATTCCAAACCAATAAAATATTATCGTGGAGAAAAAGCTGTTTACAAATTCATGGAGGCAATGCTTGCTGAAGTCAAATACTGCAGACAAACTATTAAATACAAATTCAATAAACCATTAGTCATGTCTCCAGAAGATGAAGACAAATTCCAAAAAGCAACATCTTGTCATATTTGTGGTAAAAAATACAAGAAAACAGATAAACGTGTCAGAGATCATTGTCATATTAATGGAGAATTCCGTGGCTCAGCCCATAATCAATGTAACAGGGATTTTACAATAACTAACAAAATCCCTGTAATATTTCATAATTTGAAAGGATATGATAGTCATTTTATAATGCAAGAAATTGGTAAAATTATTGAGACCAATACTTATGTGGATAGAAAAGGTGAAACCAGACAACACAAAATTAATGTAATCCCAAATAATATGGAGAAATACATGGCCTTCATGTTGGGTTATAATTTAGTATTTATCGACAGTCTTCAGTTTATGAATCAATCATTGGCAAATCTTGCAAAAAATCTACCAGAAGATGCATACAAATATACCAATGAAGTCTTCAAAGGTGAAAAACTGCAATTAATGAAACAAAAAGGAGTTTATCCGTATGATTATATGAGTAATTTTGATAAATTCAATGATACTCAATTACCAACCAAAGATGAATTTTACAGTCAAATGAATAATACTAATATCACTGATGAAGAATACAGTCATGCACAAAATGTTTGGAATACTTTTAATTTGAAAAATATGGGCGAATACCATGATTTATATCTCAAATCTGATGTTTTATTGCTGGCTGATGTATTTGAAAATTTCAGGAAAACATGTTTGGAATATTATAGATTGGATCCATGTCATTATTTTACATCTCCGGGATTATCATGGGATGCAATGTTGAAAATGACTGAAGTCCAACTTGAATTAATTACTGATGTTGATATGTATCAATTCGTTGAAAAAGGCATGCGTGGAGGAATCAGTTATATTGCCAACAGATACGGCAAAGCAAACAACAAATACATGCAAAATTGGAATAGAAATGAGCCTAGTAAACATATCATGTATTTGGATGCCAACAATCTATATGGATGGGCTATGTCACAACATCTTCCAACTGGGAATTTTAAATGGTTGAATAAACAACAAATAAAAAACATTAATTGGAAAACGATTCCCAAAGATAATAAGACTGGATATTTGTTAGAAGTTGATTTGGATTACCCAAATGAATTACATGATTTACACAATGATTATCCATGTGCTGCTGAACAAATCAAAGTGACACCAAATATGCTGTCAGATTATTGTAAAAGAATTGCAGATAAATTTGGAATAACAAGTGGACAAGTCAAAAAACTGATTCCAACATTGCGAAACAAATCAAAATATGTATTGCATTATCGTAATCTGCAATTATATCGTGTATTGGGTTTGAAATTGACTAAAATCTATCGTGTATTATCCTTTAATCAAAGTCCTTGGTTGAAGACATACATTGATTTCAATACACGTCAAAGAACTAATGCAAAGAATGCTTTTGAAAAAGATTTTTTCAAATTGATGAATAATTCAGTGTTTGGTAAAACCATGGAGAATATCAGAAAACGGGAAGACATCAAATTGGTAACCAATGAGAAACAATTGATGAAAATGACATCCAAACCAACTTTCATAAACAGTAAAATATTCAATGAAAACTTGGTTGCAGTCCACAAAATCAAGGAATCATTGACTCTCAATCGACCAGCATACGTTGGTATGTGTATCCTTGATTTGAGTAAGACTCTCATGTATGACTTTCATTACAATTTCGTTAAAAACAAATATGGTAACAAAGCCAAATTATTGTTCACGGATACTGATAGTTTGACATACGAAATTGAAGCCGAAGATGTGTATCAAGATTTTTGGAATAAAAAAGAAATGTTTGATAACTCGGATTATCCATCAAATCATCAATATTTTGATGCCACAAATAAGAAAGTCATTGGCAAGTTCAAAGATGAAGCCGCTGGTGTACCCATTACTGAATTTGTTGGTTTGAGATCCAAGATGTACTCATACATCAAAGACAACAATAATGGTGGTAAAACAGCTAAAGGAATCAAAAAGAATGTGATTAAAAAAGAAATTCAACACTCTGATTACAAAGATGTTCTTTTCAATGAGAAACAATTACATCACCAAATGAAAACAATCAGAAGCCACAATCATGAACTCGGAAGCTTTGTCATCAATAAAACATCTTTGTCATGTTTTGATGATAAACGATATTTACATCCGAATGGTCTTGATTCATATGCGTATGGACATTTTCGTTTGTAAACAAAATTTGTGACAAAAAACTTGTGCCTCAAACTTTGTGTAAAAACTTGGTTTTCGATTTTCATTCAATTTCATTTTTGTATTTTTATCTATTTTTCGACTATTTTTTCATCAATTTTCGAATGTTTTGTTGGGTGTATGCCCCATAAAACAAAAAACAAGAATGGTATGATGGGTGCCAGACACATGCCAATCCCCATCAAAGATGATTCCATGCAGGTGGAATCATCTCTGTGTCAATCCCTGCATTGCTATGATTATTGCTTCTTTTGCAACTATCACAAAGAATCATCCAATAAAACATCAAATATGCCATATTGTTGTGAAAATCAAAACATTCGAGATATCTCTGGTCAATTGACTTGCATTCATTGTGGACAAGTGATTGGTGAGGATTTCAAAACAGAATACATCAATTTTCATGCCAATTTGTTCAAAATATACAAGAAAACAGTGTATAATAGAAAATACCATTTGTCGCATACATTAGATCAAATTATTTTGAAAAACAAAGTTGAAATCAGGTGTTCAACCAATTTCAAAATTCATAAAATATTCGTTGAAATAAACAAAATACTGCCACAAATCAATGGTAAAAGAAAGAGAATAATCAGATTGAAATATCTTTTGCATAGAATATTGCAATTTATGAAAATTGATTCTTCCCAAATTGAGTTGACAAAATCCAAAAAAACAATGAAATTATACAATGTTTATTGGGATAAAATTATGGACATTATTGGCCCCAAAATCATGCACATTATTAATCATACATAAGTGAATATCTGATATTTTTTATCATATTTGCCACCCCATTTATCGACAATCGGCGAATTATCCAAAATGAAATCATCATTTTGAGTAAGCTTGTTTGTCAAATCATCTCTATCAAAATGTCCATTTCTCATTATTTCTTTTATTTCATTTAATAAATGTCCGTAAGTTTGAAAAGCATACTGGCATTGATAAAGTTTGATTTCAACTTTTTTATGCTTCATATAAGCTTGAATTATGACAGACACCGATGATATTGCCAATAATGAAGCTCCACTGGTTGCAACCGATGATGCAATACCACCAGTTGCAAACACAATGGATGAAATATTACCAGCGAATTCCCATTTTTTGAATCTTTTGTATGCACTTTTGTACATCCACATCTTTTTGTGATATGACATGTAATAAGCTTTCAATTCATCAATTTCTTCTGTTGATAATCGATTTGAAATATGATTGAAATCAATTATTAATTTCTTCTTTTGCATATATTATATGGTTATCTTATTTTTGATGCAATAATAGAGACCAGTTATTTGACCCAAAAACATGCATTTTTTCATCCAATTGAATGTTTTTTTCTCATTAATGGTGTACATGTATCCTTTGTCATGATGATATTTGTTGTAAAATTGACCATAAGCATCATGTAATATTCCATGAGACCTGATATATGGATGCCAACCAAATAATTTATGGAGAATAGCTGTTAACCATCCATCTCCAGGTCCAATTAATCCGATTCCATCATGAATTAACTCTTTGTAAACTTCATCAGGTAAACCTGTGTTGTAATGTTTTTCATACAAATATGTGAATATTACGATACTTTTTATCATACATTCCTGTCTGGGTAATATTGGAAGACTCAATTTACGGTGAAAATCTATCATCGATGTTCGAATGTGTTCTTGCAATTCTGACAATTCTTTCATTATACAATTTGATTACAATATTTTTATAAAATAAAGTAACGGAGTCCACGACCTAGTGGTTATTGTCAGGTAATTGTATCCTAATATATTCAACAAAATACTTCATTGTCCAATCAGATGGATGATTGTTGAAGTAGCAATAATAGTTTTCAAATGACACATCAAAGAAGAATTCCAATTGATCAAATGATGATGACACCAAATCGGATTTGGAATGATGATATCTGTCATTTCTCCTGATATATGTGTTTGTCACAATAATCTCTTGCAATGTATTGATTCCTTTAATGTCATCTTTACTCAATAATTTTATCCATGTGTAATTTGTTTTTGGTATTGTACCACTTTTTCTTCCTATTCTCATTGCAACTTGATTGTTGAGAAACGTTACAGCTTCCTGAGCTTGTTGAGCTTTAAACTGAGCCAGAGCTTGTTGTATTTGTGTTTCAACATATGGTTTGATGATGTCCTCATTGTTGTTAATTAATTGTTGGAGTGAAATTGCATTATTTGAATTAACTCCATCTTTTATCACCAAATGTCTGTTTTCTGTATCCAAATGACCATCATCATTCAGATGTATTGGTTCTCTATATTTGAATCCATCTGGTAAGTTGTCATAAGTTACTGTGTATTCTATTTTATCTCCATTTTCATCAAGAATATGGTTTCCATTTTCATCTTCAACGTATGGCATTATATTAATAGTGTTGATAAATAAATTTCAAAAGTTCCTGTGACTTCTCTGTTTATAATTGGAGAAGTAAACCCTGGACGTCTTTTAAAAATCCCCATTTGAATTATCATGGGTTTGATTGTTGTATTTGTAGTTACAAAATTTCTCCCAATTTTCATATTAAATTGTATTAAATGGGAAAATAAAGTTTTACTGTTAGCAATGGCGACAAAAGAAACTTGGTATTGATTTTTTGTATTAATTACAATATTTTTTATTTTAACCGGGCCTAATGTTCCAAAATTGTAACCATGTACATTTTCAAAAACTCCATTTTTTATGTTGCCGTTAACAACACGTGAAGTTTCAATATTTGACAACCAACTTTTATTGTCAGCATGATACCTATCAAAATAATTAGAGTATAATATTTTCAATTCAAAAGTTCCAGTGACAGCAGTTCCTGCTCCAATATTATCCAATATTGACATAGAATCAATACTAACGAATTTCCTTGATTTGGGCATATTAAACGTATTACTTCCATTGATTATGTTTCCTATTCTGTCATATGTGTCAGTGTTTGATGTTTGTCCTTGCAGTTTCCCCCTAATCAATATTTGTGCATTTGAAACTTGAATATTGCTTACCAAAACAACTGAATACAAATTGAAATAAATATTTCCTGAGACAGGAATACTGAAATTGTGAAAAACACCACTGGCAATAGTTCCAGTGTATTTCGTTTTGAATAAGTTGGTAAAATAACCCAAATTCATTGCTTCAGAATCATATATCGGATTTATTAAACCAGAAATAATCTTATTATTCATATCCAAATTGACTTGCATCTCCATATCTCCATTTTTATATTCAAACATGACATTGTCCAAGCCATCATACACTCCTGGATAAACGCTATCTGACCAATCTTTTACCCCATAAACAACCAGATGACATTGTACTGGAGTCGCTGTAGCTGTTCCATGCATCGTCAAATAGATGTAATTTGGAGTTTGTTTGCTGTTGTTATTGAATTGAACCAATAGCTTGCTATAAGCAGTGAAATCACGCTGTACAGCTTTGTGGATGTATGCTTCAGATGCAGTACATGATAATTGAATATTGGTCATTTCTGGTGGGTAGAATTCAAACACAATTGTGTATGTTCCAATAGCAAGAGTATAAATATTGAAACCTATCCTTGATCTGTAATCATTGCTTCCACTGTCTTTAATCAATGTGATATCATAAGCTTTTTTATTCTGATGTGGGGATTGATTGAAAGCAGCTATTCCATTCACTGTGATATTATATTCTGAACTGCTTTCATCGGTATCTGTAAGATATTTGAATTCATTTGTTTTATGGCTGCTGACAAGATGACTTTGCTCCAATTTGTCATCAAAATATTTTTTGGTAGTAGCATCATTATCATCAGTTGGTTGAGCCATATCTTTGATTTGTTTATTATTCATATCAAGGTTTCCAGTCATTGCAACACTTCCATCTTTTTTCAAATATACACTCAAATCACTTCCAACAGATGGTATTTTAGCTATTTCTGTATCAACATATGCTTTAGTGGAAGCATCATTGGGATTGGAAGGATTTCCAAGAACGATTATTTTATGACCTCTCATATCTAATTCACCACCAAGAGCATTGGGTGTTAACCTGTTGAGAAAGTTATGATCAACGTAGTGTTTATTAACAGCATCGTTATCATCAGTTGGTTGAGCCATATCTTTGATTTTATGATTGTCCATATCGAGGTCACTATTGGAGACTTTTTGTAAATATTTAGTATCACAGAAACCTAAATTAACGACATCATATGTATTTTGTATATTGGCTCCAAGATTAGTAATTTGTTGATTACCCATATCCAGATTTCCAGTCATTTCAACAGTGCCATCTTTTTTCAAATATGTAGATAAATCAGGTGATGGTATTTTTTTAATCTCATCATCGACATATTTTTTATTCGCCGCTTGATCGTTATTATCGGGTTTTAAAACACTAATATAAAAAAATGTTTTCCGTCCAGTAATATGTTGTTCTGTTGATGTAACCATTATTTCACTTTTAGCTCGTCCACCATGGCCATCAAAGTTTTTCAAATCTGGTATATTAAGATGAATGTTTTCATAAGACTGATGCTCAGTCAATAATCGAACATCATTGGAGCTACCAGCCCCGTCTGGCGTGTCTTGTAGATAAATACTATTGGTATGAACACTTCCACTGTTGCTGTAAATTACTGCTTTATTAGCTCGCACATCACCAGGAGCATTATCCAACAATTGTATTTGGCTCTTTGTGACAACATCATTGGGATCAGCTCCTTGTTTAACATTAACAAGTTTTTTGTTTTGTATATCATAATTTCCATTTGGGGTTAATTTAAACCCTATTCCTTGAGGCCCAGCGGCTCCTTGAAGAGGAACCGTTGTGAAAGAAGACAATGAACTATGTTCGTTGAATATTCCCATTTATATCATTTGGTTATATTGTTCCATAAAAATTCCTGTTAATTCTTTTCATGGGCTTATCAACATATAGAAATGAAAATGGCTCTTTGGTTGCTTTGATGTATTTATCCTTTTCGACACCCAACTCACGGGATATCAGACCTCTTTCATTGCTGCTAGGAAAGTCATAGACACAGAAATGAGAGCAATTGAGTCGAATATCTTTTGGTGTTTTGTAGAACGATTGGCTCAGATAAATAACAGAGCAGTTTTTGTGTCTGCCACGAATGAAATAATCAATCAATGGTTTCTGGTTTTTTTCACAAATAAAGTCATCAAATATTACTATCTTCTGGGCATCATCATCCTTCAATTCCTCCACTGGAATTATATCATCATTGCTACAAACAAGGACATTATACCCGACACTATTTGATATATCAGTCAATGTTTGTAGCATATCCTTGTATTTTTGTTGCTCCAAATTTTTGGCATATAAATGTATTCTATCATAATACAAAAGTGGTTTCATCAGCATATGGTACAATAAATTTGTCTTTCCAGATCCTGAATTACCACATATTAACATCCGAAACGTGTCACTTGGCATGTAACCATACAATCTTTTGAAATTAGTGTTTTTATCATGTCTGTCATAATTTGGGATTTCCATGTATATCAATACATTATATAAGTTAAAAAAGTTAATATAAGTTAATAATATAATGGATCTACAAAGATTAAAACAACTATCTGAGGCCAAGATTAAGGCTGGAACAATAACCAAACAAGTTAGAGATACATTGAAGGAGTACAAGCATGATAAACAAGATTTACAACAAGGTTTATCAGAAACTTTCAAACCAATTATTAAAGCTCAAGAGGAAACAAAACAAACAATTGATGAAAAACAAGACAAACTGATTGAACAATTGGAGAAAAACCAAAAAGCGTTGACTTCAGGTTTGGAAGACATTGCTATGTTAACTTATCAACCTGAAACAAAACCACAACCACAATCACCAGAAGCAAAGCTACCAATTGCCTATCAACCAGCAATGTCAAATTTGAATGCTGGTTTTGATGATGATGAGTTCCAAAAATTGATGCAATACGATCTTGCACCTCCGAGTTCTGTTCTCCAAGCTTCTATGCAAGGAGATATTGACATCAAGGATTACGATGCTAATATTGGCAAAATGTTGAAAAAACTTGGAATAAAGAAGGGTCCTTTATCCAAGGGCCAAGGAAAGACCAAGAATAAAGACAAAATTGATAAAATAGATGAAGATATAAAATTATTGCAAAAATACAGAGGGCGCATTAAAATAATCCCAGAAGGAATGAAAACCATCAAAAAAGGTTCTGGTTATACGCAACCAAAGAGAAATGCATACAAAATATCATCTTCTGGGAAATATGGTGGACTGATGATTGATATTCCAAAATTAATGGGACAACTCAGACTTGTGGCAACAAAAGATAAACGCAAAGTTATGGACAAAAAGGTTGATTTCGATACAATCGATTTATTGACCAAGAGATTTAATTCAAAGAAGAAATACAGCGATATTGCCAAAATGGTATTTGATGAATTGAACCAACTCAGTGAGATTCCAATCCATAAATCCAGCAAAAAATTCAAGAAATTGGGCTCTGGTGTTGTTTATTTCAATGATGCTAATGATTTGATTGACAGAATGGAATTGCTTAGTGGATCCATTTTGGCTGGCAATAATGGAGTCAAAGAGGAATTTTCACAAATAGCCCATAAATTGAATCAACTTGGCTTGATAAACAACAAACAACTCATTGATTTATTGCAACAATATATAATCAAATAATATATGCAAGAAAGGGCGATACATATTTCATCTGTTAACCGACAAAAAATAGGTCGAAGTCGGCCTGAAGACTTTATTATCAAATTTGATCCACCATTGAAGCTTGACACAACAATGAGACATGAGCTAGCTGTTGATCGAGTTTCAATGACATACTCGTGGCATAATGTCAATGCAGGATACAACAATAATACAATAAAATGCAGCCCAGATAATGGTACAAAATGGAAACAATCACATTTGTTGATGGAATGTATTCATATGATGATCTTGATGATTATATCACTCAATCAATAATTCAAAATGGAGATAAACCATCTTCCAGCAAGGGCATCAATCTATATTTTGTGCTTTCATCATATAGAGTTGTCATTGAGCTAGACAACCAATGGAAGCTTGATATTAGAAACTCTAATTTTGGAGCGCTTATTGGATTTGAACCAAAGTTAATTAACCAAACTGATCATGGGACAAAATTGCCAAATATTACCAATGATATTGACGTTTTGAACATTAATTGTGATATAATAACTGATAGCCTCAGTGATGGACGATTCACAAATACACTGATAATGATACCCACTGACAATTTAACAAGGAGTTATCCATTTACTTTTGAGCCAAAAAGAGCATTATTCAGCCCAGTTTCCAAGTCAATTATTTCAGAAATGGGGATAACAGTGACTGACGCTTTGGGTCGGCCAATTGACTTGAATGGCATTGACTGGTTCATGAGCTTGATTCTCAGGTCTAGTTTAATATAATATATCAATATATGGTACGACAAAGTGAATTTAAGCCACGTTTTGACCCAGAATTGGGTCGTTATGCGATGAAACATATCCATGGTGAAGGAATTATGGATGTTTTCAGATCAGTTGGATCAAAACTTTTCGGAAAAACAGCAAAAGAATTAGCTAAAAAAGGAGCCAAAACTGCAGCTGAAAAAGCAGTCACCAAAACTGGTGAGTTTGCTGGTAATAAAGCAGGTGATAAAATAATTCAATTATTGAGCAAAAAACAACCTTCCAAAACAAAATCAGTGACAATGAGCCAACCAAAAATGGAGCAGCCACTGACTGATTTTCAAATAGCTGAAAGAGTCAATAGGATGATATCCGGTGGAAAACTCAAAAGAAGGAGAAAATGAAAATAATGTAACATATCTGTATAAATGAAATCATTCAGAAATCCAAAATACATTGAGAGATACGAAGATGTCTTCTTCCAATTGGAGACACCATTGAATACTGGTAATCCAGGGAATAATAGGTCACAAAAGAAAGATGGTTATCGTTTTGTTGTTGACAACACAGGAGAAGTAACTCCATTTGATTGGTATAATGCAAGAATATCAGTTGGTTTTAAAGTCCAAACAATGCAGAATGCAAATCTTGCAGATGAAGACCATAATGGTATTGTTAATGGTTCACACAGTCTTATACATGATTTCGATGTAAGATTGAATGGTAAAATGGTATATGATTGTAATGATGCAAATCATTGTGTAAATATCAAGAATCTATTGGAATATAGTCCAGGATATGCTCAATCAACTGCAACCAATGAGTTTTTCTATCTGGATACAAACCGAAGTGCTGAAGAGAGACCTGCACAAGCTTTGTTCAACAAAGGATTTGCTGCAAGAAAAGCACTTTTGGGTCTATCAGTGGTTGTCAATACAGAAATACCATTGAATCGATACTCATTCTTTGAAGCATTGATGGATGAGTTATTACCATCAACAAGATTGGAATTAAATTTGCAGATTGAATCTGATACTATTCTAATATGGCAAGCTGGGGCTGATTGTCGTGTAATGATTACTAGAATGGAGCTTATTGTACCACGAATCACTTTCAATTCAGAAGGACAATCACTGTATATGAGTCAGTTTTTGAAGCCACATAAATGGGTTTATTTGCGAGAAAATATTGAGAGAAGTAATTCTTCAACACAAAGAAGTGGTAATTTTCAGATAACAAGTGGGATTTCAAAGCCAAGGCATGTATTTGTTTTCATTATCAATGATGCAAATCTTGCTGCACAAACAGTAAATCCATTTTTGTACAATACATTCAATGTAGCAAATGATATGAAAATGTCAAATTGTCATCTGACAGTTAGAAATGGCAATGAATATCCTGATGTTCATTATACACCGGAAACTGAACCAACCAGAGTTTACAGAGATATTCTCAAATATGTGCATGCAAACAATGAGTACAGTCAAGGAACTTTATTGAATGTCAACAATTTCAAAACAATATTCCCATTCTTGTATTTCGATTTAACAAAACAAAAAATGGATATCAAAGATGGTACCACAAAGTTGACATTTCATTATGAATTATCTGGTACAACAAACGCTGCATATTCAGTTTATGCATTGACATTATATGAACAAGAAGCTGAGCTCATCCAGAAGGATGGTAAAATATTGTTTCGATAAATGGAATAAATTTTTAATGTAACGTTAGTTATATAAAAGATATGACAACTTATCATTCACATGGAGTAACACTATCAATTGGGCAAAAAGATAAACTAGCAAAAGCATTAAAAAACAATTCAGCAATAACAATAAGATTATCAAATTCTGAATTAACTGGACCGGATCAGCTGATGTTAACCAAAACACAAATAAATAGGTTGAAAAAGGCAATGCAAAACAAAACTGGAGCAGATATTAAAATAAGCAAAACACAGATACGAAAAGCTGTACAACAAGGAGGCAGTCTTTGGTCATCATTATTCAAAATTGGCACAAAATTACTACCAATGGCAGCAAAAGCAGTTGGACCATTAGCTACTGGAGCACTTTCTGGGCTTGCAAATGTGGGTGTCAATAAAATATTTGGTAGAGGACAAGCTGGTGGTTTCCTCATTCCTCAAAATAAAATTGATCAATTAATAAAATACAAAGATTGGCTCACTGAAGCACAAAAGAAGCAAATTGTCAATGCAATACATACTGGTGGACAGATTGTAATTAAACCAACTAAGACACAATCAGGAGGTTTTTTGGGGACATTATTGGCTTCAATTGGCATTCCAATGGTTTTGAATGCATTAATGGGTAAAGGCTTGCAGGTGGATAGAAGTAGATCCAGAAGATCGGTCCCAGTTTTTGTTCCAAACACAACCAAAAAAGATGGTGGTTTGGTCCTACCAGTTAATTATAGGCCGCCTCCATTTTTCGGTACATGGGATCAATATGGTAAAGGTAAAAAAAAAAAAACCAAAAAAGGAAAAGGTCTGTTGTTAGGCAAAAACAGTCCATTCAAGGGGATTCCATTAATCGGAGACATTCTGTGAAATTCATAAATAAACCACTCAGTAACTTTGAACTCATTGATTGGGTCAAAAAACTCAAAATAAAACACTTCAGAGGCATTTACAGCAGAGATAATCTACCACAAAAGATGAAAAAAGATGAAGTTGGTATCATTAACCTGGATTCACAGATTGGACCAGGTACACATTGGGTTGCGTATCGAAACGGAGACAAATATGTAGAATATTTTGATAGTTTTGGGTTAATTATGCCAAAAGAAATTATGCAATTCATGTCAACAAGTGGCAAACGATTAATGTATTCAGGTGATGAAATCCAGGAAAGAGATTCAGTATTATGTGGCTATTGGTGTTTGTATTATTTATTTGAGAGACAAAAGGGTACAAGTATATTGAAAACAATCCACAATGCACATTTTGACATGAATAATCAAAGTGGCAATCATAATTTTATAATCCAATATTTTAAAAAATTATCTAATTAATTTGTATAATGGTTGATATAAGATATTGTGAAGAGTGTGATGAATACACAGAATTTTCAGGAAAATTATGTTTATGGTGTACATTGGTAACAGATTCTGAGTCAGAGGATTATGAGTCTGACTCTGATGATAATTAATCTAATATAGTGATATAAAATGGTCAAATCATATTGTGTTAAACAAAAGAAAGAAACTGAATGTGTTCAGCCTGCAGGTTACAAGCAAGCCAAAAATGGTCGGCTCATGTTCTTCTGTACATGTGCTGAATGTGGTATAACTAAAACCAAATTTGTTAAAAAACAGGGAAACTAAATAGCCCCTCCGAAGGGGGGGGGGGGGGGGGCATAATGGATACTTTAGCATCAACTGGTACTGATATGTTAATTCAACATGGATTACCATGGTTGGGAAAGAAAGCAGTTGAAATGGGTCGATATTATGGGTCTGAAGCACTTAGAAACCCTAAATTGCAGAAAAAAGCTATTGATTATGCTATCTCTAAAGCAACACCTTTTGTTCAAAAGACTGGATCAGAGATGTTTGATAAATTATCAACCAAAGTAAGGCCAAAAAGAAGGTACAAAACTGACCGAAAAGAACTTGATGGTGGTAATTTGAATACAATTTTGGAACAACTCGGTACACCAGGCAAGGTTGCGTCGAAGTCAATGGATGTTGTTGGAACATTAATTCCAACAACAAAGGAAGTCTTTGATAGATACAAATCTGGAGACATTGCCAAAAGTGCATTTAGCACAGACACTGGCATATTATCGAGTCAATTTTGGTCTGGTAAGGCTGGGAAAAAGACATTAGAAAAATACAAAGATTATCCTTGTGAAAGCATGGTAAAAATTGGAAGCAAATATCATAACACACCAAGTTGTTCAAGCTATGATTCAATTGGTTGGCACCCACCAAATTGGGATGAGTATGAAAAGGGAATCAAAGGACGACCCAAAAGCGGTGGTTCAATTGATATACACAAAATGATTGGTAAACTCCCAAAACCCAAAGCTGGGTGGGTATTACCTGGTCATAAATACACTGGTCCATACAATGATTTGGAGAATCAAGTCAAATATAACCCCAAAACAGGGCAAATATTGGAAATATACGATAAACCAACAGGCAAAACAGATGCAATAGCCATGCAACATGATGTTGATTATTCAGTCTGCAAAGATGACAAAAAATGTAAAAACAAAGCTGATAAAAAGATGGTTAAATCATTGGATGCTGTTCCATATTCCGATCGTCAATGGGGACATTGGTTGGCAAGAAATGCAATCAATACAAAATCAAAATTGGGTCTTGGGGTTCCAAAAAACGTCAAAAGCCGTCGGGTAAAGAGGAAAACTGGCAAGAAAAATTAGCTAATGAGCTGCATAAACCCATAAGACGTAACTTTACTCGGCGGCGTGTTATTGTAAATAATATTGATGAAATATGGGCTGCTGACCTTGTTGAAATGCAACAATTCAGTAAATGGAATAAAGGTAATAGGTATCTTCTCACGACTATAGATGTTTTCAGTAAATACGGTTGGATTGTTCCATTAAAAGATAAAAAAGGTGAGACTATAACTAAAGCATTTCAAAGCATATTCAAAGAGGGTCGAAAACCAAAGTATCTGTGGACTGATAAAGGCTCAGAGTTCTACAACAAACATTTCAAAGACTTGCTCAATAAACATAACATTACACTGTATTCGACTGAAAATAAAGAGAAGTCATCAGTTGTTGAGCGCTGGAATCGAACGATTAAAAATAAAATGTGGAAACGATTCACTGCTCAAGGCAATACAATGTATCTGGATATTTTGCCTAAAATATTGAAGCAGTATAATAACACTAAACACAGTTCAATAAAAATGACACCGACAGAAGCATCTAAGAAAAAGAATGAAGGGACTGTTTACTTCAATCTATTTGGCAATTTAACACAATCGTCATCCCAAGCAAAATTTAAAGTTAGTGAAAAGGTTAGAATATCAAAGTATAAAAGAAAGCTGTTTGATCGAGGTTATACAGAAAACTGGTCAGAAGAGGTCTTCATTATCGATAAAATACAATACACGAATCCAATCACTTATAAACTGAAAGATCTCAATAATGAAGAGATTAAATGGAGTTTTTATGAACCAGAATTATTGAAAGCCAAACAGGAGATATTCAGAATCGATAAAGTTATCAGGAGAGATTACAAGAAGAAACAAGCTTTGGTAAAGTGGAAAGGATACAATGATGCCTTTAATTCTTGGATCCCAATCAAGGATTTAGTCGATGTGTAAAAATAAATAAGCTCATTTCACGGCCTCACGAATATTCGATGGCGAGTCGATCCAATAAAAAAATCTATTGTTGTGTGCAAGATAAATGATATTCTTACCTCAAAAAGCGTCTACAAACATCAGAACGATGAAAGTGGAGAAATAAATGTCCAATAAATCCCAAAACATGAATGATAAACATGAAAACACAATCTCTTCGCAAAATGGCAACAAAATGGCCGACACGTGTATTAACAAACTAGTGTCCAGTCCGCTTTGGGTTGTGTCATCGTGAACATGCATGAAAGCGCATGCGTGTTAATCCAAATCAAGCAATATTACGCAATATACAGAAAAATAGCACCACAAGTGTAAAAATTTCAGAATTGAGTGTAATATATAGGTAATCGGGCCATTGTTATATTGGATCACAAACTCTGGTGAAGCTTTAGGGTGGTGTCAGTTGGCCCCTGACTGAAACCTGTTTGACGGCTTGTGCAGATGGTGAATTGGGATGTCTTCCAGTAGACGGTACCTCCAGGGTGAGCCCGCTCAGGCCCTACTGGTTTACAGCGGGGTGCTCAGAGTTCGTCCCAGGACTCAACCTCGGTCCCAGAGGTAAACTGGGAAGGGACAGCCGTCTTGTCAGCGGCGGGAAAAAGACCTGGCTGGGGCCAGGCAAGTAAACAGCCAACCGAGCACCCCAACGTCTAGGGTTTTGTCCATTTTCGTGACAAGTCACACAACGTCACGCGTGACAGTAACGGCATCCAGTCACACAACAACCATAAATTTGAATTATTTATGATTATTTTTCTCTTCATTACAGGTTAATTATATCCAAATTGGTGTTCAAAAATATTGTATTCATCATTCAAATCAGCGATTGATGAGTTGGTTGGATTTAATCGATGATTGTGTGTGAGTTGGGGATCAGTTTGGTGTCATTTATGAAAGTGAGGATTTAGGTTTTTGAGAAACGAGGATAAAAATTTAGGTTTTTTAAAAACCGAGGATTTAGGTTTTTAGGTTTTTGACGTCTCCGTTGCAGGAGTTAGGGTTGAATTCAAAGGCTGAAATAGTATTTTATGTAGTTATTGGGGTGAGATAATGTGTGGTTTATTGGATTTATAAGGATTTGTATGGGATTTTTTATCATTTTTTGAAAAGTGGGTTGATACCCTCATATATCTAACTACTGCCGGGTGCTTTGTTGGTTCAAGATAAAAGATATTCACTTGACGGTCGGAACTACAGCGGTAGCTACTTTGAGATTTTATGTAGAGTGGTAGCAACTTAGAAGATTGTTTTTGCACGTTTCGTCATTATTAGATGTTCAGAACTTTTCTCGAGAATGTATTGACGGAAACGTTACACTTGAGCTCCCTTTAAAAAACATGGCCTATATATTTGATTGTTTGGAGAAGTTCAAAACACGTTTAAATTAGTTATATAACCCTTACAACAAAAGGTGCATACATGGGTTGCTGTGAATGTCAAACTCTCACGACATCCCGGCAACGAAATAATGAGGGAAAGTTTTGCTTCTCATAGAGGGTGTTCATGGCTTCATGCATGTCACTGTTTCTTACAAGGCTATCGTATAATTAAACTAAACTCTTTTAAAGCAGGTAAAACAAACCCAACACGTTTTGTTTCGTTAATATCTTTGTTTGTTTGAATAAGTTCAAAACACGTTTAAATTAGGTATTAACGCCCGGAGGGATAATTAAATCATTGCTTTCTGCTTTCAACCGAACAGAGTTTCGTGAGTTGATTGTAAAAAATAAGTTGCGGTCTATTGGATTAAACGCGGGGGGTCACTATAAAAGGAGATCTTCCTAAGGAAGGTTTTTATTAGTTGACGATTAACCAGCAAACATGGCGGTCGACATTTTGAATTCTCCCGCGTGTCGCGAGAACAAATTGGGATTACTCGATATATTGTACTTTTCCATTGGTCAAAATAAAGAATACTTATATAAAAGCTGTTTTCATTTGTCCTTGATTGACTATTATACAACCAAAGCGCGTGGATTGCGTGTATCACACGCGAAGAAGATCGAACTCGTCGATTAACGGGTTCCTCACTCAACGAGCTAAAGCGTTTATATTTCGAAACCAATCCAAGGAAAATCTTCCCTGAACTGCAAATGATTCGTTTTCAAGTAAGTATACTTGTCGTATATCGTTTCCCAAACTCTTCCGTCGCTGTAAATGAAATGGTGGAACTTGCAATGTCAGGTTACCATTGAAGTGCCCGAGAGCGAAGCACGGAGAGTGGAAGCAGTTATTTCTGCGAGACTACCGCAAGATTGGAGTTATGTTATCCATAGACGCGTTGGCGGTCGTTCGCATTCAAGTGAGCTTTTGGAAGGAAATAATTGTAAATGGAAATTTATAGCAACTCTTATTTGCTGTACAGTATCTACTGTAATGCTCATGCAGTATATATGCCCGAACAAACAATCATTTTGTCATGGATTGATTGTGCTTATTTCGGAATGTAACTTTTGCCTTTAAAATACAACATTTCATGGCGAAAATATCGCAGTTACCTCAGTGTTGCATGCAAAAGTTTATAAGGAAACTACGTATTTGTATTATGAAAAATGATATACAAGGGAGCATTAGGATTTGAAAGGTAATCCCAGAATATCCTTAGATATTTTTATAAATATTGAAATATATCGCATTCTTGTTTGATTTTCTTATAATTGAACCATTATGTTTCGTTTCTTGGACAATATATCTAGTTAGTATTTGTTTATTAACAATAATTTTGCCCTAGGATTTGGGGTAGTCTACTTTCTGTTGTTTTATTTGTAGCATGCTTTCTCTAATGTTTTCTAAATGTTGAAAATATGTAAATAACGGCATTGTTGGCTGATGTTATGTATATATACCTTTATACTTTCTGAACATGGTTTTGATTGTTACTTCTATTTGTTTTGCATTTAAGGAGCTGTACCAAGGCGAGCGGAACCTGCACCTCCAGCTGCCCAGCCTGTCCAACAAGCACCCCCAGTTGCTCCTGTCCCAACACCTCAAGGACACGAGGGGGATGCTTGGGCTGACAGTGTCCTGGGTGGACTGGAAGCACATCCACCTTGCCAGCATTGTTTAATGGGGCCTTGTATAACAATAAGTGAGGTTACTAGAATTGAAGGATCTTGTGCTCCTGACATCACAAACCATTCTAAACGGCACAAAAATTACAAACGGTTTTGGAAAAGTTTAAAGGATAGGGGGTTATGGCAACATGAACTTTATATTCACCGGAAAACCTCGGCCGGCCTCAGTGAGGTTGAGCTGTGGGAACTAATGCCCCAGTGTGTCCTCGATGACACAAGGAAGCGCTACCCCCAACCCACCGGGTGTGCCATACATGGGGCACAAACGCGCATAGATGTTCCATGTAACATAAAATCTCGAAAATAAGCCCCTCATGCATATAAGCTCCTTGAAATGTAAGCCCCCCCCAAAAGCCCTTATTCACAAAAGTCCCTCCCTTCCCCCCCCCCCCAAAACCAGGGCAGGTTATATTTGGGAATTCCCCCCAAGTACAACATAAAATTCTGAAATGCAAATTTCACTTCCAAAATAGGCCCCTTCAAAAATATAACCCCCCTCCAAATATCAGCCCCTCAAAAGGCCCTTTGAAAAAGATAAGGCCCCCAATTTTTTGCATTTTATGGTGTAAAGCTTTCATAAGCAACTAGCTCAATTTTGGTTGATATTCCAGAGCTCAGTGTATCAAAGCATAATATTGCCAGTCAGAGGTAATTCATTTTTGGTGTACTTGTTTATCATTGTAAATTCAAGCAATATTAGTGCAACCATGTTTTGATGTCTGTGCTCTGGAATACAAATCCCTGTCCTTTTATAATGGACTGTAGAAGTTGATACCTCTATAACAGGAATCCATATATTCATTTGATGCTTTGTGGTGTTTGGAATGGTCTGGTAGACTTTTTATTACAGTGCGACCAATGTAACAGTGGAGACTGTTCTCGTAGAAGACTAGAAAGAAACTTTCAATTTTTTTTCAAGTTTTCCATTAGTATTAGTGCATCACAGCTTGGAACTGACACTGACATATTTTTACTTTCTGCTCTTTGCTGTGATTGCTTTTCATTGTTTAGTTGCCCTGGTACGGTAGTCGCACTGCAATAAAGAACTTATAAAAATTAAAGTCAAATTTTTAATATGTTCCCTTATGCACCTCACTTGATGTGGTCACTTTAAACAATCAGAGGTATTATCCAAAACAAATGATAGCTCAATTTAAGTTCAGGGATTGTCTTTTGGTGATATAAATTGTTGGTCATGACTTTTGTTTGACTTGGTGGCTCCTGAAGGAGCCATTGGTTTTGTGACTTGTAGTAGACAATGTCAAACATTCTGAGTTTGACCCTGCACGATTTGTTCCACAGAGGGCGAGGGAGGCAAACTGATAGTTGATAGTTTTACTGTAAAAAGCTGGTGCAGTTAAGTTGGGATGCTGAATGGTTTTTATCTCTGGTTTGATCTTCATCTGTCCTGGTGTAGAGTTCTTACTGAATGCTGCCTCATTCTGCAAAGTGACACAAAATCCATATTGGTGTATATATAGACATATATAATGTGTAATAGCAGGTAACATAACGTGATACAATTTGTAACCATAAAGTGACAAATCCTTGAGATGTTAGATTGAATTTTCTTTTACCCTGGCGTGCATTGTGGGATTTCCATATAATTGTTTTTGTAATTTCCGTCTAGAACTTTAAAAGAGATAGAGGTCAGTGCTCAAAAAATACTGCTCGGGGGTTATGTTTGGGCACTCAGTTTGAATACCCCTTGACTATATTTAGCTATAAACATAACTTAAACCTTTTGAGAAGCCCCCCACGGCCACTCCAATCTGGCATTGGGTTTTGTTGGTATGATTTTTGGTCATGACTTTTATTCAACATGGTGGCTCCTAAAGGAGCCGTTTGTTAAATGTGATCTACACAGTGTAGAGTTTGCAGGTTGGTGGCTCCTAAAAGAGCCTTTTTAATGTCGCTTCATTGTTTCCAACAAATATCCGTCAAGGTTCACTAATGGGACTCTCAATAGTTAGACTGGAAAAAACTGGTCCAAATAAGCTCCCTGAAGTTGAACGTTTTTGGCAGGAGATTCCTGTGGCCAGTTCTTCGATTCGGACGGCGCACATCCTGGAGTAAAGAGACCGATGTTGCTTCTCTGTTGACATTTTCATTCTGCAATCACACACAATCAATAACAATAAAAACCACATGTATGTTAAAATTGAAATAACTGGCAAAATCTTGCACCCTGGGATTAACATGTGGGTTGTTTTTACAGTAACTGTATTTCTACTGGGTATTAAGGCAATTTGGTGGGAGGAAGCCTATCAGAAGGGGCCTATTACTTTTTCGTTGTCAAAAGTATTATCTATTTCAGCCATGTGTGTAAAGGAAACGACTGGGCGGTGTTCGCAGTAAACACAACCTGTCTTGCATTATACGACAAGTACTGTTGCGACACTCATGAAGGTAGTTGGGGCCTTATAAAGGGTAGTGGGTTGCATAATAGTAGTATTCACAATAATCTGGCAAGAAAGGTCAATGGACCAAAATCTTGGTATAGGGTGGGTGAGCACAACAAGTTTGATACCCCAGAGAAGCAGAAATTAAAACTGCTGACTAGCAAATCCTTCCTAGGGACTGGGTGAGAGAAGCCGCCTTTTTACTCACCCAGTCCATTACTGCAAGGGCAATGCGCATGTTGAAAGTGCGGTCAGCAAAGTGGATTCTCTTCGGGCAGTAGATAAGAATTGAATTGTTGAATGATTCCACCCAGTAGGTGTCACGACACTGCAATAAAAAAACAATAACATAAGCATGTAGTGGATCGATTTTCGGAGAAGATACCCTGGGAGCAATATTCCCACTTTGTCAGCTACATAATTTACCTGGTAGTAGTCCTCGGCAAACTTGTAAACTTTAGAGGACAATATGAAATTCCGCAGCGCAGCTATTGCTCCTGGGTTGGTGACCTTCACCTTACTGCACGAGTAACCAGGGTTCTTGCATTTTGACTCCGGATTACAGCAACTGTGATTGCCCTGAAATCAAATATACAGTATTCCAAAATGTAGAACAGAAAAACTCATGGCTATCCTTTGTGGCATTACAATATTACTGGCATGTGAAACTCAAAACGTATGTAAAAGAAATGAATTTTTAGGGAGGGTAACCTTAGAATGCGAATATAGTCTACCCCTATTACTACCCGGTGTACTTTCATCCAGGTGTTACTTTTAATCTTTTAAGTACTGTTTTCAATGATGTATGGTGCAGTACTATTATGAAGATATTTTTCATTGACAGTTCTCATACCTGATAATGGTCAACTATTGTCAAAAGTCTTTTCTTCAGGTCATCTGCACTTGTACAGTTTTTCATTGAATAATAAAAATGGCGTTTCACACTGGCCTCTGTGAATAGTGATAGTAACAATAACATTGATATTTATTGTTATGGTCTATGGGTGAGCAACTAAACCTGAGTGAACCTGTTCTGGTATTGAATGGAAATGACTGTTTAAAATGTTTTTTTTTTTTTCACAGATTATTGAATTCCTTCACTATGCAATGTGAATTGTCTCTTTTACTCAATAAAGTAACAGCTACAATAAAATTATAGTGCTCTGTAGGTTAAAAAGAAGATATGTAATTGATTGCAAGCACATACGCTTGTCAGACAGCTCTGAAAACCACTTTTTACCCTCCCATTTCTGTGCACCACTGCTTATTTCCTTCATTGCCTTTGCCACTCCCTTTGTTCCTGAAAAGCATTAATAATGTCAATAAATCATGAGTTAGTGGGGTATATAAAAGTAAATAAAAATGGAAACAATAGTTTAATCTACTAGAAAAGTTAGTTTGCAATAATTGTGTTCTAGTACTACTTAATCCAAGCGATAATTAAATGTACATTTGATTATGTCTTGGATAGATCAGGTAGTACATTAACACAAACATCCACAGCTTTGAGTTTTTGCACTAACATTCTTTATTACCATGCCAAGTGTCAAAGGAATTTTTACAATAACATGAACCCGAAAATGGTTAATTGCCGGGTTAAAATGAGGGGAAAAGACACAGTAAACAGCCGTAAACGTGGATTTTATTCAAATTGACGCGAACATTGTCAATAGCTTTTCTCGCTTTCTGATTGGCTACTTACAACAGTCAATAAAATTATAAAATTTCAGTGGTTAAAACGTTGACAGTTTGACAGTTGAATCTTGAAGTAATGAAGTTTGCAGCTTGCATAAATTAGAATTCTCGCTTGCTGCAAAAAGTCAATCTGAATCAAATTCACACTGCGAAAACATGTTCATTGATTCGAAAACACGAACACTTGAGCTTCACCGATCTGGCATGAATTGAAAATTCCACCGAGTGAGGCATTTGGAGCCATCACAGAGACCGTACTCGTCGAAGCAAAGTTGGGCCGGGCAGATAGTTGAGCGGTGATGGCATTCGGAACTGGAGCTTGACCGTTCTGCAGGGCTGTTGACAGAATGTCGGAGCAGTTTTTTAGCTGGCTTGTAGACGGTCGTCGGTTGTAGCTAGCCAAGCTTTGCTCGCTAACATGGCCTGAAATACTCATTATGTGACGAGCTGGAATGCAGGAATCCGACCACAACGTAATGGCGGTTGCTCGTACACAGTGGTTTGTGTACGTCTTCGAGAGGTTAGCTCCAAGGGAGATTTCTCTCATGATCTTTGACAGTCGGTTGACACCTAGTGGCTTGTTTTCATACCACACTGCATCAGAAAACCGGAATTTCGCATCTGACCTGGGCTTCTGAAAAAAGCTTCTTGCTTCGGATTTAGCTTGCTTGCGTACAGTTGAAAACATAAAAATGCGTCGCCATCTTGGCCAATGCTGTATAGGCGAGTTTGCCTTTCATCGCAGGTCTTCTCATTGAATCCACCCTGGTGGTTCTTTGTCAGCTCGTCATGGGACATCGTTATGAAATCGTTTCCATCAGCATCCTTGGCAAACTTGAAGCTGTCGCGGCGAAGTAAACGTTGGCCTTCGCAACCACGACGACACCAGTAAAGGGTTACGTAAAACCAAACTTTGCGAAGCAGGCCGTCAGGAGTGTGTGGACTCATGAAAGGGCTGTTATTAATCTTGATCAGATCTGCAGATTCAATAACTGCCTTATGCTGGACGTTTTCTTTTCCCTCTCGTCACAGTGCCTTTAATTTGCTCTCCAGCATTTTGTTGCTACGGCTGAAAGCTGGATTACGCGTAATTTTTACCGACCGGTTGTTGGCGTTGAAGTGCCGTTCAACAGAGTTGCGGAAGCCCAGAAGCGACGACCTACTGTACTCTTCACCTGTTTTGGTGCGGGCCTCAGCATAAAACCGTCGAAGGCTTTCGTCTAGCTCTTCGTCACTCATTTCGAGCAAGGTTTTGTTTATTTCTCGCTCAAAGCACCAATCTGGAAATTAAACGGAAGGTGAGAAACTTACGTTTTCCAGGGAACAACAAGAATTCTAGCCGCAAATATTTGAAAGAAACTAGATTGTCATAATTGTTATCGCGTGTCTTTACCTTCAAACATCTTTACAAACCACTTTGTATTTCGTTTAGAGCCTCGGGACTCCGCGTTTGCAACAATATTTATCTTGTAGGTCGTCTCCGCTTAATTTTGGAAACCTAGTTGTTGTTTCAATTGCCTCGTTTACTTGAGCTTCTGCACAGGAGAGAAGTTCCGTATCTGACAATTCTATCTCTTTTTCCCAGTTAGGGAGAGTGTCATCTAGAAAACTAAAGTGGAAAACATTAAAGTCCGGCGTATCGCCCTCCATCTCGTTACTTCAAAAGTTGCACAGATTTTCACATAAATTAAAATTTTATCTGTCTGTACTTTTATTGATGATAAAAATTAGCCAATGAAAGCGCGCGAATTTAGACAGTTATTGTAAAATTAACAAATTGACTTCAGTTTTTTATGCGTCTGTCCTCTTATTGATGATAAATTGCGTCATAGCATTGTCAAAGCGGCTGTGGAAATCGCGAGCCGCAGGCGAGTGATTTCCACAGCAAACTTTGACAATGTTATGACGCAATTTATCATCAATAAGAGGACAGACGCATAAAAAACTGAAGTCAATTTGTTAAGTTGATGTTCTGTTCCAACAGCCAGTTCTTTATTTTTGGCACATAGTCATGTGCAACTTCTATCACAGTGAACCCTAAAAGGATAATTTTGAAATGAAATTAGTACCTGGGAGATATTAGTAGATCAAGGTAACACAGTTTTTATATTATCATTTGTCTCTGGTGAACATTCAATTTTCCTGTTCTTCACTAACCTGGGCAGTTGCAAATAAAAGGTCATGTGTTACATATTGTAAAAAAGAAAAACCAAGGACGCAAGGACAAATAGCTACATGTATAGGGGGACAATTAAACATTAAATAATGGAGTAGAGCTAAATACCTTTTGCTTGAATAGCTGGGATAATTTTTTTCATTGCCTCAAACTCCTGTGTTTGAGAGCTGCGAAACTCTGCTTTGGTAACCGTCTGGACAGCTACCACATGCTTGGTCCTGTCCAAAAGAGAATCTATCATGTAAGATCTATAGGGTGGCCCTTGCACACAAGACAACCTTATGCAGAACTTGATATTTGAGTGCAACATTTACTTACTCATATGAAAGCATTGCCACTGTTGAATGGTATGCATTAGATGTCGAATCATGGCGGCAATCAGTTATGACAGTCTAAAAAACAATAAAGATGTATAAATGTTTTACAGCCAGAATTGAATACTGAGGCATTGTTTAAATCTATCTTTAACCTTTTTTATATATAATACAATGTTGAGGTTACAGGAACACTTACCGCTCCATGTTTTTCGAGGTATGTGGTGGTGTTCTGGACCTCATGTATCCGGTCTTGCATCGAATTATTGGCAGCATTGTTCACTGTTTGTATATAGCCCATGGTATCATACACTACAAACAAAACAAGCATTTACTTAATGATTTTGTGAGAGGCAGTGAAGACATCACAAAGGAGTATAGAAAAACATTTTTATGACTAAGGATATGTGAAAAGACCAGCTCAAACTTACACTTAATTTATGGAGTAGATTTATTTGGCATCCCTCAAAGGGTACACTATTGCAACAAATAGGGTACCTGGAGTGGTGGATTCAATCCTCTGATGAACTTTTATTATTATGCTAGGAAAAGGAAAAAGAAGAGGCACAACTACATGCTAATAAACATTCTCTCTTATGGTGTACCATTAACAAACATGTGCAGATCATTTTGAGAGCTCACCATAATCTATATACTTGTCACCAACACTGCCAAGCTTTGCGGCCTCAGAAAAGCCCTGGTACTGGCTCTCTAGGATACCAGAGCTTGTAAAGCCATGAACCACTCTAGAAAAGAGAGGTGAAACGCCATTTCAACCTTATAATTACTTGTTTCAAGTCTAATCTAATCAGTGCAGAGTCAGTGAAGTCCATGATTGAGCAATGAAAAATATGAGGTTATTAGTTATGAGACAAAGTAAGAACATCACCATCTATATGTTTTGATAACATTGCATGTAGTATAAAGTATTTTGTATATTTATGTCTCCTTTCCCACGCGTAATACAATTAAGTGCCAATATTTCGTGATGTCAGTTTTATGCCAACAGACGAGCTTCGTTTGCTTAGAGCGTCAAAACACAAATAAACCAGCCAGTGTTGGGATTAATATTGGCCATGCGTCATGGCCGCTTTTATTAATTATTAATTAAATCCAATAATGTAAAATAAAACGAATGAATAACTATTATTTTAATTATTAAGCTCTAGCAAAGGTGAGGGCACTATAAAAAGGCCACAAGCCTCCTGAAAGGAGGCCCGCCCCACCCGAAGACTGTTGGCAGCAAAACTGAACACGCGCTATATCATCACTGAGAAGTAAGCACAGCACCTGCTTGTGTAACTTAATTATGACTTAGACTAGTTGCAAGGCTAGGCGTTCGTATATAATTAAGAAAAGCATCGACTTCCATCGACCCAACTGACGAATTTGTGAATCAGAAAAACCTTTGGCGGCGGCCCAACTGGCCGCGCCGATGCGAAAGCTGTGCGATTTATAAAGCGACGGATTTAGATTACAAAATCTAAGCGAATTGTTGAGTTTTTCCACAAAGAAAGACCTCTTAATGGGGGCCCCATCTGGCCAGCAAAATAACCGACCACTAATCGGTCCTCTGGCTGAAATAAAATCTAAAATGGTTGTAACTGGACAACATGACTCCTCCTTATAGATTTATATAACAGAGGGGCGCCCTTCTGAATCACTGTGCTTGTATTTTAAAATAGTGAGTTGCAGGGCTTTGACCTGCTGCTGGCTATCCACTAGCCGTTCTAACTGTGTAAAGTGAATCAGATTACTATGGTCATTAGTGTTGACGGTGATTTCACCTATACGCAAAAAGGCAAAGAAAGCTAAGGAAGACATTGCTGACAAGAGCTTCGACTGATACGCTGTCGCTGTAGTGTGCGCAAAAGAGTTTATAATTTGCTGCAATATCGGCAATGTAATTGGTAGACGCACATCGTGCGCCGGAACTAACTTCCGATAGCCTTTAATTATCTGTCGAATTATCGCCGTTTCAGTCGGATCACCTACGCCTGCCAATTTATGAGTATAACCTATGGCTGATAAATAACTGGTAACAGTAGAGGAAGCGTAATGTAACGAATAGAGATGCGAAACAAATAGCGCTATAAAAGCGGGTTGTATAGGAAGAACTAATGTTGTTTCGCCTAACGTCGACTGAGCCCATTCTGTAAATAGATTCCATGACCTTTTATAAGCTGCCGTAGAACCTTTACTTAGACTAGCAGATAAAAGGTGCTTTGTTATAGAGGCCAACTCACCGGCAGGAGATGAGTTGGAACTACTGTGGGTTCGGAATCCATGCCCTGGCCAAGGGACTTGAATTTCGTGACCTGTAAGCGCGATAAGGCGTCAGCTTTCGTATTGAGCAACCCAGGTATATGAATTGCCTTAAATAAGATATTATGTTTCAAGCACTGTAACACTAGGGCACGTAACAGAACCAATAGCTTCTTATCCTTAGTTGTTTTCTTGTTTATCACTTCAACTAATCCTAGATTGTCGGTGTGAAACATAATACACCTATTGGAAAATTGCGATGCCCAAATGGCAATGCTAAGAACGATCGGAAACATTTCGCGAACTATAATGTTGTGGCCCACCCAGCTATCAGGCCATTTACCAAAAAACCAATGCGAGCCAAAGACTGCACCATAACCTAAAGATCCTGATGCACCAGCGAAAAGATGCAGGTGAGAAGACGAATGCCAAATATAATCCAAGAAAAAGGAGCGACCATTGTACGAGGTCAAAAATTCGAGCCATAGTTGAAGATCTGCTTTAGTTTCGCGATTAATACGGATTAAGTACCTAGGGCGTCGAATACCCACGGTGAGGTTAATCAATCGACGTAAAAATGTGCGACCTGGTACTATGACAGAACAAGTGAAATTTAGCAGGCCGATTAAAGACTGTAATTCCTTCAAGGACACCTTTTTTCGTCCAAGGAAATCTTGTATCAAAGATCTGCACTTGATTAATTTATCACTAGGAAGGCGAGCTTCCATCTGAAGAGTGTCTAGTTCAATGCCTGCGAATGACATAACACAGCTGGGACCAACTGTTTTCTCAGGCGCCATGGGGACACCTATGTCATCACATGCCTGAAGGAAGGTCTGCAAATTTTTACCACAAGAAGAGAGCGAATGGTTTATAATTAGAAAATCGTCTAAAAGGTGTAGTATACCTGGGATACCCATTTTACTGCGAGCAATCCATTCTAAAGCAGAGCTAAAACACTCAAAAATTTTGCAAGAACTGGAAAGCCCCATGGCAAGATTTTTATCAAAGTAAAATTGGTTCTGCCAGCGGATTCCTAGCAAATTGTAATCGGACGGACTAACAGGAATCAATCGGAAAGCATTTTTGATATCAGTTTTGGCGAGCGCACAGCCCCTGCCAGTGCGCCGAATTAACCTGACTGCGTCATCAATAGATGCGTAATGTACGCTCGACGCGATTTTTGGAATATGTGAATTCACTGATTGACCTTCCGGAAAGGACAAGTGATGAATCATGCGGAACTCCCCCGGAACCTTTTTAGGAATTAAGCCCAAAGGAGAAATGTGAAATATCGGAAAAGGTTGAGTTTCGAAAGGACCAGCTATTCTTCCTGAGTGCAACTCTTTTGCTAGTTTATCGTTAACCCCTTCAGGAAGGTCTAGAGCAGACGAAAGATTTTTGCTGGAAAAATTATTCCTTGGCCCAACATAATCAATTGAAAAACCAAATCGGAAGCCATCGAGAAGGTATTGCTTAGACCTAGGCGGATATCCGTTCAGATAAGCCTGCAATTTATCTACCTTGATTGGTATTGACATTTGACGAGACAGGGCGGGACTGAGAGGCTGATTTGTTTGCTGTCGCTGAGTGATTTGCACGGGCAACGCTGGGGTTCGGTTGTTGTTTGGGCAATGCACATTTTCGGGCTGGATGCGGAGAACCACATTTGAAACAGTCGTGTTTAAAATTGCAGCCGGAACACTTTTCCCCCCGGTGAAATTTCCAGCTATAACCGGACGGAAAGGGCTGAAAAGGCGCCCTAGTACCTTTGGGACCGGAGTGGATATCGGAAGAAAAAGATTGTGAACCTTTGGGAATGTGGTGCGCCTGCAACCACAACTCCCAATGGATTTGGTCCCAAGGGAACAGGGTTTTTTGCCTCAAGAAACGAAAGTTTTCATCCTAATAACGCCAGTGGGCGTTTTTAGCCGCTAAATCCCGCACTGTCTCGCTATATTTCATCAAAGCCGGGGCCTCGTTTGAAAATCTGACAATATATAGACAGCTACAAAGGTCTGAAACGCTGTGATCCATTGATCAATGGTCGTTATACGCTTTGTTTTCTGAGTTGGTTCGAGACTAATGACCGGCCGACTCGCTGATTGCGAAGATTGCACCACCAAATTGTACCTAGAATCGCTTGGCAGAGTAGTATTCAATAGTGTACCTAGATCAATGTACTCATGAGCCCAAATCTTGGACTGAATTTTGTCAGGAATTCTGGACACGAGCGGCACTGAAATTTGTTGATGAATACGGGCCGGGCGGTCACCAGTCTCGTTTCGTTGAGTAATAGGTACTATGTTTGGTACACTAGGAGTATCTTTACTAATACTAATGTTAGAAATCACACTCTCACCGGCTATGTCCTGAATCACACCTGCCACTGACCCCTGTACAGAGGCAGCCAGATCAGAGTTCTGTCCCTTTGAAAAGTTCTGGTCTTGTGGAAACGTGGACATAAGTCCAGACGCCTTGAGTCCCTCCACAACTGCATTGGACACAACAGCCGCAACATCCGCTAGTGAAGTTGATCCTTGCCCGGTCACCTTATCGCCCGATAATAAAGGAACGCACTCCAACTGGCTGGGATGAACGTTACCTTGGTCGCCGGGCGCCGGTGTTTTTCCAGCTTTTCCACGCTTGGCCTTCGCACCACCAGATGTGGATTTGGCTTTACGTTTGGGCGCGCGTTTTGCCGTCCCAGGGATAACAGCAGCAGGGAGCACAGCAGGGGCAACACGTTTTTGGCCTCTGGTCATCATGATCTTTGAGAAATAAGAGAGGATAGAAACTGTAGACTGATCATGAAATTTTGACAGAAAAACAAATGGATCAGGGGTGCGTCCCAAAAATAAGGCCCAGCAGGTCCTTGCGTGCCACACGTGTACATTGTACACAAGGAACAACAATAATTAATAATCATAAGATTAACTGAAAGAAAAAGCAATTAAAAAAAATAAAAATAAAAACGGCAACATGTTTGGCAAGTCAACAAAAAAGCCGGCTGCCGCAAGGAACATGTTAAAATGCCGCAAATTACAGCAGAACCACTGGTTCCAAACCCGACACATATGTCAAAAAACAGCGACGAAGATAATTATAAAGCGTGCGCTGAAAAGTGGCGTGCAAATGACCTAAAATAAGCTGGGGGCGTGGTAGGATCACCCGCCTGGAATATTTGCTTGAGAGCGAACAAAATGGCTCCTCTGTAGCTTCTATATAAAGCATAATGGCCTTGCGCATTGAGGTGTACCCCATCCCCACATATTACGGGTATATTCGGCTTCCGTAGCACTTTATGGCACCAAAATTGAACAAAATCTTAAGTCTCCAGCACTACGCTGAGATACTGGTTAAGGATAGCCACTCTTTCATTGTATAAAGGCACCTCCCGTGGGATGGCGGCGCGGTTGATGACTTGGCATACCATAATGTAGTTAACGTGGCATTGGTTGTGCAAGATATGGACAAGAGCCTCTATTTTGGAACCCACAGTCTCAGGTTTTACACCAAGTTGGCACAAGTCATTAGAACCGATTTCCAAAATAACAATATCGGGTTTTAGGCGCCTAACACCATGGAGGTCTAAAGCACAGAGGTTGTCGACTGTGCGTCCCCCGACACCTTGGAAAAATACTCTGGCTGATCGAGACAGATGGAGGTCCCGCTTAACCCTTCTATCACCACCCTGGTAGACAAAAGTTTTAAAACGGCGCACAAAAGAGTGACCCAAAATGAGGACTTTTGGCTTATAAGGCATAACAATAGTATATAAAAACAAATTGATAGATATACTCAACTCTGAATAAACGAAGATAGGACAACTCCTGAACGAGGTTGCAAAAGGATTTCCGAACTAAGTATGAGAACTCGATGAGCGTGTCGAACTCGGAGAGCGTGTCAAGTCTGAGACTGAGAGGACGAGCACGAGGCAATGGCCACATTTTATACTGGCAGTTTGAAGTCGAGGCTAAGTACTTTTCCGTGAAAGCTCGTGATTAATGTAATTTTTATTGTTACTTCGGTCACAGGATAGTCTTGTAACTCTTGCTCAATATTTTTATGTAATGAGAATTAGGGTTTTATCGAAAATATACCTCCAGTCACGCCCTGAAACGATGTTCCACCACAACTCCCCCACAGGCCTATACCAAGTTAATTAATAAGCCTAGTTAATCTATTTAAATCACTAAGTAGGCAGAAGTCATAAAAGTTTTTATTTGCCGGCAAATAAATTCCTTTGAAGACTGATGAAGACAGGTGCTTCAAAAAAGGAATAATAATTACTGAGAATGATTTTATTATGAAAGACTTTATGAACAAATTAAAGAGCACTATCCAACACTGTTACAATCTTATGAGTAGTTTTACCTGCAGTTCACAGTGTACTTGTTGCCAAGTATAGAGGAGCTGGCCCACTTGATTTTGTGGCCATTCTCACAACTGAACTCCAGTCTAAGTACATGGCCGTCCATATGCTTACAGGAGCTCTCCTCGACATAGCTGTACTGTGCTCCACAGGTACAGCCTCCTGCACTTTCCGTAAGCAGAGTAGCTAGGCTATCCTGCCCACAAACGAAGAAGCTCTCTGTAGGGGAAGCAGGAGACAAAATCTGTCTCAGGCTGGAGCTTCAAGTTCCCCAGACGGCCATTGACACTGGAAATCGCTCTTCTTTACTTCTTCTTGAGCGTAAAGTTGAAAAACGGACTCAGTAGCATTCGCCTGGACAGCTACTGAATGCATTTCTTTTTGAGTGTGCACACCTTCCTCATAGAAATCCATGAGAACCTGCAAAAAATCAGCATTCGCCCGACCAGACCGTAGAATCGCCATGTTTCGTAGCCGGACGAACCTATCGTTTGTAGCTCTCATCTCCTCTTCTTCGCCGAAATTGAACTGGAAATTTAAACTAAACTGTGGTTTTCTGGGTTTTTCTTTACGTTTCTCATTGTATAATTTCTGCTTTTCGTATTTTGCTTTCTTTGCAAAAGGCTCGGCTTGATTACCCAACATCTTGTTCTACGAAAAAATTCCCTCTAGGCGATTCCCTCCAAATTTCAAACTTTGCGCCATCAAAAGCACCAATGACAGTGCTTCTTATATCTATCTAAAAGTCCCATCCAATGGTAGGTCTCAAAAGAACAGAGAAAGTTTGTTTCCAGTGAAAAACCTGGGAAAGAGCGACGTGACGAACTGAAGATTTCAAACATAAACGAACGCTCAAGCTCGATGTGGCGATCGCGTTGAAATGTTGGGGTAAAATGCACGGATTTTGTTGGATCTAAACGCGCAATAAGACAGGACAACAACATAGTTTTCAACTTTATTTTTGTTTTACAAGAAATTAATTGTATTTGTCCGAAAAATGGGCACAGTTAATTCTCGCATCTAACCGCCAAGCGGCCGCCATGTTGAAAATATTTTATATCAATTTGATTGAACCGGGGGGGACCCTATTTATACCGAGCCCCCGCGTTTAAGATAAAAGGGTCATACGAGATAATCGAAATATCACAGCTAGACCGACATCGAATAAGTCTTTACATGTTATCTAAGTGCCGCTTTTAAGTATAATAAATCATTCTGTTCGCTTGAGCTTTCAGCCGCGAGATATGCAGAATTTCATATTGATGTTGAGTATTGGATGCACGGTATTCCCCATACACGTGTCATGTAGAATAGGTCCTCGTATATCTTCAAGAGGAGACGGTGAGTTTCTAGAAATGAAGAAATATCGAAAATGTATTGTAAACTCAGGCAAGTTATGACTGGGTCTAGACCGTTTTGAGTCTTATGGGTATTTTCGAGTTCGATAATATTAGAAATTACTATAACATGTATTAAAACTAGCCCTACAACATACGATCTCATACTTTATTGATGACCTTATCACAAATTACTAAATCGTCCCAAGAGCTTAAATAAATCTTGGCGTCCTGCTGTCAAGGACATGCAGAGAGCAAGAGTAGATTGAACATTGTTTAATGGTTTCAAAGTAGCGTTGCGCTCTGTTAGACAAAGATAATAGGTTCCTTTTTGATGGCCGAAATTATAAACAAGGTAAGATTATTCTCAATTAGTATTTCAATAATACTAAAGCGTAGCCCCAATAATAATTACTCATTTGATTTTCTCGAGGCTCTGGAGACACATCTACTGAAGGTAAGTTAAATCGCCGAGACGAGACGTTAACGTTGTTATCATTTTAGTCATTTATAGTCTACAGATTGGAAGAGTTTAAAGGAACTGTTTTGTTCGTTACACAGGGTCTGGAAGGGGGGTCCTGATCCCGCATTCCCGCTCCTTTTTCACGAGAATCCCGAATCACGCACTTTTTTTCACCGCTATCCCGAATCCCGTTTTTTCTTTCCCAAAAAATACATTAAAAAAATCATTTCCGCAAACGCTAATAAATTTAAGATCGGATGTAGATTGGCCCTCTCGATTGATATTTTGAATTTACGCCTGTTTTAAGGTTACTGAGAAATAAATTAGCAAAGCCTAAAAACCGAATCTGCCACAGCAATAAATTTAAAAAAGGCAGACAAAGGAACTGCAACTGTAGTCATCAACACGCAAGATAAAATAAAAGAAGGTCAAATACGCTATATTTGTTTCAATGGACGTAACGAGCCTTTACTCGCCGATGCTCTGCATACTCACCGTATGCAGAGCATACGAAAAATTCTACGACAACGAACCTCCTATCCCTATACGGCTACTTGAAGAGTGCTAAAATTCATCCCAGTTCTGTCACTGCCTACAAACCCATTGTACTACGGTGTTCGAGGAGTATCACTAAATAAATTATCTCCTTTGATACTTGTCTCGTTTTCTTCTTGCTGCAAATATCAATTTTGATTGCAAACTTCCTTCAGTTTGATTAAAAGAAAATTCGCTTTGATTTATTTTGTGATTTTTCATTTTTTTTATTTTTCTTGAATTATTTTTTTGATTTTTTTTTGGTTTCATTTTTGATTTCCCAAGTTTGTTTTTGATTTCTAAAATGAGTGTTTGATTTCCAAAATTTTTCCATTTGATTTCTAAAATGAGTGTTTGATTTCCAAAATTTGTCCGTTTGATTTCTAAAATGAGTTTTTTTGATTTCCAGAATTTGCCCGTTTGATTTCTAAAATGAGTGTTTGATTTCCAAAATTTGTCCGTTTGATTTTTAAAATGAGTGTTTGATTTCCAAAATTTGTCCAATTGATTTCTAAAATGAGTGTTTGATTTCCAAAATTTGTCCGTTTGTTAAAATGGGGTTGACAGACATGCACAACTCCCACTGTGTTTCCGTTGTGTCAGATAAAAGCCTTTTCAGATTTGCTTTAATAGGCATATCTTTAAGCGATTTTCCTTTTGTATAAGAGATTCTTCCCTTTAGATCAAAGTGTGATGGAACCGCTCTGCTTAATGGTGTTTATCTTGATCGTGAGTGGGAATTCTCAAATATACTGAATGGTCTGAATGGAGCCGGTTTCTTACTGATCACTCTGAGCCGTAACGACCCGGGGGGGTACTCCCCGGAATTCTTGGTTGGGGTGTGCCGCCCGGGTCTTCAAATCCCGACCCTATTTCAGACCTAAACATGCCATTTTCCACACCCATTTTCAGACCTGACCTCTAAAATTAATACCCGTTTTCAGACCTGATAATTATGCATCAGTGAGGAACGGAAGTTGACGCAAGGAGTAAAACTAAGCTGGAATGACATAGTTAATCCATTTCTTTTTCTCGCTATCAGTTAGTCGTTCCAGTTACTTACTGAGAAGAAAAATATGTTTGTAAGCTCTCGGAAATGTTCCCCGCCCCAAAAACCCGACCCGATTTCAGACCGTAATTGTCAAAATCTATACCCGTTTTCAGACCAAAACGGCTAAAAACCATACCCTTTGGGGCGGCACATACCTATATACCTTATATAGGGGAGTACCCCCCCCCCCCCCCCCCGGGCGTAACGATTAGGTTTTGATATGCCATTGTGTGTGCTAGCTCTGTGGCATTTGTTAAGGTTTATCGGCTTGGATTGACTTCAAGATTTCAGGTAGTGCTAAATAAATGTTATCTGTGAAGATACAGGATCCGTGGATTTCTTAAACCGTGAATTAATGCTTAGTATTTTATCTCGCCGCGTGAAGATTGAAGATTGTTTGTATAACACGGATATGAGTGTCTAACAGATTCCCGTCTTTAAAAAGCTGATACCATTGTTGTCTCTCGCTTTCGAGAGCTATAGCTTCGTTGTAGCGCTGTCTTTTAGCTCTCTGAGTTGCTTCTTATCTGAAAAACAGCTATTGTGTTCTTAGAGCTGACACTTTTATGTACCTCCATTATTTTGTGGCTTAACTCGCATCCGCAGCTGACTCGGGGGGGGGGGGGGGTACTGAACAGATGCTTGGGTAGGGAGGTGCGGCCCGGGCATTCAAACCCTGACCCTGTTTAAGACACAATTCTCTCATTTCCCTATCCCGTTTAAGACAGAATTCAAAATTTTCAGACCCTATCTAAGATATTTAACCCAAAATCATACCCTAATCAAATGAGAATACACAGGAGCTCCTGCAATACACTAGTTTCTTGTTTTAGCCATTAGGTCATGTAGCGATACCCTGTTTAAGACAGAAAGTGATGAAATAGATACCCCGTTCAAGAAAAAACACCCTGAAAACCATACCCTATCGGGCCGCACGTCCCCGTTAAGGTCATGTAAGGGAGCACCCTTCCCCCCGGGAGCTGACTGCAGGAGCTTGAGCTCAAATGACGAAATTAAAATCAAACGGCAAACTTGGAAATCAAACACCATTTTAGCAATCAAACGGACAAATTTTGGAAATCAAACACTCTTTTTAGAAATCAAACGGACAAATTTTGGAAATCAAACACTCATTTCAGAATTCAAACAGGCAAATATTGGAAATAAAAAAAACTAACTTTAGAAATCAAACGGGCAAATGTTGGAAATCAAAAACTCATCTTAAAAATCAAACAGAAAATTTTTGGAAATCAAACGGACGAAATTTTTAAAATCAAAAACGAAACAAAATAAATCAAAGAGAGGAATCTCGTTTGAGAATTAAATAATAACATAAATCAAAGCAATTTTTTCTAACAAACTGAAGGACGTTTGCAATCAAAATAGATATTTGCAGTAATAAGAAAACGAGACAAGAATCAAAAGCAGATAATTTTTTTCATGATACTCCTCGAACACCGTGCGAAGCATTAAACATGAACGAGATATTATTGTCAACGCGATCGCGAGAATTCATTGTAGGTAGCAAATTAACCCCAGTCCTCCTTCATTAATTCTCGCCATCTATAATTTTCCTGAGAGTTTGTCCAGTGTTGTTGGTGACTAAAGCTTCAGTCACTATGTCTTGTGAAACCCACGTGGAAGGAAAATTAAAAATTCCCATGGCCGTCTACATTTTGCCCACGAAGGGGAAAGATTCTATTCTTTGTTATCCTGGGTGTCCTTGGCTTTGGACACAACAAGATGCCGCTTGAGTCAGGCAGGTAATACTTCATCACCGTCTGCTTTTTAGTCGTGAAAATGGGATCTCTGCATGCTTCAGGTGCATGTAACTACAGGTCTTAATCTTCCTAGGAAATTTATGAACACTAACGGATGTGGTATATCTTTCACAGTATAACAGCGAGTCACAACAGTAATGGCTCTAGCGATCGATAACGAAAAATGTTGCAAACTTGAAAGTTATTTTTTCCGAATAACAACCATAAAACATAAAAAGAAAGAAGAAAGAGAGAAATATTAAAGCTGGACCCTGACTCGAACTTGGCTCGTGACTCGAACTTGACTCGGGCTCGAGCTTGACTCCCATTGTTTGTAACTAGCTTGCCAATGTTGCCATTTGGACTTCGAAAATGGAGATCTTGATGGATGGACCATGACTGGCACGGTTTTTAACAACCAACCAACCTATGGTGACAACCCTACAGCTCGTAACAGAGGACAGCCTGCAAAGCAGCAGGGCAACTGGTGGATCGGAGGCTTCGAAGACCGACCGTGCCCAAAGGCAAAAGCCGGAAAGATACAAGGAGACGGCCCTCAAGGAACCCTTACCTCGCCGCCGTTTTATATCGTTGGCAGAGGAATAATCTCCTTCCTGGTTGGTGGAGGCTGTGATATAAATAGAGTCCGCGTGGAGTTAGTTGTAAATGGCCAGGTAAGTACGTATGGGACGTTTTCCATCAAACCAAAGCGTTCGTAAATTTTGATTTGAAGGGAAATGGTAATGTCGACTCCGTTCGAAAAAATAGGCACTCGAAGGAGTGCATGTGGTTTCAGCTACCATAATGAAAAGTTATTGCCTGTGTTCGAGTGACCCTGAAAAAAAGTCATCGTGAGAAAATGAAAGGGAATCTCTTCAAAGATCAATAAATTATATGTGATTGTTACATTTACAGTAAGTTTTTTTGTCTGCTTTATTGACTCCCTTTTTGTGCATTTATGAAAAAGTTGCAAAGCTGGGTGTTACTTCGTAGGTGTATGTTCTATGTTAGTGGGGTTGCAAAGTTGTTGGGAGGTTATTTTCCAAGGGAAAGAGGGGGATTTTTAGACTGCCATCATGATACCCTAGGTATCTCTGTTTACGTTATTAGAGGTTAAGAATGACGTTTACGGTAAACGGCAAACGCGAGATATGACCACGTGACCCTATATTTGCCGCTTGCTGTTTTCAGTTTCTCTGTCAAACCGAGTAGTTTTGCGTTCAAATCAAAGGCCAGAATTAGTTTGCATTATTCTTATCTTTGTACTCTTTATTTCAAGAAAACATAAATGCGAATCTCACGTCTGCCGTTTGCCGTAAACCGAGCCGAGTGTTCCTTAGAACTCCTTCTTCTGATTTACGGTATTGAAGACCTGTGTTTTCCCTCACTAAAGAACCACAAACTGCCACCTTGAAAATCCACGCATGAGAGATGCGGCAGCCATTTTGAATTGCATACAAGGATCTCCCGTACGAATAAAGCCGACTGAGAGCTCGTCAACCTGTCGTGGCACATAGAAAGCGCAGCTATGACGTTTTTAAAATCGATATAAAACCGACAACCGTATGAAATCCGGCAAAGATTGTCGAAAACTACGAGATACAACGAACTAGTAGGCACCAACGCATAGAACAAATATCGACTGCAACTTCGTTAACCTCGTTCCCAGGCCCAAAATAAAAGGGTAACGCCTGTCACTAAAAGACATCATATTGATCGATAAAACATCGCCAATAACCTTCGGCATTCCGAACCTTTACGGAAAATGGACTTTCTTTCTTACTTGCACTACACGATGACAATGTAGGTTCCAGCTTTGTAAAAGCTGAAACCACAAAAATGGCAAAAAATCTATCTTTCAAGGGTGACTGATCCATCAAACGCTTTTCATTTGATTTCCTTACATCGGTTCCATAACTATGGCATAAATTTGTACAGTTGTGTGCTTCGTGACCTGGCCTATGAATGGGAGTGAGTCTGGAGTTGACGTTGGTTTGACACAAACCTCAATGCTTTTTCATGTAAAATTATAAATCAATAAGCATAACAACAACTTCATTTTCATATGAAAGGCATGCAGTGAGGTTTCTATTCAAGAAAAAGTCAAAACCAACCTTCAGCTAGATCATTAAGCCCTCCTAAGTTGAGAACTTACCTAAGCATTGTTAATTAAGAAACAATAGTTGGATACTTATTTAGTTAGGACGGATCTCTGAATCTCGCTCCTGAAAACTAACCTTTAAGTGCGTATTTTTAAATTACAGGTTGTCAAAAAGGTGACTGGTAAATGCACTGAGACGTTAGCTCCTCACAGCTGGGATGCACATGAATTTATCGGTCAGCAAGGTCACATTCGACTGGTGGATCATGGCTCAGCCAGCTGGCAGCACATCAACTTCGATGACTTGGGTGGCGACATATGCTGCAGCTGTCCCAGCACCCAGCATTCAAAGAAGTACTGAACACATCAAAACTCGGTTGCATTGCACGGACCGATCGTTAAGTTTCAAGTATAAAAATGGTTGCTTTGCTAGACTACGGGTAGTATATTTTTCTTAGGGAAAGTAAAGCGAGTGAGCCACGCGAGCACGCGCGAAATTTTCCTTCCGCGAGGGGTCGCCACGCGTGGGAGGCAATTTTCGCGCGCGCTCCTTTGATTCGCTCGCTTTACTGTCCCTATAAAAAATAAGCGACTGTTGCTTTGCTAATATAGATAATAGGGAGGAAATCATTTGTAACCTTACTGGTAAACAACAATAAAAGTGATACTTGGCATTAAAGGTGGTTGGCATTTTTCTGCTGATAATTCATGTGGAGATAATTTTTGTTTCTCCTGCAATCAACAGAGTTTAGCTATTGACTTAGTTAACTTGTTCCTTAGTGCCCCTATTTTGCAAAAACGTTGTTTTCCTGAAAAACTACTAGCCACTTTGTGAACAGTTTTTACGTTTTTTAAGTTTTTCCTGGAAGTTGTTTTCATGTATGCACGCTCCCCCGGAGGAGGGGGGGGTACTCCCGAAAATTTTCGATAGGGGTGTGCCGCGAAGGTTTTCGAACCCTGACCCTATTTAAGGGTAAAGGAAGGGAAACGGATACCCTTTTTAAGGACCGAACCCGAAAAATGACACCCTATTCAAGGGACCCAAACAACGGCTAATGTGCACGGATAAACACAAATCTCTATCTCTATACTTTAGCGGACACTTCAGTTTTAAAAATACCCTATTTAAGGACTAAGAACCTCAAAAACCATACCCTATCTCGCGGCACGTACCTATATAGCCCATATATGCAAGTACCCCCCCTACCCCCCCCCCCCCCCCCCCCCCCGGGGCACGGTCACGTTTTCTATGGGAAAATACGCTGGTTTTATCCAATATTTCTGTCATTTTTGAACCTTTGATCCTTATCAGCTACGTTATTATGACAAAAAAATTGACGCAGCGTGAAATATAAACTAATGAATTTAAAAATTTGCATAAATGTTTCTGCATCATCAACACGATTTAAAAGTTGCATTTATTTTTGTGATCGTTAACTCGTATTAATTTCAGTTGTAAGCATTAAGTGGTGTTAATTTTTGAGAGCGTCAATTTTCCAGACGTTAAAGCTACGAGCAATGACACCTTTTTTTAGCGTCACTATGAACAACCAAGAAATATATTTATATCGATGAAAGCTTTAAAACACTGGTTCAGTTTTGTTAACAATAACCAAACTAGTGCACAGAAAGTAATATTAATTATCTTTGCATGGCTGTGGATGGTTAGGGTGGAAATGGATTGCAATTTTTTCCCTAGTTCTTCCTGTTTATTTTGAAGAAATTACTTAAACCTGATTATAGCTTGTTCGTTATCAAAGAAATCAGTTTATATCTCCCTCCAGTGCTCAAAGAGCAATTTCGTGTTAGAGAAAGGTTCTTTCTCAAACATTTAAGCATTTTTTGCAAAATACAGAAAAATCTCTATGACGACATTTGGGCATTTTTTACAAAATACAGAAAAATCTCTATGACAGTGCTCCTTTGATAACATGGAGCGCAATTTCTGCGACTTTAATTCCATGATTATAACCTCAAATTTTCTGCGATTTAGTTACCGATTTCGGAATGCTTCGGTTTCTAGCTTTGGATTCTTCCTTTGCAAGTTTAGCTCAGAGTGCCTCGTTTTCGAGCTCAGGGGTGCTTAAGTCCTTGTTTTCGAGTGCTTCGTACTTTGCAATACTACCGGAAACCTTGTAAAAAATTTTTGATGCTATAACCATGACTTTCGATAATACCAAGCTGATAATACACAAAGTTTAGCTGGAAGTGGCTGATAAACGGGCGAGTTCGCTCCAAACTGCGTCATGTTATTATGGCAAATCAACTGAGCTTGATGCTGAGCGAGTCTACCACTGAAGGCCTTCCAAACTGCTTATAATAAACTACATCAAGACAAATCACCCTTGAGGCGAGACCGCGAGGTACAGTGCGCAGAAAATAACTTACTGATACGACGGCGTTCTGGAACTAGTTAAAACAGTCTTGAAACAATCGAAAACCACGCCAACTGGCGAATTACTGACTGGACTTAACCTGACAAACGCCCCCTAAATGATCGCGCTTTGACGTCAATGCAACAAATCAAATCATCACCATTAAGGTAATAATGCAGCATTATCATCACCAGGGTGACAGATGTAACCCATGAAATTGCTGATAGGCAGCAAAACCTTCATAACAAGTTTGTATTAATTTTGTAGTAGTACAACAACTGAAACCGCCTCTTCCGTTCAAAGATGCTCAGGAAACTCGTCTTTCTTAATTTTCTTCTGGTGTTCAACCAATCCAGAGTGCTAGAGTTTCAACCAGTTACTATAAACGACCATTTTCTGGTCGACAGTACTTTTAAAACGCTTTTTATCGATGATTGGCTCAGCTGCCTTCAGATATGTGATGCCGAACCAAGATGCGTCTCCTACAACTTCAGAAAGGCGTCAGGAGCTTCAGGTCTGTGCGAATTGAACTTCTGTGGACTTGGAGACTCATTGGACAGCGATAAATCCCTCATGTACTCGCCATCGTTTGTATTTCAGCAGATAAGAGAAGGCAAAGTAAGTCAGTTGGCGTTGCAGCTGTTTCTTGGCTTTCCTAGGCCGATTTAATTTTAAACGTCGAATATAAATTAGAGAGTGTTTCCGAGTCAACTTGAATACGTTTTACATATCAATAAGGATACGAGCCAGAAGTAACGAGAAACGTTTTGATGTCTAAAACATTGTTTCATTTTGTTTGAACTTGATTTTTGGGTGAGGAACATACGCCAAATGTGCAGTCGCTGTTGCATTAACAGAGTATATTGGAAGACTATATATTGGATTTAAGTTACTTTTATTTTGTGCTTTTGTTTTTTTCCCTAACCGAGATCGGTTTTGATAAACATTTACAAAGGAAACTTAACGATAACAAAGCTGAACACGACGTTTCGACGATTTCATGTCATCATTGTCAAATGTGAAGCAATTAACATTAATATGTTGTGGTTCAATTTTATCCTTCAAAAATTACAGCGAGATTTAAGGCTCGACGTTTCGGAGTCATCTTGACTCCACTATCAAGAGAAAAAATTTTCAGCTCTAGCCTATTTAAATGTCCGCGTTCACAAACTGATTTTTTCTCTTGATAATGGAGTGAAGATGACTCCGAAACGTCGAGCCTTAAATCTCTCTGTAATTTTTGCATGTCTTTGCTTCAGCAAATCCCTTTTAATTAAAAGCTTCATTTTATCCTTGGTTCAAGTTTTATTTTCCTTTGTTTTTTGTACATGGTATTGTATGATAATGTGTATAAAACAAAGAAAAATATACATTCCAATTCCACTTACGATTTACCTTTGCTTTTCACTTTCATTTTCGCTTTTTTTAGCCTAGCTATGATTAATATGGCTAGGTAATATATTTTAAGATTTACTCAGAGGAGGTTGGACACGGTTCGAAAGGCATTGTTGTTGGTCGCATTAGCGAATCACGAACGCTCTTTTATCGTGGTCATGAAATCAACATGGCGGGCTTTTAGGAAGAAGTGAGTATCAATATTAATCATTTAACGTACTTGTTTTTAGCTTTGCGATTTCAACCCCACAGGACACGTTCGAGTTGGTACTGGTCTAGTTGCAGGAAACTTTTCGACTCTAAACTTAATTTCTAAGACAAGTTAGGGCTCGACTTCGGTGCTTCATTGTCGGCCTTTGTTGCGCTTCGTGAAATTTGAGTTGATGTTACATTTTGTCAATTTCTCTCCAAACTCAAGCTTCTCAGACTTCAAAATTAATATCCATTCCAAAGAAGGTTAATTTCTTAATAGAAAATGATCAGGCGCCCCTAAGCGCCTCTTTGGTTAGTGAATTATACGATGTTGAAGTAGTTGGATTTTTGCCACTATTTGCCTTTCACGCCATGAAACGTGACGAAGAACCCGCGAATTTTGCATGCAGTCCGCGTAATCTCCTGGTTTAAAAAAATCAAATTTAACTACCGGTTCTTCATTTCACCAGGTAAAATCATGACGAGCAAGCGGCCAGTGGATAGTCCAACTGAGGAAAAGCTAACCAACTACGAGGAGAATAGATGGAATAATTGGAAGTATTGTTTTGTTGCTTGTACGTGGGCAAACATATCCGTTGGTTTGACGAGAGAAACTTAAAGTTAATTATCACAAGCACAGATCCACAGAAAAATTAATAACTAAAAAGGGGAACCACTTTTTAAACTATATCTTGTATGCTTGTACAACAATTTGCATGCCTGAGCTGTATACACTCTATGCACTGTATAAATTTCCATATATTCCCATACAAAAAAAATATTTAGTCACTTCAGGCATGTATTTTGCATCAAAAGTCAAGCATATATGAAATCTCTATTGATGATTTGACTTATTACCTCTGTGCTTATAATTTGTATAAATATATAATTGTGTATAAATTGTATGTAATTTGTGTTGTTAATAAAAGGGATTGACAGCTGATTTGCAAGATGACCTTCAAAGTAGATGTATGCTAATTTGATCTTAACTGCACTTGACTATTGTCAGTAGCTGAAATCTCTGGTATGCTCTGCAAACTATGTCGAGTCATCCACCTTCCCACTGGTGTACAAAATACACTTCGATGTAAACAGGCCCTTAGTTTATGAGTAGGGGGCATGCCTTGTGAGCAGAGTTCCCCTCAATTTGTATTTCAATATTTCTCCAAATTATCCAATAACATAATCATAATGGATATGTTGTAGATTTAAAGTGACTAGTACATGTAAAGGAGAGGAGGACATCTAGTGTGACTATAATACTGTGCCCCTTTGCCAAGTTATGAATCACATGTGCAATATGTACAGCAGTTTTCATTATTAATGTGATTGTTATTATTAAAATAAAATAAAAACAGATTTGATAGTTGGTAGCCTGTCTTGTTACTACTGAACTAAAACTCTCCAAGATTGAAGAGAATATTGCTCACAGGTTTTTTGGAGTTTTTCATAAGGCTGGACCACTATAGTAATGGGAACGGGGGGGGGGGGGGGGGGCAAAACTTTTGTGAAGTCAATATTTTTATATTGTGTGCTATCATAGTTTGTTAGACTATGGAAACGAGATACCTTTTTTGAGCAGCTATTTGTACTTACTCTGAATTTTTATTGTTCATTTGTGATTCCTTACCAACTTACTATTTGGCTTTCACACCCTCTATGTTTGAGGGTACTAATGTACATAATCTCCATAACATTGTTTTGTGTATTGATGTTTGTATTAAAAGGGCTTATTTTCTTTTGAATATATAATTAAAGAGGGAGCATGCACCCAGGCCCTATGCCCCACTGGGGGCTCAAAGGACTAAGAGAGAGAGAGATGCACCCAGGGCCCCTCACCTTGATCAAATACAGTACACTGACTCTTTCATACAAAGTAAGGGTCTGCCCAGTAAAGGAAGGTAGAGTATTTGGCATTGTTTACAAGGTTTTTTGACCTATTTCATTCAAGATCAATTTGATGTTTTCATTTCCCTCATGCAACATGTGATGTAATAAAACAAATTATTATTGAAGAACTTGTTATATCAAACATATTTAGTACCCCTGTGTGGCTAAAATCTATGACTCTTGCAAGCTGAACTTGTGTGAGAGCTTTTTTCCATGTCCCAGTCTCATTGGCAACCAGTATACAGAATGGTTAAACAAAATTCCCATCCAGTAAGGCCGTGAAAATCTTCATTTCCCTACAATCCTTGTTTACTTCATTTCGTATTATAATATTCGGCTATTTCCACCAGAATTGGATTCCAGTAGTTATGAACTCTGAATATTTCAATGCCAGATTTTCGAGCCCGTGATCGTACATTATAATTCAAAAGGTACGATTTCATAGAACGACGACAGGATTGGTTTTGCAATTGTATGGAAGTGGTAATTACACTGATTACATGGAGCAGTTTCGGCTGTACCGGCTTTCGATCGATCGATCGCTAGGATCGCCGTATAAACCCAACGTTTTGAGCGTTAAATTAGTCAGTCGATGTGTGCTAACGGTAACCGGAGAAAGCTTCTCGAATAAATTGCCGAATTAACCGATTTTCTGCCTTTTTGAAGCGAAAATTTGTCTTTCCTTGAGATCCGCACAGCACGAAGGTTTGTTACAACTGACCTCGAACCGACAACTCGTCCCAGTATGCCTTTCGAACCGTGTCCAACCTCCTCTGAGATTTACTGTAGCTCTGCCATTAATCTTTGTCCCATGTGTATACTTTGTTGTAATTACCTAACTGAGGGAGCCCATTCCTTATAAGCCCGGTGGCTTCCCTTGGGCTTCCTTGCCATTAGTGTTAAAATGATTAGTTTTTTTTCCTTTCCTTTTGTTGTTGTTGTTATTTAAGTTATTTGTTGCTGTTTTATTTCAAAGGATGGATGTAATGATTGTAGTCGCGATCACGAGGGATCCGAGATGGCACGTATCTCATAAGTAAAAACCGCTGTATCATAACTGACTACACCAGGAGGCATCTGTTGGGCCAGTGTCACGCATCTGTCATACTATATTTCATTTTACAATCACTGTCAAAATTCCTGCACGGTGATTGGCTCGTAGCTACTGTCTACAGGAGTACAGACAATAAAAATAATGTCAGATTAACGAGCGCGCTTTCTCAACGGAAAATATAGCCTATTTTGCTCGTACTTTTTCCATATTATTGTAAAACTTGGCAGTAAAACCACTCGCCTGCGGGTCGTGGTTCCACTTGAGTTTTTGAACATTTTATGAGGTCATTTTATGGTCTATAACAGTATAGACCATAGAAAACTTCCATTGATTTGTTAAATAGATGATGGGTGAATTTATCCCTCGTAATATCGTTGCAGAAGAACCAACTTTCAAGTCAGGGTTTACCATGCCTGATTTTATGTATTTTCAAGCGATCAAGGTGACTTTTACACTGGGTTCTTCAGCCTGGCTGAAAAGCTTTACCGAATAGATCAACCGCTGGCCACACATCACGTGGGAAGAGACTGAGAAATAGCCCTTTTGTGAAGCTGCATTTATTCCTACGTTTTCAGCTTCTCCAGCTGAAAAATGTTTCGTCTCCGTGTTTCAGGTCTCCTAAAGGTTACTCCAAGTCTGTAGGCCAATTATAAAAAAAAACACGAGAAAAGAAGATCTGAAGTTAGGGGTATAAAATTTTTTGAGTTAACTGATCAAGAAATCTAGTTGTTTAATTCGGAAAAAATAAAACTAGGTTTTAGTCAAATTTAGGGAAATTATAGCACTTTTTTAACTGGTTTATCGAATATAATTGCCTCTCAGAAAATGAGGAGACCTGAGAAATTTCAATGAGGGGATCCATTGCTCAACAAAATTAAAACCCAACATTGTGTTTTCTGGTGCACTTATGAACTGTCAGAAATGAGTAGGTTTTCGGCGTTTGCAGATAATTCAATATTTATTGTAGAGTGCTGTACTACGGGGATACACAAATAACAGCTCAATTTACGCATAAAATTTTAACCGCAAGGAACAGAGAGGTTTGATACCTTCTACGAACATGATCACATCTGAGAATGATGTATTTTTCAGTGAGGGACACAGGCATACTCGGAAAAAAGGAAATCCGAGTGATCCTATCAGGAGTCGAACCTAACGGTTTCAGATTACTAGTTCTAATGCTCTACCACTGAGCTATAGGAGATTCGTGGAAGCTAAGGCCATTAAATTAGGTTCATGGGACAAACATCCTGCATACTGCTAGGATTTGAATGTCAATGTGTGGCATATGCGCAATGGCAAGTTCAGAATAAAATCGCCTCTTAGGAAACTCCAATCGTGGGGGTCCAGATTTTAATAAGATTAAAAATAAATATTATGATATTTATGTTGATACACTTTTAAACTAAATGTAAATATATGAAACATATATTTGAACTGCGCGGATAAAAGATCAAATAGAAGACTTTTTAAATAGATTAAATAGAACACTGTCAGAAAAAGGATTTTTTTCTCATTCGCAGATAATCTTGTTGTTTCTTTCGGGAATATTAGCTAAAATTATGAAAGCCTTTTTATAAATTTATCGACGAAGTTAACCCATCTAAAATGGTGGTTCACGTTACAAGTCTGTCACGTCAACTTTAGGAAAGTTTAAAATAAATATTGTTTCTTAGAAAATTCAATCATGGGGGTCCTGTTTGTAACAAAATTAAAAATAACAATATTTACCTTGAAAACAGTTTGTAGCTGGTATCTGCACGTATAAGCTTCCTTTTACCGATTAGCCACAATGATTAACAAATGAATACAAACTTAGAATATTCTCTCTCTTCCATACGGGGATAGAGCCGAAAAATTGAAATCAATGATGTCGGGAAGAGGTCGGGTCAAAACATTGTGCAGTATAAACTCCAATATGGATGCTGTAATAAAGATGCGAGATGATCCGAATCAAGACGCACCACAGGAAAGTGGAGTCGGTTAAAGATTATTTGATACAGCAAAATACTGGGGGATTTAAGATAAGGGTAAATTCATAGAGTGAATTAGATTTTTATGAGGCAAATTAGTCAGACAAAAAAGTTCATACATTTAAGATCGAAACACCACCAGGCTCGATCTTTTTGACCGGACCACCTGATGAGAATGTTTACCTGTTGTTACTTTCATTCATCGTATCCTGAAATAAATTCACGCTGCCCGACTAGAAATCATCCCTAAGACCTACTTTCTACGGCCAAAGACTGTCACCTTTTCAAGCAAAGCTCACAATATGCAACCCTTAGTCTCTGCCCGACTAACTGAAAATTACCCGTTTAGCTCAAAAGAGAACTAGGTAGGGAGCATATAAGACGAGGCAGCGCAGCTGCACTCGTAAGACTTTTTCCCTCACTAGACTTAATGATGTCCTCAGGAAAACTTTGCTTCAGGAAGCCAAAGCTAGGTTTAATGTTTTTCTTCTGAGCTACTGTAAGAGCGCGCCGAATTCAAAGCGAGTTCGTTGTGCTGTTTATACACGTCTGAGGGAGAATGGGGCTGGCTGAGCAAAACAATGATTAAAGGAGTCCATATGGGGGAGTGGAGGGAGGCAGAAAAACATTTTCTGCCTTAGAAACGACTACTGGTGGCCCTTGTATTCTATCTCCTGAAATTTGATGGGAAATGCAAACAAACAAAAATACCTATATGTTAAGAAAATTTAACAAAAATGGGAGATTTCTGAGGGTATGTTCTTTTAAAGCCAGAGAGCAAAGCTACCGAAAGAGAAATGAAGTGCCCCAAAATAAAAGTAACGCCTGTGTACTAAAATGCAATGCTTAAAGTATGTCACAACTAACCCTTGGGCGTCTTGTTAGGACTGGTCGAAGCTTAGCAGTAGGTTCTTCAAAGCTAGGAGTTTTAAGAGCACCAGTCACGAACACGTTTATTTTTTTATCCTTTTTAATAGCTTTTTTGTGGCTTAGCCATCATCACTACTACAATGCATCCCCTTGTTTACAATGGCAGATTTATATTTCACACCATCCTGAATTGTAGCGAGCGTCAGCATACCAGCTGGGTAGGCATTTCCAACCGTAACACCAACAAGTGCCTCCTGACTCGTATTTAAAGGATGAAAACGCCTCGCAGTTTTTCCAATATTCGGTGCCTGCTGGATCATCCCCCATGCAGTATTCCTTGCATCGCTGGTGGCACATGGACTGCTCGTCCTGGGGGACATTTGTTATGAACTCCCAGTCGTTGGAACTCGCGGTCTTACCATACAGAGGACGGATTACTGCACCTTTCGTGTCGCAGGTTGCCAAACCACATTCCCCTATGAGAAAAAAATTAGAAAAAGGTTAAAGCAATAACCTTAGTTATCAGTGGTCTCATTTTTAGAGCAGCTAGATGCTCAAAAGCACGGACGTAGGGACAGGGATGCTGCGACGTTTGGCGGGAAATCGGGCACCCATGCTCGGGACTCCAAAAATAAAAACAAGCTCTCGGAGACAGCACACTGTAACTATTTCATTGTGGGCAAGTTTTACGTGAAAGGATGTGAATTTAAAACCGGCCAATGACGTTCTGCTATCATGTGTGCATTATCAACTAACGACTGACCCAGCAGAGGTCAGTGTATCAAACGACCAGTGACGATACTGAAAAATTCGTGGTGTATTACAATAGAGGAGAGAAAAAAAAAATGAAAAAAAAAAGTGACTTGCGGTTGCTGCCAAAAAACGTAAGGTATCAGCAGTGTCTAGTCTCAAAAAGGTAGCGCGCAAGTCGTTTGGTAAGTTGGCTGATAAAGGCCTTGGGGTGACGTTTCAACTCTGCCACTAACCAATATGACGATTGCCTATAATAACTGACCGACATGTATCCATTTACGTTTGGCTCTCACCAGTGACGCAAACACAAGCGGAAACATCTCGAGTGTCTGCATCGCGCACAGTGATTTGTTTGAGCTATTGTTAAAACAAGGTTTTTTTGTCATTTATAGTTTAACTGGCTGACGGAAAACAGTAATCTACTTATTTTATTCATTGAATGAAATTTGATTAATTTGATTTGTATTTGGAGAGCTCAAGTTCATGGAACCTTTACTTTCCCTTTTCTTTCGCGTTTACCTACGTCTTTGGCCAAAACCAAGCTTAACTATTTCTAACGTTGGTGATTTTCTCTTACCAAGAGTCACAAGGGACAAGACCAGTACCAAGATGACGTTAAACACACTGACAGATATATGGATTTTCCTGCAAAAAAATAAAGAGAGACAACATATTGTCACAAGAAAAAATTGAAAATTTACATCAATCTAAAAACCATGTAAAAAACCCATATATCGAGCAATGAAAAATGCAAATTGCCGATGCAAATGAACCACAGGAGGACGCATAAGGGACAAGACAGATTCGCTGAGGGGAACTGACTCAGCGCGGGCAGCGAAGAAGAAGGAGACACGAGGAAATCACAGAGCAAAGACAAAAGACAACATCACTTTGAATCAACTGTCCACCCAGCCCTAGCTTCGCGAGGTTTTGCGAGTCACGTATGTCTAGTTCGATTTAAGCGCGAAAGGCATACAATTGAAGAGTCCCTTAAAATGAGAAACAAAATCCCCATTGTCTTCTAAAAAGTCAACCATAACAATAGGCAAAGTTTAATAACTGATGATAATCTGAAATTAGAAAACGAGGAAAAGGCAAAATACGGCCCTCACCATCCTCGGGGACCCAGGGGCAGATAGTTGGGTCTAAAGGAAGTCGAAGCGGCTAGCTAGTTTAGATGGGCCCTCACCGGCTCGCGCTAGTAATAAGTTAGTTTACGTGTTTTCGTGGCCATCATCAGAGAGACCAAAGCTGGCAAGATTCTTATCTTCTCCGGAATTGAAAGAAACTGGTAGGAAAAGCGAAAAAAACCCGAACGGTTTAGGAAAGTAAACATCTCAGTTGGTAAACCCCATGCACAGGAGCTAACGGAAAAGTAGCTGAAAACAAAAACTGTTTTGAAAGGACAATTGGTAAGATAACTTGCTGCCGCAACTGAATGAGAAAACAAGCTTTGAAGATTAGTTTTATGAAACCATCTAAAGAACGTGGACTTTATGGAGCCCCGAAAGTGAGCAACTAGGTCATCAAAATTGTATTAAAGCCTAAATAGCTAAGCTAAAACCTAAATACCTCAAAATTTAGAAAACACTCACTTTGACGAAGGACACTGAAGTCTTGATCTGAAGTAACTGTTCCTTGATCTCGGGTTTTTAATCTCCGTATCCTCTGCAGACCTCTGCAATAAGGTGGCTTAAAGCAAAGATGTTATCCAATTTATGTCTCTCAGTATCCATGGCATCAGCCTTTACTTCGTTCTTTGGTATTTCTATTTTAAGTTTTTGTTTTCCCTTGACATTGAACTTGCTTGAGGCCAGCCGTGCATTTTTTTGCAGCTCCAATTTTGCTAAGCCACACAGGATGTTTTTGATTAATTCTCTGACCCTGATGCGATGCAAATGAAAAAAATGCTGTTCTCTGAGCATAACTTTCTTTAGCGCTTCTTTGTTTTATCGTTTTCCTTTGACATTGAACCGGCTGTGTTTACACTTTGGCATTTATCTAGGTAAACATTTACTGACTAAACCTTGGTACATTTGTACAGTGTTTATACTGTCTGAAATAACCAAGGTAAACCTGTCATCAATCAAGATCACGATCAAATCGAATGGGCGACATATTCTAAAATCCATGCATAAAATACCCGCGTTTATAAGAGAAGCTGTGACTCTTGTAGTCCTCGCGTTTTTTATTTCCCTTTGATCTTGAGCTGCAAACTCAGGTCTCAAGATTTCAGTGGCTCTTACTTTTGCAGCACCTCAAGAGGTCGAGGGTGGCGTTTACCATGGTATCAGTTGGCGTTTACACACGCAAACTATTTGCCTAGGTAAGTAAACTCCAATACCTCAAGCGCTCAAGGGTAAACACAGCGTAAGCGTGCATTCTCTTGTAACTCCATGTTTACGTAGCAACGTATGGGGGAAACACTTGTTTAATGTTAACGGGGTGCTTCTGTTTCTGGCATACCATTGCTATCGTCCGTAAAATTCAACTGAAACAAGCGCCATACTCCGTCTAAACGAACAAAACCAAGCGCTAAACCCCCCTCTAAAGAAATACGTAAGAAAGTTCTGTAAAAGTTCAAAATTCTATAAGATAAAGAATTCCATTATGCAGAGATATTAAGATCATAGAATCGGATTATACTAATGACGGCTAAACCAGTGTCCATAAAAAGCCCTAAGTATAAAAGCATATAGACACGTATTTCAGATATCCGCACTAGCGACATTTCTTTCACAGTCTAATGATTGCTCTATCTTGCTACTGAAACGGCGTTCGCGAACCTCTGACGCATGCATGTACCGATCGTAAGAGTTCAAACGAGATCTGTGTCCTGAGCTAAGTGATTACAACACGATAAGGCTCGGTGCCTTCTGAGCTATCTTGTCTGCGAGATGCTTTAATAATAATAATAATAATAATAATAATAATAATAATAATAATAATAATAATAATAATAATAATAATAATAATATAACTTTATTATTGTGTCGCAAAAGGAATGTACCTGAGGGGAGAAGTCCCCTCTACTAATAGTGGACACCTAACTAAATAGTCTATTTTAACTCTAGCTAAAAAAGAAAGAACTACAATATATTGAAATTGACATCGTAAACCATATTAAAATATAAAAAATTTCATATATCAATTGTAAAACTCATATAAACGACATGTGATGTGCCTATATACAATTGTGAAAAAACTAATAAGATACTGACTTAAAAAAGCTTTAAGATATTCACATCTAAACAATATAAGAAAATAATAGCGTGAATGATTAAAAGTAAGGAACGCTAAAAACGTTAAAGGTATTTAAACAAATAGTTTCGCGCGGGTCGAGTCGCATTGTTTGTTCAGTTTCGGCTTTAGGTCGCGAATAAAAATTATCTCCAAGATCAAGCAGTCGAGTTTGTTCTGACACTTTTTTCAGAATTTTGAAGAATTCTAAGAATTCTACCCAAAGAATTCTACCTAAACCCATTGCCGACTCACTGATCCAAAAGGGCCCTAGGCTCGCACACCTGTATGGATTACCGAAGACACATAAGAAGAAACTAGCGGTGCGTCCAATCCTGTAAGCGACAGGAACTTACAAATATAAACTTGCTAAGTGGCTGGATAGAAAGTTACAACCTTTGTCCTTCAATGACCACACCGTTAGTGACATCTTTTCGTTTGCTGATGATCTACATGGGATGAAAATCGACGAACACGATATTTTAGTGTCATACGATGTTTCATCTCTTTTTACAAACGTGCCAGTGGATGAGACAATCGAAATCCTGGCGGAGAAAGCTTTCAAAGACGATTGGTTCAACAAGGAATACGACCTTAACATCACAAAAACCAACCTTATAGAGTTGTTAGAGGTTGCTACAAAAAATCAGCTTTTTCAGTTAGAAGGAAATCAGTACGAACAAGTGGACGGAGTTGCTATGGGCTCTCCACTTGGGCCACTCATGGCAAATGCATTTATGTGCAATATCGAAGAACAATTGACAAACCAAAACAAGATGCCTGCTTTCTATAAACGCTATGCCGATGACACCCTCAGCAAAATGCCCGATGTTTCATCTGCCTCTGAATACTTGTCGACATTGAATGAAATCCACCCCTAAGTCAGTTTCACAAAGGAACTCGAAGACAACGGCAAACTTCCCTTTCTTGGAATGGTGATTATCAGAAATGGCCCCCGACTTGACACGAAGGTCTACAGGAAACCAACCGATACTGGGCTTTTACTGCACTACCAAAGCCATGAAATACAAACATTCTCTGCTGAAAACAATGTTAAACCGGGCGTTCAAACTCTCTTCGAATTGGCATTTTTCCATTGGTGCCGGGACGTCTTAAAAGGGATTTTTTTATCGCTTTAGTTTTTTCACAATTGTATATAAGGACATGCTAATGTTTACTTCTCATCGTGAACTTGAAAATGACCGTCGGACGGTCGAAACATCGTTCTCTTTTAGCGTTAACTTTTATGGTTAAATTTTTCGAAAAAATAAAACAAAACAAAACAAAAAAAACTTGCGAAAGTCCTAACTGACTCGCTCTTTCAATTCGAAGAGTTTCGTACAATTCGTGCACATTTTAGGCATTGTAATGGTATAAGTAAATCATATATACATGTATGTTACAGTTTATAGGTAAATTGTTCTGTTGTAATGTGCTGCTATATTATAATTTTTAATAGTTGTGAAATTTGCATGGAGATAGTTTCAATATAACGACTGATGTTATTAAAAAAATTAATTCAATAAAGTTTAAATCAATTGTCCAAATTTGTGTCCATTCCTCTCTATATTACTCTATATTTTATGGTGAGGCGATCGGCGATCATTTGCAGTCCAATCTGGGGATCATTTCCCGTCCGGGGATCATTTGTGGTTTAATTTGGGTATTATTTCCGGTCCGGGGATCATTTGCGGGCCTGTACAGAACTTTCTTACGTATTTCTTTAGAGGGGGGTTTAGCGCTTGGTTTTGTTCGTTTAGACGGAGTATGGCGCTTGTTTCAGTTGAATTTTACGGACGATAGCAATGGTATGCCAGAAACAGAAGCATCCCGTTAACATTAAACAAGTGTTTTCCCCATACGTTGCTACGTAAACATGGAGTTACAAGAGAATGCACGCTTACGCTGTGTTTACCCTTGAGCGCTTGAGGTATTGGAGTTTACTTACCTAGGCAAATAGTTTGCGTGTGTAAACGCCAACTGATACCATGGTAAACGCCACCCTCGACCTCTTGAGGTGCTGCAAAAGTAAGAGCCACTGAAATCTTGAGACCTGAGTTTGCAGCTCAAGATCAAAGGGAAATAAAAAACGCGAGGAATACAAGAGTCACAGCTTCTCTTATAAACGCGGGTATTTTATGCATGGATTTTAGAATATGTCGCCCATTCGATTTGATCGTGATCTTGATTGATGACAGGTTTACCTTGGTTATTTCAGACAGTATAAACACTGTACAAATGTACCAAGGTTTAGTCAGTAAATGTTTACCTAGATAAATGCCAAAGTGTAAACACAGCCGGTTCAATGTCAAAGGAAAACGATAAAACAAAGAAGCGCTAAAGAAAGTTATGCTCAGAGAACAGCATTTTTTTCATTTGCATCGCATCAGGGTCAGAGAATTAATCAAAAACATCCTGTGTGGCTTAGCAAAATTGGAGCTGCAAAAAAATGCACGGCTGGCCTCAAGCAAGTTCAATGTCAAGGGAAAACAAAAACTTAAAATAGAAATACCAAAGAACGAAGTAAAGGCTGATGCCATGGATACTGAGAGACATAAATTGGATAACATCTTTGCTTTAAGCCATCTTATTGCAGAGGTCTGCAGAGGATACGGAGATCAAAAACCCGAGATCAAGGAGCAGTTACTTCAGATCAAAACTTGAGTGTCCTTCGTCAAAGTGAGTGTTTTCTAAATTTTGAGGTATTTAGGTTTTAGCTTAGCTATTTAGGCTTTAATACAATTTTGATGACCTAGTTGCTCACTTTCGGGGCTCCATAAAGTCCACGTTCTTTAGATGGTTTCAAAAAACTAATCTTCAAAGCTTGTTTTCTCATTCAGTTGCGGCAGCAAGTTATCTTACCAATTGTCCTTTCAAAACAGTTTTTGTTTTCAGCTACTTTTCCGTTAGCTCCTGTGCATGGGGTTTACCAACTGAGATGTTTACTTTCCTAAACCGTTCGGGTTTTTTTCGCTTTTCCTACCAGTTTCTTTCAATTCCGGAGAAGATAAGAATCTTGCCAGCTTTGGTCTCTCTGATGATGGCCACGAAAACACGTAAACTAACTTATTACTAGCGCGAGCCGGTGAGGGCCCATCTAAACTAGCTAGCCGCTTCGACTTCCTTTAGACCCAACTATCTGCCCCTGGGTCCCCGAGGATGGTGAGGGCCGTATTTTGCCTTTTCCTCGTTTTCTAATTTCAGATTATCATCAGTTATTAAACTTTGCCTATTGTTATGGTTGACTTTTTAGAAGACAATAGGGATTTTGTTTCTCATTTTAAGGGACTCTTCAATTGTATGCCTTTCGCGCTTAAATCGAACTAGACATACGTGATTCGCAAAACCTCACGAAGCTAGGGCTGGGTGGACAGTTTATTTCTTCTCGCTCCAGTCTCGCTGCGCTATGAGCACACCATCTCGACTAACCAGAAAGGGACTGCTTGCAGTCTACATCGAGAAACGTAAAACAACTCATTTCGACACAATTCGTGCTTTTGATTGAGGTTTCGTTCCTCGGTAATGATACATGGAAGCAACCCTTCGAAGACGGTCTGAAGAGCGTGATGAAGTCGCACGCGCATTGCTCACGCTCGTATTTATTTTACAAAACTTGGCTTCTGGTTTTCATAGCTGATCATTTAATTCTTTCTAACTAAAAAAATAGGAGTTTCGAGAACACCAGAATAAAATTCGCTTGAGTTTGTTGAAAGACGTATTTCGGGAGCCGTTTTCTTCGCGCGCGCACACAATATTTAGCAGAAAACACATTTTACAGATCGATGTTTGTTGGAAATTACATTGCCTGAACTTCTTTTTCGCTGGATAATTTGCTTAATGCTTGATAGTTTAATATCGTTATGTTTTTCAACAACACCAGTAGGCAAACCGTTAGCAATCAAAGTTGATTTTATCGCACCTTTTTTTTGTTTGAGAGATTTTATTGTTGTCAAATGAATGATATTGACGCGCATTTTCTCTCGTGCGCATCCACTGGTGCGCGTCCGTATCTATATAATATATCATCATCATGTCAATGATTTTGTCGTTGCATCTATATACCTAGCTTTCTGAGCTATCTGCACTTCTTGCCGCAGGAACAAAATCGCTCGCCAAAATTTTCTTAACAAATCCCGGGAATAAATAGGCAAGCTCGCAAACCGGGTCGCTGACGAGCCACGAATACCCGCTCTTTTCCCAAGATCAGCTCGGCTTCGGTAATATCGCTGCATTTTGATAATGCGCCAATCAGCTCGAAACTTCAACACCCCCCCCCTCCCCCCCCTCCCCGGGCAAACCCCAGTTTTGCAGATAAATATTTGAAAGGTTTTAGGTAATAGGTGGTAGCTCTGTGAGAGGAAGTGTCAGGATGCATTCATGTGCCAAGAAGGTTGTAATTTACAGAGCGGAAACTAAGCATGTTGGGATAATTTGTTAAGAATATACTCTTATATAGTAAAATCAGCATTTTCTAGAGACGACTATTACACAACGATGTGAGATTGGCCGGTACATTTGTTAATTTGTTATCCGCTCCACAGGATTTGTATCCATTAGCAAACATTTTTGGTATCGTTTATTTAGTCTTAGGAAATTCAATCTTGGGGGTCCTGTTTGCAATAAAATTACATTTTGAGAGTTATGTTTAGGCATTTTTAAACTTCCAGAAATGGTTCCTTCTTTTACATTTTCAAATATCTGTTTTATTTTCCGTTTGTCTGTTCATTTAGCTGGGGTACATGTTTAACAAAATTCATGTTAAGAGTCGGGTTTTCTCTCGATCTTCTTTGAAGAACGTTGTTCGTAATCGCCACCTTGTACTATTTGATCTTCATCCCAAATTATTGTTTCCTTTTCACGGTTGTCCTAAAAAATATCCCCCACACACTGACAGTTGTTTGCTGTTGATGGTTAAATAAGACTTTAGTTAGCCAATCGCAGGACAATAATACAATTCAACGCAATATCATAGCCTAAACTCACCCAAGGTTCTTCATAGCTTTAATACTTTCTCGTTCGAGCGTGTGTAAAGGATTTTGAGTTCAGCAATACAAGGGTATGTACGGTTGTTGATCGTTATATTTGTTAGTTATATTATTTCTCTTCCCATAATTATTTAGTATAGTACTTCGTCGACGTGCTGACCAGGTAGTTAATGTCGATGTGTATAGTCCTAATCTCCGATAACCTTGTGCGTGTGATGGACCAACATCGCAAGACGTAGGAAGCCTGAATAGTTAACTGAACTGTTCACCGCGGTGGACATCTGTTCGGAATGCCGGCCTTAAAGAGGTTCTGTCACGGCGATTTTTTTGTATTTTCATCAAAACTGATCAAATACTTGACAAAGAAACTGTCTTGTAACATGAAATAGGTGACACTGCCCCCTTTATCGCCTCAGAAATTCGGTTTTAGTTGTTCTTCAGCAAAATGTCATCTCAAAATTTCGTAACACTGGAAAATTATTACTGATTTCTGCCTTTACCAGAGGTGCAAATATGTCGTTGAAAGTGCGAGAGAAAGGTCAGCTAGCAGTTTCGTGAAGCCAATAACAGCTTGTAAATTTGGTGAAAGAAGATTCCGTTCCCTGAAACATCCAAACAGATCAAAATGTATTAGCTTGGAAATCAGGAGACAACGTTTTAAGTATTTTGCTGAAATGTTCCAGTTTGGTTCCCCTGTTAGTTGTTCAGCAGTTCATCACGCGAAAAGCGACGACGGGTTTAGCTCGCAAGAGGCCATTTTTGATTTTATTATCTGTTTCTAACCCGCGGTCGAGCTTTAAGATTGCTTGGAACACTCATTCCCGAAGGAAATGGCAAACGAAAGTTTGAGGTGAACCGTTTCGCTAAAGAAAACGCTAGCTTTTCTTCACAATTTAGTCCGGAATTTCTGAATTTCAGGTAATGTCATTTTGAACAGATATTCCACCGAGAAAAGGAAGATTTTTTCCCTTAGGCTAGACATCCAAATTGGGAAAGGCCTCGAAATTTCCTGCAACAAAGTATTTTCGCCAGAAATTGGACAATTAGTTTCAAGCTTCCAGGGTGCAAATGTCACTTTTGACTTGTGATAATAATAAAAATTGACAGCCGGCATTTCAGTTCAACATTCTAACTAATGCGTCGACATTTTGAACCTAACTACAACAGAGTTTGCTCATTGCACGAGTCAAGGTCGAGTCAGGTTCCGTTTCTTCTGAATTCTTTTCCCTTTTACTTCGTTTTTGTCTTGACCAAAGGCTGAGATTCTGATTCTTGCTGTCATAACGATGTGCCAACTGATGTTCGAAGCTACGGTGTTCGAGGAGTATCACTAAATAAATTATCTCCTTTCATACTTGTCTCGTTTTCTTCTTGCTGCAAATATCAATTTTGATTGCAAACTTCCTCCAGTTTGATTAAAAGAAAATTCGCTTTGATTTATTTTGTGATTTTTCATTTTTTTTATTTTTCTTGAATTATTTTTTTGATTTTTTTTTTGGTTTCATTTTTTATTTCCCAAGTTTGTTTTTGATTTCTAAAATGAGTGTTTGATTTCCAAAATTTTTCCATTTGATTTCTAAAATGAGTGTTTGATTTCCAAAATTTGTCCGTTTGATTTCTAAAATGAGTTTTTTTTTATTTCCAGAATTTGCCCGTTTGATTTCTAAAATGAGTGTTTGATTTCCAAAATTTGTCCATTTGATTTCTAAAATGAGTGTTTGATTTCCAAAATTTGTCCGTTTGTTAAAATGGGGTTGACAGACATGCACAACTCCCACTGTGTGTCCGTTGTGTCAGATAAAAGCCTTTTCAGATTTGCTTTAATAGGCATGTCTTTAAGCGATTTTCCTTTTGTCTTGATCGTGAGTGGGAATTCTCAAATATACTGAATGGTCTGAATGGAGCCGGTTTCTTACTGATCACTCTGAGCCGTAACGACCTGGGGAGAGGGGTACTCCCCAGAATTCTTGGTGGGGGTGTGCCGCCCGGGTCTTCAAATCCCGACCCTATTTCAGACCTAAACATGCCATTTTCCACACCCGTTTTCAGACCTGATAATTATGCATCAGTGAGGAACGGAAGTTGACGCAAGGAGTAAAACTAAGCTGGAATGACATAGTTAATCCATTTCTTTTTCTCGCTATCAGTTAGTCGTTCCAGTTACTTACTGAGAAGAAAAATATGTTTGTAAGCTTTCGTAAATGTTCCCCGCCCCAAAAACCCGACCCGATTTCAGACCGTAATTGTCAAAATCTATACCCGTTTTCAGACCAAAACGGCTAAAAACCATACCCTTTGGGGCGGCACATACCTATATACCTTATATAGGGGAGTACCCCCCCCCCCCGGGCGTAACGATTAGGTTTTGATATGCCATTGTGTATGCTAGCTATGTGGCATTTGTTAAGGTTTATCGGCTTGGATTGACTTCAAGATTTCAGGTAGTGCTAAATAAATGTTATCTGTGAAGATACAGGATCCGTGGATTTCTTAAACCGTGAATTAATGCTTAGTATTTTATCTCGCCGCGTGAAGATTGAAGATTGTTTGTATAACACGGATATGAGTGTCTAACAGATTCCCGTCTTTAAAAAGCTGATACCATTGTTGTCTCTCGCTTTCGAGAGCTATAGCTTCGTTGTAGCGCTGTCTTTTAGCTCTCTGAGTTGCTTCTTATCTGAAAAACAGCTATTGTGTTCTTAGAGCTGACACTTTTATGTACCTCCATTATTTTGTGGCTTAACTCGCATCCGCAGCTGACTCGGGGGGGGGGGGGGGGGGTATTCAACAGATGCTTGGGTAGGGAGGTGCGGCCCGGGCATTCAAACCCTGACCCTGTTTAAGACACAATTCTCTCATTTCCCTATCCCGTTTAAGACAGAATTCAAAATTTTCAGACCCTATCTAAGATATTTAACCCAAAATCATACCCTGCAACACACTAGTTTCTTGTTTTAGCCATTAGGTCATGTAGCGATACCCTGTTTAAGACAGAAAGTGATGAAATAGATACCCCGCTCAAGAAAAAACACCCTGAAAACCATACCCTATCGGGCCGCACGTCCCCGTTAAGGTCATGTAAGGGAGCACCCTTCCCCCCGGGAGCTGACTGCAGGAGCTTGAGCTCAAATGACGAAATTAAAATCAAACGGCAAACTTGGAAATCAAACACCATTTTAGCAATCAAACGGACAAATTTGGGAAATCAAACACTCATTTTAGAAATCAAACGGACAAATTTTGGAAATCAAACACTCATTTCAGAATTCAAACAGGCAAATATTGGAAATAAAAAAAACTAACTTTAGAAATCAAACGGGCAAATGTTGGAAATCAAAAACTCATCTTAAAAATCAAACAGAAAATTTTTGGAAATCAAACGGACGAAATTTTTAAAATCAAAAACGAAACAAAATAAATCAAAGAGAGGAATCTCGTTTGAGAATTAAATAATAACATAAATCAAAGCAATTTTTTCTATCAAACTGAAGGACGTTTGCAATCAAAATAGATATTTGCAGTAATAAGAAACCGAGACAAGAATCAAAAGGAGATAATTTTTTTCATGATACTCCTCGAACACCGTAGATTTCCTAAATCGATTCAAAATCAACTAAGGTGTTATACTGTTATTCCCAAACCCCAATCTTTCTTCCTTTGGCTGCTTGAAGTACACGTGCCAGCTATCAGTAATTCAGAGGAGCGTTTATACTATGTAGTCTGAAGTTTTCTCCTTGGTTCAAATCCAGTTAAAAACTAAGCGTCTTTGCACCAAGAAAAATGGCAAAGTTTACCACCAAATAGGTTATCTCTTTGTATTCTAGGTCAGTTTTGGTTATTTTATAGGCAGTCGAGAAAAGCGCTATGCTCGAGGGCTATTACGTTATAGCTAGTTATAGTCAATAAATTTTCCCCTATCACGTCTGAAACTATTGAATTAGAAAGCTTACCTCGAGTGACCATCTTTCATCTTGTCAGAATCAAAGATGATTGTTAAGAGAACGGTGTTCTTTCTGCTTATTGTCCTGTTCCCGATGGCACTGGAATCAAAGGATCCTGAAAAGTTGAGAGGTAAAGATTAATATAACAATTAAAGGCTTCGGATGAAATTGGTGCGCAAAGATGGCCTTAATCACAGCCTCAGGTGTAATATTTATTTAAAAAAAATGAAAGGCAAATTGTTGTAAAGATAAACTGGAAGTATTCGAACACTTTCTTTTTTGTTTGCCTTTTTCGTTCAAAGGCCAACCAGAAAAATCTGTAAATGGTTTGAACCCGGTAGTCATGTAATAAGTACATAAATTATGATCATCCAGGTGAGTGTAGTCCTGAGAAGGAATGTTTGTGGTGACTTTGACTGACGTTTCCACAACCTGAGCGAAAGACATCTTCAGAACCAAGTGAATTGTGGAACGTCAGCATATGGTATATATAACGTGATTGGTCGTTTGTCAGTAAGCCGTGATGTTATTGGCTTTGAAGACTGTAAAAAGTGATTGATACGCTTCTATCCGTCTTTTGTTAGTCAAACGTCCGTGGATCTATTACCCAGTCAAAGTCACCCCGAACAGTCTTTCTCAGGTCTACACTCACCCGGATGATCATAATTTACGTACTTACCACAGAAACAAAAGTAGCAGCAAACAATGCTGGTTTTCTGTTGTACAGTACGGCCTGTGGAAAGGAAAATTCTCAACAAGTGCGGGAGTAAAAAACAAATCTCCATGTGTTACAAATTCTCGACTTTGACTTAGTCAAAAAGCATCACGGGCATACCCAGGCATACTAGTTAATAACCTACCTCGCTAGAGTCTCCTATATCTTAGTGGTAGAGCATCGGAGGGTCTTAGGCTCGACTCCTGTTGAAAGAAGTAGGATTTTCATTTTCCGAGAATGCCTTGTCACTGTCTGAAACAAATGCCCCTATCATTGATTTTTGTTGTCACGCAAAGTAATCCAAATCTCTTGTGGTGATTGTTACTTAATTACTATAATTTTCGTGGCATTCTTATAGAGGTAGAAGTCATCCCCGTCAATGACGAATCTGACAGTCTCGAGGAAGAGATGAAGGAAAAGATAGGCGCAATGCAGCAACTACTCAGTGAGGTGTCTACTTTGGCTGAATTTTGTAGAGGTAGGATGTTCCATCTAAACTGTTTGCTCTATTTTTATACGCATGCCCCCTTTTTATCAGAGAAAACTGTTGAAATAAAGTGTTTAACTTTGTGGCTTTGTTATAAAGAATTATAATTCCTGTTCACTTCAAAGCAAGCTAAGATGATGACCGATCAATTATAAATTTGAAGGGCGATTAAATCTTTTTTAACCTTAACCCTATCTAGACCGGGGTGGGGGAGAGGGAGGGGGAGGGCGTTTCTGCCCGCGGCGCCTTTGAACCTGGATTACTTTTATCATGATATTTGCGCAAACGCCATGAAACTTCAGGACTTTTTCAGAGATTTATCTTGAAAAAATGTAATGTGGTCCTTTACTCTTCATTGACTTTGATGTTGCCATGGCAAACAATTTTGGACGGGCATAATGGTTTTCGTTTAATTACTTTTCGCTTTATTTCGGTGCTTTCCTGAAGTTTTGGGGGAATCCAGAAAACCAAGATGGCCGCCATTTGACAATATTGATGCTATTACCACGTGATATGACGTCATCATTGTCAAAAGTTTACGCA